>NC_091829.1:86666993-86966993 GCF_038994185.2 Dermacentor albipictus | reverse complement strand
TATCGTACATGCACGATGTCGTTACTTGTGAGAGGGTCAGCTTTCCCCTCGTACAAGGAAATACAACGACCACCCACAAATCACCGGCTGTGCACGACTAGGATAAGAGGCAGCCTCTGCGGCTCGTATGCGTTGAACTATTGCCTACCACCGCTGTTGAAACCTTCCACCTAACAAATTGAAACAATGAATTTACATTTAGGCATCGCTGTGGTACCACGGATCGAACACTGTGTGACGAGATGGTTCTGCTAAACCAGCGGAAAGTAAACACTTGATCACACGATCAACATGCTCCAACGAGCTGCAAGAAACGGAGACATCTCAATCGTGTCCTTCAATTTTCAGCCTACACGCCCCAGAGATTGAAGTGAATTGCGCAATGCCGAAAACAGACATCATCGTCTTGTCGAAGACTTGTAGACTGACCTCCAATGACGAAGACTGACCTCCAATGAGTGTGCTACTGGAAGCGACAGTCTGTCAGGTGCGCTGGAGTGGCCACATAGAAGAACGAAATGGCCGCCCGCCCATCTATTTGATCGAGAATGCTGTCCTGACCACCGGATTGCGAAGCCAGGTGCGCAATGGCTGACGGCGTTGCTGACGAATGCGTTCTGCAACTCATGTGCGGGGATGTGGGCGTTGCACTGGTCCCTGTTAACAACGGCCTCTCGGCGACGCAAAAAGAAATCAAACGCTTCCTTGCGCTTGGCTTCGCACAATATGCAACCGGGGCACTGAACCCTGGTTGTGAAAGCACCAGCGTAAATACGACGCCACCGCTGTTCATCGTGATTTCACCGTTCACTTGAGTAAACGCGAAAACCGCTGGCTTCCAACGTTTGTCGAAGAGGTATTCCGTGTGCGCCTCGGGAGCTGCGACTACAACGCACTATTACCAACTTATAGAGGCATTTCCTTGTAAAATGAAATACAGCAGTTTCCTCGTGTGAAGTATTTATGCCTCTGGTTCTAAAAAAAACATCATTAATTAGCGTTAGGCCAGCTTGTAGATTTCGCTAAATGGCTTGAGGTCTGGAGTCAGATACCCATATGCACAAGTCGACTGCGTACAGTGAATTATTCAAAGTAGCAGGCAAGAGATTCCAACTCGTGCTACACTCTCAGCATCTGCAAATTGTGCGACAACCCAAGTTCTTGGGTATTATCATATGTAGACGGCTATCATAGGTAGTACGAAGGCAGGTAAGCGTAAAATCTAGACTCGACAACACCGAATGACGGATCGACTTTTGCACGCAACATAGTTAAAAAATAAAGAAAAGAATGGAACAGAACATAAAAATTATGCGTATCCAACGCACTCTCGGAATACATGTATGCGAAGCATTCCGTGCTAGATGTTTTGATTGACGATAATTAGCACCGATGTTCATAGATAAAGCTTAAATTTTTGTCAATGTTTAGTCTAACACGAGATTGATGAGTCGGTATCAAACGTTACCTTGCGTGCACCACTGCTGTTTGTCTGCGTAGTACACAGAACACACAGGGAGAGGTGTTTGCTTGAGGCGTTGTTGTGCGCCATATTTCATAACTTCTGAAAGGTTTGAGCATAGGCATTGCCTCGCATGGCACATCGCATTGTGGCAGAAGTATTAAACTTCAATTGGTTTGCGGGGCTGTACGTGCCAAAACCACAACAGGAGTATGAGGCACGCCTTAGTGGCAGACTCCGGATTAATTTTGACACTGTGTTGCTCTTTAAGATCTCCCAAAATCTAAGTGCACGTGCGTTTTCTATTTCGCCCCCGATGAATCGCGGCTTTGTTGACATGCGCTTGAATTATTGCGGCTCTGCTTCGGCCCCCTGGGTAGTTTGTCCGCTTGATAAATTTGCAAGGAGTTTATTTTTCAGAAATAGCAGCAACATACTCTAGCGTACATTGAACGAAAGCTGATCCAGTTCGTATAGTAGTAGGGTTTGCTTGCCTTCTCTCCGAACTTCCACCCCCCCCCCCCACCTCCATTGTATGGCAACTGCCTCTTCTCTTCCCTCCTCTCTACAGTTGTATCTACGTCCCCTACGGATTCGCACCTTAGTAGAAAGGGATTCGCTGCAGCTGCAGTTTCTGCAATGCTTCTGAGGTGAGTCCCGCATAGAAACAGCTGTCAAGAGGCTAATGTAGCGATGGCCAGGGAGCTCCAGAGACCACTGTGCACATTCGGCGAGGTCAGGGGAAAACTAGTTTTTAGCGTCGCCTTTCTTCTCCGCCGCGCGCTCCTATTCTCAAGGCGCGTGGCTTTCCCGTATGACTTTAGAGCCTAATCTGGCTGACCGAGTTGCAAAAGTCTTTCGCGGCCGCATCTTGGCCCGTGAAAATTCATGCACGAAGCCGGCCACACCATCGTCGTTGCAATGTCGCGAGTAAAGGTTTCAGCAATATCCTTAGCTGCGCGCCAGAAGCAGCTCGTTAGAGCGCCACAGCAAGCGGAGACATTGGAATCGTACGGACGTGACAAAGCCGATAAATATACTACAAAGCGGCCTGTAGCTGTGGGAAGCAGGCATCTGCAGAAGCTACACGCAGGCGGACATACTGTTCATTACACCTGTCATTTGAAGCGAGGACTGGTTGCGACACCGTAGGGCGTAGATTTTGGAGTGTGGGACGGCTGCTCTTGCAGGTTCTGACACAATAACCTGCATTCGTAAAGAACTTTCGCACGCAGCTGACTTTAGACGTAAATTAGCTGCGTAGACGGTGCTAAACAAATTCCCGTATAGGGACAGACGATATGCCGTCAATCTATACACACAACGGCGAGCGCATGCCGTCATAGCGGCGGCTAGCTTTCAGCAGTATAGTGCAAATTGCAAATATTTCTTTTATTTATCATGTCGTCCTCACAAATAGCCGTTTTCTCAAAAAAAGATATACCACCGTGAGATTATATTAGATATCAAAGTGTACAGGGGGATACCGACATATATAGTAAAGTATTTCTCAACGCATCCACTGTATAAGGTGGCCAATGCAACTGAAATGTCTTGATACATATGACAGCAAATATAGGAAGAGAATATGCCCCCTTTCTGTAGCAGTTCTACAGCAACGTTAATAAACACAACTATAACAGCCCGACTTGCCTTGAGAAATAGCGAAAACGACGGTGTGTCGTCAGTGTTTTAATTCCCATCCATGTTTATCACTTGGAAGTGTGCTTAAATATTTCAACATTTTCAAAGCTTTGCCCCTCTCCCGGCATCAATTGAAACAAAACCGCCGCAATGAAAATACCGTTTCCAAAGGCCTAGGCGACAGCGGCGCCTGGCCCTCGTAGTAGTGACCTTCTCAAAATTGTGTTAACGTTATTTTACATGCGCCTCACTGGCATCAACCAGGGAGGATAAAAAACAACTGCTTCGCCATTACGGTATTACACTAGCAGTTACAAAGACGCGTATACCCATTCCCTTGCGCAAGGTTAGACAGGACGCAAGCAGTACACTTCAGACAATTACAAATGGATTCTTACAGAAATCCCAGACTCATGCACGCCATGTATCCAGACATATACACTACAAACAGATGTACATCGTGTGGCGAGGTTGACACACTTAATCACATGTTCTAGGAATGTCAGCACTTAACAAACAAGTCGGGTAGGGCCCACCCCTCCATCTCTTCTATCAATGACAGCACAACTCTGGGCCATCCAGCGAGCCGAGGAAGCCGCTTCGAGACAAGGTCTCGGAACCGCGCCCGTGGCGGGTGCCCAGACCCACTAAAAAGACGCCGGACTCAAATCTTACTGATTTCAAAATAAAGTTTATGCTCTCTCTCGCCATTGCGGACTCGGTGTGTTTTGAGCGGTCGTCGCTGAAATGTTGTGCATGCAGTTATGGTTTGTTTAAGTTCGCAAATCTGGCATACAGAGCTAGAATTTTACCTCACTGCGTTAAGGAACAACTACGTTCGTCCAACTGTCGGCCGTTTGGGTTTGTCAACGCTTAATCTCTCTCTCTCTCAAACACCCGAAAAGAAGCAAAGGCCGTGTATACGAGTTCTTATTAACAAGGTAAACAGCTTACATTGACGACTAGCTTCGCAATCGTCCATACATTCGTCCACGCTTGTTGCGAGAGCGCTCAAAAAACGTTGTAGAATATAATTTAGACATGAAATTTTTGCCGTAAGATAATTCATCCACAAAACTCGCGTTCTAGACTCACCTGTGCCGGATGCTTTGAATTGTGGTACCGCACGACTGCACGTGGTGTCAGTCCTGATAGGCGATGCGACCGCTGAAATGATATCCACGCACTTCACTCCAACGTTACTTCACTCCAGCAAGCAAGAGCGAAATGCAAGATAGCAACCCTTCCTCTGGTCTCGTGCTGTCAAGCTAGCCTGCTCCTACTGAGTCGAGCGCGACTGTGGATGAGCGAGACTAAATTGCTTGCCGGAAAGAGAGGCGCCACTTTTGGACACTTTCAACAAGAACGTCTGGTTTTGTATGACAAATGTATATTGTGATTCTGAGGAAGGAGAAAATCACCCTCCACTCTCCCCGCCCCGTTCTTTTGAAGTGGTTGCCCTCGTTGCCGGTAAAGTTCCACGAAACTGCCGAACCCTTCCCTGGGTCGAACTGAATAGTCGGGGGCCACAGAGCACCACGACGAATCTATTGGCAGCCTTCAAAATTCCACAGATCTGCTGACCCTTGCCTTGGGGAGACTGGCTTTATCCAGCTTGGACTTGTACTTCCACGAAAGAGGCAAACGACGCCGTTGACAACAACACCGCACCTGCCCCGTCCTGTCCACGATGGGACGTCCAAAGGAATATTAAGCGGAACCGGCCCATTGTGAGAGAGACAGAGTCGCCACCAGCTGACCCATGTCGCAATCCGCCGTTTTCATTTTCCTGTTCTGCCGCATGCCGCAGGGCGCTGAAAACGTTTTGGAAGGATCGCGGGGCTTTCGCCGGTTGTTTTGTGCACCTGCGTCCATGTTGAGTGCGCGTCGGTTTTGCGTTTCGTGGATCGCGAATCATCATTAGTAGCTTCTTCGAGTCCGTACGTAGTTCCTGGAAACCATGTAGTACTCACCGACTGCTCGGTGCATAGAGTGTCTCACTATAACACCTAGAGGCATATCTATGTTGTCCTCAAAATAGACATCGCATTCTTTTTTATGGGATTCATCTCGGATATTATGGCTTTACAGGGCTAAAAGACAATGCCGAAGCACATAGCTTATTCATATGCATCATGCTGGTCCTCCAACCGTAATGATCACTGTGTTGTACAGCGCCATCGGACTCATGCAGGAGGCTAGTGTAGACATATAGTGATTTCAAGTCTACTAGACTTGAACCGTCGTGAGAACGATGCTGGTGTAACACAAATTTTTGATTGCATTTGCGGCTTAGATGTTTTGTAGTTGACTTAGTTTGACCGTACACGAGCAGGCGATCTAATTGTAGTCCTTACGCCAAGCGATAAGAGAGTGAGCAGCTTTACCATTTCATGCTGGTAATACAGAGGCGCCGGTTATCTTTGTTGAATGAAAACCAATATCCACAAAACTGTTCACAACAAATACCGCCGCTGACAATGCGCGTCACATGTTTGCGCATCCAAGAGATATTTCCCCGTACTGTAGTTACCGATGCACCGAAAGGATTCCCTGACGACCTTATATGAACGAACATTGCGTAAATTTCACCAAGCACTATCTAAAACATCTCGAAAGCATTCCACTGCAAGCAAAAGCAATAATTTCAAGCTGCGCCGCGGCGGGTCGCACAAGCCAGAGAGAAGGAAAGGCTCGCCGCGTGCCCTTTCCTCCTCGCCAAATGAAAAGGTCCGTTGAGTATGATTACGAATACTGCTACCCTCTCGTTGATGCTGTAGAATTCGTCAATGTTGCCCGGTATGTCTTTATGGATTAGGAATTACACCCCGTATTGCTTCTTATGCGGAAGACCTCTATAGGAGAGGACATGGCCGTTTATTCAGCAATGTGTAAGCCTCACCAGGTCTTCTAATCTCACTAATGCCGATAATGTCCCAAACAATGTCGGATAGTTCTTCGAAGAGTCCTGCTGAGCTTGCCCAGTTCGTGAGGGTTCGGGTGTTAAACGTTGCAAGGGTCAGTTTCCATTGGCGGCCTGTGCGGACCAAGATGTTCTTAGCACCCTCTGCTGCGTTGCAAGTTTTACCGCCGCCTTGGTCAGGTGTTCCGCAGCCACTGGAGACTGAGAGCCATTTCATTGAGGAGATCATTTCATAAGGAAGGTTGTGGCCGAACACTGCACCTGGGAGGCCAATTGCTGTTCTGGTGAGGGAGTGTCTTTGTTCAAGCTTAGTCGGCCTTCCTAATTTGGTTGTACCTTGATTAGTATAGCCCCATTCGCTCTCAGAATCTTTCGCCGGTGTCAGGCGCTACTCCAAGCCTGCAGATGTAGTGCACTAGAGGATGTCATACGGGATACAGTACCGTTAAAAAAAGAAAAACAGACAGAAAGAGAAATAGGGGCGAATTTGAACTTCCGACTACCGCAACCCAGCATAAGGCTTAGCTCAGTAAGATAATATCGCAGGCGGCTAGGCTACCTTGCTGTCGACAATTACGGCTCAGAGGGCCCTTCGTCGGTAAGAGATGCGCTAATTTGCCCTCCCTTTGCGAGTTTTTGCTGATCGCTTTAGGTTGCACGACATAGTATCAATTCTCGGTTGCCCTAGTCTCTTGTTTCCCGGATCTGACGCATGCACGCGGACTTGACCGCGCCTAGGTACACGATACATTTTTGCTAAATTAGAAGAACACTTAACACCTGCGCGTAAAAATAAAACAGGCAAGCTTTTCAGCGCTTACCAAGAGGCTCCGAGTGTCGTATGATCCACTCGTCACGTCTGCTTGTCTCTTGTCGCCCGAACACCCGAGTTCCTGGGTGGCTAGTCAGAATCGTCAGTCGCACTATCGCGCTGAGATTCGCCCAAAGCAGGCGACCTTGACGGTTCTCGGTGGTGTCTTCACCCTTTCCACAGCTTTGGACCGTGATTATACTAGCACTAATGAGAAGGACGGAATGGCGGGGGGGGGAGGGTGTAACAGACCTCGTAGTTTTTCTGGGAATGCAGCGACCCTAAGCACTAGGGAGACGGCAGTTGTATGCTTCATTTAACCTACAGTGTTGCTTCCTTCTATCGCACACACGGCACTAAACTGGAGAAACCGGGTAGCTGATGACCTGCACGTTAGTGGCCATAAATAATAGAGGAAACAAAATTACAACCAGTGTTTGAAGAAAAAAAATTTAAGAGGGTCCCCGTGCGGACGGTCGTGGCGAAGATATGTTTTTCTCTATTATAATGATAAACTAAAAGAAAACAGGTAAAAAAAAGAAGGAAATCGTGGTTTTGAACTCGTGACTCTTGGATGTTGGCCAGAAAGATGGCTCAGTTAGTTGGTCTGCCAGGCCCCAAGTTACCTTGAAGCAGCACAGCCCCTGTCCAGATCTTCGTACTTAAGTGGAAAGGCGCTGACGGTGTCGACGATGATTGATTCCCAGTGATTGGAAGGCATACTTTCTTGGAAAATCGGCCGACTGTCAATAAGAGGAAACTCGAGCGGCTCTAGAGTCTACAGGAAAAGCTTAAGCAGGTGCGAGGCGACGTTCGCACGCTGAGCGCCTTAGCGTGGGAAATTCGCCGAGCAAGAATCCCAAGGAATGCTGCTCGCACAAAATCGTAAAATTATTATTCCAACCTAAATCGCGAGTAGTGTGCTGAGAGAGAGAGAAAGAGAGAGAAGGGAAGACGGAAAGGCAGGGAGGTTAACCAGACTGAGTCCAGTTTGCTACCCTACACGTGGGGAGGGGCATGGGGAGTGAAAGAGGAAGAGAGAGAACTTAAGTGTAGGATGTCTTTAGTCGGGCACTCAAGTCTGTTGCCCTCAGGTAGCGAAAAAGTGCTCGAATGGCTTTCTGGGCCAATGAACTGTGAGGCCAGGCTCCCAAGATCTTCGTTTCCGTAAATGGTCTGTCATCCAGTCTATTTAAGGCACACTGGAGAGTCTTACGTTGATTATCGATTACGTTGATTAGTGGCACAGAAGGTGACTGATGGTCTCTTCACACTGGCACTTAGCGCACATTGGTGAATCCGCCATTCCAATACGGTAGCTGTTGGAGTTGGTGAATGCTACTCCTACCCACAGCCGACACAGCAGTGTTGCGTCACGTCGTGGAAGGTTCGCTGGTAATGTAAGTTTCAGTAATGGGTCGAGGCTGTGTAAACGACACGTAGAGTTCTGTGCTATATGCCAGCGAGCTAACGTGATTGCACGAGCGAGACTGCGAAGCTCTCTTGCAGCGTCGACTCTGGATAAAGGTATAAGGAGTGTCGGCGAGCCAGCCTGGGCACGTCGGGCAGCGTCATCGGCGAGGTGATTACCAACGATGCCACAGTGTCCCGGCAGCCACTGAAATATGATGTCATGTCCTCTTTCAGATGCGCAATGGCAGGTTTCGTTGATTTGTGACACCAGCTGTTCATAATTGCCACGTCGTAAACTTCGCAAGCTCTGGAGGGCTGCTTTCGAGTCACAAGATATTGCCCATTTGTTGGGCGGTTCTTTTTCAATATATTCGACAGCAGCGCGAAGAGCGGCCAGTCCAGAACCTGTAGATGTCGTTACGTGTGAAGTCTTGAACTTGATGACTACCGATTGAGATGGTAGAACAACGGCGCCCGTAGAATTTTCCGAGACGGAACCATCCGTGTAAACATGAATTCGGTTAGCGTATGAACAATGAAGAAGTTCCAATGTGATCTGCTTGAGAGCCGCGGTGGTCAGGCTAGCTTTCTTCACTATTCCTGGAACAGCAAGGTACACAGGAGGCTTCTTCAAGCACCACATAGGGGATGGCGTTCTTGTTGCGGGTGAGTGCCTCAAAGACAAAGAGTGCCGGTTAGCCGCAATTGATCTGGAGAACGCTGCCTTGGGTCTTTTCTCAGGCAAGTGAGCGAGATGGTGGTCAGGGACTCTGGATATATGGCGAACATGCTCCCGGAGTGCGTCGATATCTATATAGGTCCTTATTAGGTTGTATCTCGCGGTGGCAATTGTTGCCATGGTTGAAGCATTGCGAGGTAGCCCCAGACGTGTTCGAAGGGCTTGGCCTTGAATGCTCTGTAGGACATGGATGTTAGTTTTGTTAGCATTGGACAGCACCGGTGTGCTGTATCGCAAGTATCCTAGGAAGAGCGTCCTGTATAGTTGAAGCATAGATGCCACGGATGTGCCCCATGTTTTTCCGGCAAGAAACCTTAGTATATGGGAGATAGAAGTAAGCCTCTTCTTCAAGTATGAGATGTGGGGGCTCCATGAAAGGTCTCTGTCTATAATAACGCCTAGGAATCGGTGAGTTTTTGCGTAGGAAATTGGTTGGTGGTCAATAGAAATGGGGTACCAGGTCATGGGCTTGTGGGTAAAGGC
Source organism: Dermacentor albipictus (assembly GCF_038994185.2). Taxonomy (NCBI): domain Eukaryota; kingdom Metazoa; phylum Arthropoda; class Arachnida; order Ixodida; family Ixodidae; genus Dermacentor; species Dermacentor albipictus. The sequence continues at coordinate 86,957,518 of NC_091829.1, read as the reverse complement.
GACTAAGGCGCACTTCTCGGTCGAAATGCTGAGGCCTTGCGCACTCAGGTAAGATGATGTAAGGGTCACTGCTTTTTGGAGCCGTGCACGCACCTGGAGACGTGTAACTGCCGAGGCCCATATGCATATGTCGTAAGCATATATTGAAAGGTTTACTGTATGTGGTAGAACGTCGGCAAGGCCAAGGATTGCAAGGTTGAATAAAGTGGGGCTAAGAACCCCACCCTGAGGGACGCCACGGTAAGTGTAATGGTCAGTAGTTCGGCCATCTGCACTGTGCACAAAGAAGGATCTTTTGAATAGATAGCTCCGAATCCACCGAAACATGCGTCCACCAATTCCGTTATTTTCCAGGGCATCAAGGATGGCTTCATGCGTTAAATTATCATAGGCGATTTTCACGTCGATGAATAGTGCAACCGATATACGCTTGTGGTGTTTTTCTTGTTGTACAGACGTGACTAGGTCGATGACGTTGTCAATAGAGGAACGGCCTCTTCTAAAACCAGCCATGGCATCGGGGTATACGTTGTGGCGCTCAAGATACCATTCTAGGCGGGTGAGAATCATTCTCTCCATGACCTTCCCAACACAGCTGGACAGCGCAATGGGTCGGTAGGACGCTAGGTCAAGTGGCGACTTTCCAGGCTTCAGGAGTGGTATCAAGCGACTGGACTTCCACCGCTCAGGAGCGACGCCATCATTCCATGACTGGTTATAACATTCCAGGAGTCTGCTTCGGCCATCTTCACCTAGGTGGCATAAAGCAGCGTAGGTGATGCCGTCTGGTCCTGGCGACGCTGAGCGCCTACAGGAGGCCAGAGCAGCGTCCAATTCCTCAAGTGAGAAGGACACATTCAATTCTGGGAAGCGTGTCGCAGGAACCTCACCCAGAATTTCGCTACTGATGTTGACCACACTGCCCGCAATCTTCACACAGAAATCTTCGGCTATATCGACCTGTGAGCGGCCTTGATAGAGGGCTAGGGCTGAGTGCTGGTTTCTATCACTATGAATCAGGGTCATTTCATTTCCCTCAACATCTCACAACACATTCTGGCCAGCTCTGAATTCCTTCACAAGCTGCGAGGTGAAATTTCAGGTCAAAGACGTCAGTGTAGAATGCTGTTGCACTTTCTGCCGTGACAACTGTGCTTTAAACCAAATCAGTTCTCTAAATTCAAGAGTTTGTAATAAGGTGTGACGTTTCCTGCCTAAAAAGCAGCCTTCTCCTTTCTTATCGCGAATGATATTTGTCAGTTTATATAAGCATAACATCAAAAATATATTCAACAGAACGCATGTGCCATAGATGTTGCTGATACCAAAGAGCCCTATATTGAACTGTACCCATTCACCGATCTGATGTGATAACTTTACCTTCATCCCCCGTTTATATTTCCAATCACACACCAGTTATGCTTGAAACTCGCTTCCCAACTTTCTCATCACCTAAACCTTCGCGTCTAGACATCCACATTCTACACGCCCACTCGCGCTTTTGTTTGTCAACAGTACGCCTCTATTTCTAGATCTGAGCCAGAGTCATGGGACGTGCTCAAGGTGCAGTGGCGTCTGCATTGTTCAGTTGGAAGACGTGCACTCGGACGACGTATGTCAGAAAACCTGGCGGATACTGCCACAAAGCTCCAGTTGATTGCCCTTCGGGTCAATCAACCGACTCCGTTGATGCGGTCATGGCAGCATGAGCTACGGAGCCGCTTCCAACGCGTCACCGCCGTTTCCTCTTTTCCAGCGGCTGCTTGGCGATGCAGACGTATCCCGTGTGCACACCCTGTAGTTCTACGGTTTGCAAAAAACTCGCTTTCAACACAGGCGAATTCATTCGGTTCGGCTTCCCCAAGAGCACTTTGTGTTGCGTCGCCTCCCTCTCCTAATTATTCGCTCATTGTAACGCATATTGAAAACATGGCCCGTACGACTATGTAAAAAGATTTTGGCTCTCGACGATTTAGTACAATGCTTACAATGCTTAAAATGCGTACAATGCCTCAGCCGACATGACGGGCCAGTGAGCAGCTTCGAGGTATATACCTAAGCATTTTTCTGCTCTTGAAAACGTTGCTCTTGCATTCATAGGTGTCAGCAAACTGATCAGAGCTAACGTACTTGAAGCTGAGATGCAGTGAGCTTCAGGTATGCCTGTAACACTTTCTGCAAGGAAATACGGGAACCAAATTGACGAAATGCTGTCACGGAACGACACTTCACAAATCTAAACAAACCGTCAGCCATGAGCAGTGCCGGCTCCGCCGAACGCGCCCGGTCGCTGCCGAGGCGTACAGCCTCATGGGAAGTGACACGTGACCAACCTGTTTCGGCAGAGGGGAGTTTTTTAATTCTCCCTGTCGGAGTTTACCAGGAGAACAAGATTTTGAAACGGAGTGAAATCGCGTCATGTCGCCGTAAACGCTGCCACAGCTAGTCAACAGAGTGAAACGAGGGAATGGCGCTGTATTTCTCTCACGCATCGGAGTAAATATTCGAGGATGGGAGGTTTTAGGTCATATCACCTGTGGAAAACTCCCAGGTCACGCCACACAACGTTTATAAATATGTAACCGCTGATGCTGTATGCTGCGACCATGTGGTATATGGAACAAAGATATATGTAATCCAGCACCTACCACTGCTTAGGACGCTTGCGCAGTTCGTAAACAGTAACTTTTCTGGACAAGCTTAATTCAGACTGTAAGATATGCTGCTATTACTTGCCAAAACCATTTTATTCAGGGGCGGAAACCTCATCCATCGAACCAAGTAGTCACGCAATCTAACCTGCAGCGAACAGTTTGAACGCTTGTCAAGGTATAACAGCACAACTCCTATCGTAGCAGAGTGGTACCCACGCTGTTACGATCGTCGCGTATGTTTTCATGACTCCTAAACCGCAGCTTAGGAATAGAGGATAAATACTGCAATAAGGTCACATTAGTCACTGGAACATTCAGAAATACACAATTGATCTCCGAGGCTGATTGTAGGCTCAAATATGCGCGCGCACGTCGCGTTGCGTGTTCCGTCCACCTCAACGCCAGCAGAAATTCCGGCTATGACGCCTTAAACCACTTCAGCACGTCTCACGGAACTGTTTACCAGGTAGAAAACGCGCGTCATTCTAAACAGACCGCACGACCACGAAAACAAATGCCAGAACCTACCGGCGAGTGTATACCTGCCATGCAAAAGACCGCTTTCACCCAAGCCAGTATGGCGCTGCTCATAGGCGGCGCCACTGCGTTCACAATATGGCGGAGCCTACGATAAAACGGTCTATACAAACAAAACTGTAATACAAACGTTAGATCGGCGTTTTCAGACAACGCTGCAGGTCATCGCCTGATGCTTACGTCGTTGGTTACATAAATTTTACGTCAGGGGATTGGAATAAAAGCAAATTTGAATAGTATCACGCTATAGGACCCAATGTTGCCAACATGCCTAAGCAAGTGCGACCTCGTGTATCGGCATCGAAATTACGCCGGCATCTGTTTAGCGGTATCTAACTAAACTCTTATGCGTGTTTGTGCCTGTTGCTTACATTTTATGCGTTTTGATTTAACTGTGAAACGCTGAAAAGGGCTTCAGCGCGATTACTTTGGTAGGAACATTTTTCTTAGTCTTGGCCGAAATCGCTCTTTCTGGTCCCAGCAGACAAGTAGAGTATGCTTATCTCTGAAATTTGTTAACGGCACACTTTGCGCGCGGTATGCTGGTGCACTGCCAACAATTTTTTGAAAAACGTGCCTAGGTGAATATTACAGCGAAGTCTTCTTTGTTTAATGTCGCGGCTTTTCGCGTGAGCTCTTGGTTTCTCTTCTCATATGTGAAAGATGCTGGCTCCATGAACGGAGCATTTAGGACACTGAATGTTCAGTGATCGAATGATTAAAACGCGAGTTAGCTTGTTTTGCGGACTCGAACAAGAAAGCATGCACACATAATCACGCTACTGATAATGTCGTCCTATACGTGCTTTCAAATCACACATACATGTTTGACAGAGATATTGCTCATTATTCTTAGTGGCAGTTGTGATTCTCCTAACATTCAAATATCTTGCCTTCCCGATAGTTCGCGTACTCTGTATATGCTAACAAATTCTGCGCCATATGCCGCAGTTAAGTGTAATAAATCAATAAATCGTGACATCGAATAGTCCGATGCAATGCCGTTTCGTTGGTGGTTAAAAAGCAGACAAACCTAGTGGAATAACGCATATCATATCCATCGGCTTTAATTTTCTTGCAATATGCGAAAAGAGCCCGGTGCTTAGATTTAGGCGCACGTTAAAAACTCCAGGCAGCCTAAATAATTCCATAGTCCCCCACTACAACGTGCCCCTCAACCAGATCGTGTTTTTGGCACGTAAAACCGCCTAATTTAACTTGATTTTACTTTCTTGAAGGTATGTTCTGGTAGTTAAACAATTTAAGGGTCTTTAGGCATGTGCCCATGATCGGGCCCTCTTCCAGACTTCACACACGCAATTTAGAATTCCTATATGTATTTCTTCTATTACGTTAAAATTGGGCTGAAGTAATACACGCCGAGAAAAGCTAAACACATTCTTTATTTTATTCTTAGAAGCGCTTTATTTTTTGCTCTATGACTAGCTCCACTGAATTCGCTCGTACTTACTTCTCGATGCTGTTGGACGAAAGATGTGTATTCGCAAGTGTTGTCGCGGTTAAATTGCATAAACAGTGTCATACGACGCACTGATAGCTCTTGTAGTCTTACACGCGTTAGAAAAAGGAAATAAAAGTGTTTTTTTATCTTAGCATGGCGCTGCAGAACTTAAGTCCCATTCAATGCCGGCAGCCTTAATTGTCTGCTTGAACAGACCTATAACAAGTTTAACTGACTTAACACTAATTTTGACAACAGAGCCATTCTTGAATCGCTAGCGATTCAAGAATGGTTAGTTATCAAGAGAGAGAGAGAAAATAATGTAGAGAAAGACAGGGAGGTTAACCAGAGGTAGTTCCGGTTGGCTACCCTGCGCAGGGGGAAGGGTTAAGAGGGATAAAAAGAGAAACAGAGTAGAAGGGGGAGATAGAAAGAAAGGGAGACAAGCACGAACAAAGCGCGTACACTACAAAGCGGTAGGGGGCGGCATTCTTAGAGTCTGTCGTGAAGCCCCGTGGACCGCAAGAACCTTACTAGCGCGAGTAAGGCCTTCAACGCGGATGTTCTTTCGGAGCATTGGCCTAAAGCTTTTAGTTCTGAAAGTGGACGATTGTCCAACTGGTCCAGCACTCTGCACATCACTTGTCTCTCAGCACTGTATCGCGGGCAGACACAGATAATGTGTGCGAGCGTCTCGTCGATGTTACATGTGTCGCACGTGGAGCTGTTGGCCATTCCTATGAGGAAAGGTTAGGCGTTTGTAAAGGCAACGCCTAGCCACAGAGGGTGAAGCATAGTCTGTTCACGTCGGGGTAATCGAGGTGGGAGGTGCATCCGTATGTCCGGAGACAACGAACGCAACCGACACATTGTGAAAACATTCGAGTCCCACAGGGGCAAAGTACACTCACGGGACATCAATCGCAGCTGAACCGCAGCGTCTGTTCGCGAAAGCGGAATGAAGACTCGTTGACCACTTTCATGTGTAGAACGGGCGGCTTCGTCGGCGTGGTCATTCCCGCTGATGTTACAATGTCCTGGAATCCACTGAAAGGTTATGGTGTGTCCCTTGTCATAGCTTTGGTGATATATGTGCCGAATTTCTGAGGCCAGTTGTTCATTGGGTCCGTGGCGCATTGGGCTTCGTATGCACTGAAGGGCTGCCTTGGAGTCGCTAAAACTGTCCATTGTTGCGGTGGCTTCTGCTTAATGAAATCAAGTGCAGCACGGAGCGCCGCGAGTTCTGCACCCGTCGATGTGGTCACACATGAGGTTCTTAATTTGATTTCCTCAGATTGTGCCGGGAATATGACTGCAGCAGCAGAGGTGTTGAGTTTTACTGAACCGTCTGTGTATACATTTTGGCGGAATCTGTGCACGTTGTGAATGTGCTCCAAAGTTGCTTGTTTCAAAGCTTGCAATGGCGCTCCAGCTTTCTTTCTGATTCTTGGAATTGTCAGTTCAACTTGCGGCCGGTGCAGACACCACAATGGATCTGACAATCGTGTAGCGGGCGTAAATCCTGATGGCAAGTACGATTGATGTCTTTGAATAGTTTTAGCAAAGGTTGAAAGTGGCCTCTTTGCTGGCAAGGTGTAAGGGAATCCGAGTCAGGTGTCGGATGTGCGCTCTCAGGACTTCTGTATCAATGTATACTGTCAAAGGAGCGTCTCTGGCTATGGCAACTGTCGCAATCGATGACGTAGTTTTGGGAAGACCGAGACAAGTCCTGAGTGCTTGGGCTTGCACGCTCTGTAGTTTGCGAATATTCGTGGTGCAAGTATTTCCTATTACAGGTAAGCTGTACCGCAGGAAGCCCAAAAACAGTGCTTTATATAGTTGCAACATTGATGGTACTGTTGCGCCCCAGGACTTGCCGCCGAGAAACGCAAGAAGGTCCACAATGGCGGCCAAACGCTTTGCCATGTACGAGATGTGAGGGCTCCAAGACAAGTCTCTATCAATGATGACGCCAAGAAATCGGTGCATTCGTCTATATTGTATAATTTGGTCATTAATCCGCAAAGCATACGGGGCCATCGATTTGCGAGTAAAAGCAACCAGTGCACATTTCTCAGCGGAAAGCTCCAGGCCTTGTCTTCTTAGGTATCTTGACACAACTGTTGAGGCTTTCTGAAGTCGTGGGCGAACTTGTACACGTGTCACGCCTGAAGCCCATATGCAAATGTCGTCTGCATAAACGGAGAGTTGTACGGTTCGCGGTAACGAATCAGCGAGACCAATGAGCACCAGGTTGAAAAGGGTAGGGCTGAGTACTCCGCCTTGCGGTACACCACGACTGGTATAGCTAGATGGCGTTGGTTCATGTTCAGTCAAAATAAAGAAAGATCTTCCATTCAAATAGTTGCATATCCAGCAAAAGGTGCGTCCACCAATCCCTACAGCTTCTAAGGCGACCAGAATTGCATGATGGTCTACGTTGTCGTACGCACCTTTAACATCAAGGAATAGGGCCACAGTGATGCGTTTCAGGTGTTTCTGGTGTTATACGTATGTTACCAGGTCGATAACGCTATCTATTGACGAGCGGCCACGTCGAAAACCAGCCATTACATCTGGATAGACGTTGTAAAATTCCAGGTACCATTCTAACCGTGCAAGGATCATTCTCTCCATTACCTTGCCGACACAGCTGGCCAGTGCTATTGGACGGTAAGATGACAATTCCAACGGGGATTTGCCAGCCTTGAGGAGAGGAAGAAGCCGACTGGATTTCCACGTTGTAGGGACCAGGGCGTCACGCCATGATGCGTTGTATAGGCCAAGAAGGGCATCTCTGGCCTCCTGACCAAGGTTTCCAAGCGCAGAGTATGTGATGCCGTCGTGTCCTGGTGACGAAGATCGCCGGCACCCAGCAAGTGCGGCCTCCAGTTCTTCGATGGAGAAAGCAGCGTCCATACGTGGATCTCGGGAGCAAGGGGGCACTGTGGGAATAGGTGCGCAAGGTGAATGCGTGAGCGCCGGACCCGCGATGCTTGCGCAGTAATCTTCGGTTACCTCGACCTCTCGGCGTCCTTGATGTAGGGCTAAAGACTTAAATGGACGATGCTGTTGAGGAGGTGATCGAATCCACGGATTGTTCTCCAGACAACCGACAGAGGTTTACGCGGGTCGAGAGACTCACAAAACGATTTCCGGCGTTGATTTTGCAGTGCAGCAAGGCGACGCCGAATTTTCTTTTGAATGCGTCTGGCCTCTCTAAGGTCGTATAATGATTTAGTCCGTCTGTACCGTCGCTTCGCTCGCCGGCGGATTGCACGGAGGCTCTGTATTTCCGAATCAAAATCTGTGTATTTCTCTAATGGCCGACATGAGCGCATAGCATCCTGCATAGCCTTGGCAATCTCAAATTCTAGTGTGGATGAAATGCCTTCGTGGCATGCGTCTTCCATAAGTGATTTAAACACGGGCCAATCTATTGTTTGTATGAAATTTGATGGAACGGATTTGGTGAGGCCTTTTATCTTCAGGTAGGTAGGAATGTGGTCGCTGCCGTGGGTTTCTATATCTGCGAACCAATGGACGCAGCGAGTGAGGCACCGCGAAACAAATGCTAAGTCTAAACAATTACTGTATGTCCGTCCGCGCAGAAACGTGGGACTGCAATCATTTAGACAACAAAGTTCATGGTCGCAAGCAAAGGACACGAGGTTTCTTCCTTTGGAATTGATCTTGTTGCTTCCCCAAAGTGAATCATGCGCGTTGAAGTCCCCAACAACAATCCATGGACCAGGTGTCGTATCTATAATGTCACTCAGTCTCTGCCTATCGAAACGACTTGATGGAGAAAGGTAAGCGCCCACTAAAGTAAACGCAAGTTTTTGTTTTTTCACGGTCAAACACCCATACTGATTAGTGTCATGTGGCCGCACTGGATGAACATAAGTCAGTTCACACCGTATGTAGATGGTCACTTTGCTAATGTCAGTACAAGTCGATGACACATGAGGTTCGTAGCCTGAGATCCGGACGGGTTTCTGTAGCTTCGGTTCACAGATGACAACGATGGGGAATCGATTGGTGAAAACGTAATGGCGAAAATCACTGCGGGATTTCAGGCCGCGGGCATTCCATTGCATAATAGATGCTTCCTTGACTTGTCTGAAGAACGGCTGACGCGGTAGAGCCATTGTGATTGCTACTCGAGGCTCGCAAGAACCGGATCCAGGCCGTCCAGCACTTGTAGTGCACCTCGAGCAGATGGCGTCTGCATGTCGTTTATCAACACGCGAATGACTTTCATTAGAGACTTTATTAAGGCGATAACTTGTTTGCCTTGACCCCGCGCACGTGATCGGAGCCCTCATTGGTTCGTCGGTAGTCCACCGTCGACCTTTGTTGGGCTGGAAGACTTAATGTCGGAAGTGCAGGCCAGTCGTTTGCAGTAGAGGTATTCACTGCGTCATCAGACACCGTGATAGTGTGGGTGAGCGCCTTGGGAGCACCAGCCTCAGGAAGTATCGTCTGTCTTGCGACGGTATCTGTATTTCTAGACGAAGATCGTCTACGGCGATGGCGGACACTACGCCGTCGTAATTTGGCGGCGGCCTCTCTGTGAGTTGAGTTGTCTCTCACCATTTGTGTTAGGACTTTCTGCTCTGTCTTGTGTCTCGGGCAGTCTTTCGACGACGCTTCATGGGGACGGAAGCAATTGGCACATTTGAAGTGAGTCGCACGGCAAGCATCTGCGCTGTGCTGCTCAGAGCATCTTGCGCACACGGTCGCATTTTTGCATATGCCGCTGACATGCCCGATCTTCAAACAATTGCGACATTGAAGTGGTCTTGGAACGAACGGTCGCACTGGATGACGAAAAAATCCAACTTTCACGTGGGACGGCAAGCTACCTCCCTTGAAAGTTATCCTCACACAGCGTGAATCTCCTAGGCGACGGATTTCAATAATAGGCACATCTGCTGTGGCGGGCTTGACCTAAATAGGCAGGTCGTTGTCGTCGATTGACTCATCGACATTATAAATCACACCTGATATAGTATTGCTGTCCTGTGGTATTATGGTGCAAACTTTTATCTTGCCCAGCATTTTCACTGTATTAAAGATATCCAATGCTGCTCTGTTCTTTACGTCAACCGCGAGAATGTTCTTACGGGTGTTAATTCTCATATCCGTGATCTCATTTGGAACAAGAGCCTCTAGTGTTACAGATACGGTTTGCCTGTTTAGCCGATTCAGGTTGTCGGTCGGCGTCTCGGGTAAGAAGAGGATGGTATGAGCCGTGTCATGGGCCTTTGCTGCCGCCGTCGTCCTTGTTGAAGACGAGGAGGCAGTGACGATTCTCCTCTTTCCTTTTTTCCTCACAACGGTCAAGTAGTCGCCGTCATCCGACAGATCTTCTTCTGAAGCAGAGTAGTAAATCAAGGTGTCCTCGCTGCCCGTGTCGCTCATCAGGTAATTGCGCTTCCTCGGAGCGCTCGACGCTGTGACGTCGGTCTCCTCCGGACGTCTAACTGACTCCGCTTCCATCGCCGAAGGTCTCGGAGTCGGCGCCTACCAAAAACACGCAAAAATACTCGCAAAATGAGAGCAGTAGAAAACGGGGTTCCACACAAGAGCCACTTCTTCGTCTTCCGATCGTTAGTTATCAAGAAGCTAGAATGTTATCAAGAAGCAAAAATGGTTAGATTCAAGAAGCTAGTTATCGTACGTGCACGATAACGTTACTTGTGAGAGCGTCAGCTTTCCCCTCGTACAAGCCAATGCAACGACCACCACAAATCACAGGCTGTGCACGACGAGGATAAGAGGCACCCTCTGCGGCTCGTATGCGGTGAACTATTGCGTACCACCGCTGTTGAAACCTTCAACCTAACAAATTGAAACAATGAATTTACATTTATGTATCGCTGTGGTACCACGGATCGAACACTCTGTGACGAGATGGTTCTGCTAAACCAGCGGAAAATAAACACTTGATCACACGATCGACATACTCCAACGAGCTGCAAGAAACGGAGACATCTCAATCGTGTCCTTCAATTTTCAGCCTACACGCCCCAGACATTGAAGTGAATCGCGCAATGCCGAAAACAGACATCATCGCCTTGTCGAAGACTTGTAGTGCCGACCCGCAACTGACCTCCAACGAGTGTGCTACTGGAAGCGACAGTCTGTCAGGTGCGCTGCAGTGGCCACTTACAAGAACGAAATGGCCGCCCATCCGTCTAGTTGATCGAGAATGCTGTCCAGACCACCGGATTGCGAAGCCAGGTGCGCAATGGCTGACGGCGTTGCTGACGAATGCGTTCTGCAACTCAAGTGCGGGGATGTGGGCGTTGCACTGGTCCCTGTTAACAACGGCCTCTCGGCGACGCAAAAAGAAATCAAACGCTTCCTTGCGCTTGGCTTCGCACAATATGCAACCGGGGCACTGAACCCTGGTTGTGAAAGCACCAGCGTAAATACGACGCCACCGGTGTTCATCGTGATTTCACCGTTCACTTGAGGAAACGCGAAAACCGCTGGCTTCCAACGTTTTTGCAAGAGGTATTCCGTGTGCGCCTCGGGAGCTGCGACTACAACGCACTATCACCAACTTATAGAGGCATTTCCTTGTAAAATGAAATACAGCAGTTTCCTCGTGTGAAGTATTTATGCCTCTGGTTCTAAAAAAAACATCATTAATTAGCGCTAGGCCAGCTTGTAGATTTCGCTAAATGGCTTGAGGTCTGGAGTCAGATACCCATATGCACAACTCGACTGCGTACAGTGAATTATTCAAAGTAGCAGGCAAGAGATTCCAGCTCGTGCTACACTCTCAGCATCTGCGAATTGTGCGACAACCCAAGTTCTTGGGTATTATCATATGTAGACGGCTATCTTAGGTAGTACGAAGGCAGGTAAGCGTAAAGTCTAGACTCGACAACACCGAATGACGGATCGGCTTTTGGACGCAACATAGTTAAAAAATAAAGAAAAGAATGGAACAGAACGTAAAAATTATGCGTATCCCACGCACTCTCGGAATACATGTATGCGAAGCATTCCGTGCTAGATGTTTTGATTGACAATAATTAGCACCGATGTTCATAGATAAAGCTTAAATTTTTGTCAATGTTTAGTCTAACACGAGATTGATGAGTCGGATGACAGCAGTGGAGCACCTTGCGTGCACCACTGCTGTTTGTTTGCGTAGTACACAGAACACACAGGGAGAGGTGTTTGCTTGAGGCGTTGTTGTGCGCCATATTTGATAACCTCTAAAAGGTTTGAGCATAGGCGTTGCCTCGCATGGCACATCGCATTGTGGCAGAAGTATTAAACTTCAATTGGTTTGTGGGGCTGTACGTTCCAAAACCACAACAGGAGTATGAGGCACGCCTTAGTGGCAGACTCCGGATTAATTTTGACACTGTGTTGCTCTTTAAGATCTCCCAAAATCTAAGTGCACGTGCGTTTTCTATTTCGCCCCCGACGAAACGCAGCTTTGTTGAAATGTTCATTTCATGGCCGACTGCTTCGCTAGTGTTGCCTGGACTTTGCAGTGCGCTTGAAATAATGCGGCACTGCTTCTGCCCCCTGGGTAGTTTGTCCACTTGATAAATTTGCAAGGAGTTTATTTTTCAGAAAGAGCAGCAACATACTCTAGCGTACATTGAACGAAAGCTCATCCAGTTCGTATAGTAGTAGGGTTTGCTTGCCTTCTCTCCGAAACTCCCGCCCCCCCCCACCTCCTTTTTATGGCAACTGCCTCTTATCTTCCCTCCTCTCTACAGTTGTATCTACGTCCCCTACGGACTCGCACCTTAGTAGAAAGGGATTCGCTGCAGCTGCAGTTTCTGCAATACTTCTGAGGTGAGTCACGCATAGAAACAGCTGTCAAGAGGCTAATGTAGCGATGGCCAGGGAGTTCCAGAGAGCATTGTGAACATTCGGCGAGGTCAGGGGAAAACTAGTTTTTAGAGTCATGTTTCTTCTCCGTCGCGCGCTCCTATTCTCAAGGCGCGTGGCTTTCCCGCATGACTTTAGAGCCTAATCTGGCTGACCGAGTTGCAAAAGTCTTTCGCGGCCGCATCTTGGCCCGTGAAAATTCATGCACGAAGCCGGCCACACCATCGTCATTGCAATGTCACGAGTACAGGTTTCAGCAATATCCTTAGCTGCGCGCCAGAAGCAGCTCGTTAGAGCGCCACAGCAAGCGGAGACATTGGAATCGTACGGACGTGACAAAGCCGATAAATATACTACAGAGCGGCCTGTAGCTGTGGGAAGCAGGCATCTGCAGAAGCTACACGCAGGCGGACATACTGTTCATTGCACCTATCATTTGAAGCGAGGACTGGTTGCCTCACCGTAGGGCGTGGATTTTTTGAGTGCGGGACGGTTGCTCTTGCAGGTTCTGACACAATAATCTGCATTCCTAAAGGACTTTCGCAAGCAGCTCACGTTAGACATAAAGTAGCTGCACAGATGGTGCTAAACAAATTCCCGTATAGCGACAGACGATATGCCGTCAATCTATGCCGTCAACGGCGAGCGCATGCCGTCATAGTGGCGGCTAGCTTTCAGCAGTATAGTGCAAATTGCAAATATTTCTTTTATTTATCATGTCGTCCTCACAAATAGCCGTTTTCTCAAGAAAAAATATACCACCGTGAGATTATATTAGATATCAAAGTGTACAGGGGGATACCGACATATATAGTAAAGTATTTCTCAACGCATCCACTGTATAAGGTGGCCAAAGCAACTGAAATGTCTTTATACATATGACAGCAAATATAGGAAGAGAATATGCCCCCTTTCTGTAGCAGTTCTACAGCAACGTTAATAAACACAACTATACCAGCCCGACTTGCCTTGAGAAATAGCGAAAACGACGGTGTGTCGTCAGTGTTTTAATTCCCATCCATGTTTATCACATGAAAGTGTGCTGAAATATTTCAGCATTTTCAAAGCTTTGCCCCTCTCCCGGCATCAATTGAAACAAAACCGCCGCAATGAAAATACCGTTTCCAAAGGCCTAGGCGACAGCTGCGGCTGGCCCTCGAAGTAGTGACCTTCTCAAAATAGTGTTAACTTTATTTTACATGCGCTTCACTGGCATCAACCAGGGAGGATAAAAAACAGCTGCTTCGCCATTACGGTATTACACTAGCAGTTACAAAGACGCGTATACCCATTCTTTTGCGCAAGGTTAGACAGGACGCAAGCAGTACACTTCAGACAATTACAAATGGATTCTTACAGAAACCCCAGACTCATGCACGCCATGTATCCAGACATATACACTACAAACAGATGTACATCGTGTGGCGAGGTTGACACACTTAATCACATGTTCTAGGAATGTCAGCACTTAACAAACAAGTCGGGTCGGGCCCACCCCTCCATCTCTTCTACCAATGACAGCACAACTCTGGGCCATCCAGCGAGCCGAGGAAGCCGCTTCGAGACAAGGTCTCGGAACCGCGTCCGTGGCGGGTGCCCAGACCCACTAAAAAGACGCCGGACTCAAATCTTACTGATTTCAAAATAAAGTTTATGCTCTCTCTCGCCATTACGGACTCGGTGTGTTTTGAGCGGTCGTCGCTGAAATGTTGTGCATGCAGGTATGGTTTTTTTAAGTTCGCAAATATGGCATACAGAGCTAGAATTTTACCTCACTGCGTTAAGGAACAACTACGTTCGTCCAACTGTCGGCCGTTTGCGTTTGTCAACGCTTAATCTCTCTCTCTCTCAAACACCCGAAAAGAAGCAAAGGCCGTGTATACGGGTTCTTATTAACAAGGTAAACAGCTTACACTGACGACTAGCTTCGCAATCGTCCAAACATTCGTCCACGCTTGTTGCGAGAGCGCTTAAAAAACGTTGTAGAATATAATTTAGACATGAAATTTTTGCCGTAAGGTAATACATCCACAAAACTCGAGTTCTAGACTCACCTGTGCCGAATGCTTTGAATTGTGGTACCGCACGACTGCACGTGGTGTCGGTCCTGATAGGCGATGCGACCGGTGAAATGATATCCAAGCACTTCACTCCAACGTTACTTCACTCCAGGCAAGCAAGAGCGAAATGGCAGTTAGCAACTCTTCCTCTGGTCTCGTGCTGTCAGGCTAGCCTGCTCCTACTGAGTCGAGCGCGACTGTGGATGAGCGAGACGAAATTGCTTGCCGGAAAGAGAGGCGCCACTTTTGGACACTTTCAACAAGAACGTCTGGTTTTGTATGACAAATGCATATTGTGATTCTGAGGAGGAGAAAATCACCCTCCACTCTCCCCACCCCGTTCTTCTGAAAGGGTTGCCCTCGTTGCCGGTAAAGTTCCACGAAACTGCCGAACCCTTCCGTGGGTCGAACTGAATAGTCGGGGGCCAGAGAGCACCACGACGAATTTATTGGCAGCCTTCAAAATTCAACAGATCTGCTGACCCTTGCCTTGGAGACCGGCTTTATCCAGCTTGGACTTGTACTTCCACGAAAGAGCCAAACGACGCCGTTGACATCAACACCGCACCTGCCCCGTCCTGTCCACGATGGGGCATCCAAAGGAATATTAAGCGGAACCGGCCCATTGTGAGAGAGACAGAGTCGCCACCAGCTGACCCGGGTCGCAATCCGCCTTTTTTATTTTCCTGTGCTGCCGCATGCCGCACGGCGCCTAGAACATTTTGAAAGGATCGCGGGGCTTTCGCCGGTTGATTTGTGCACCTGCGTCCATGTTGAGTGCGCGTCGGTTGTGCGTTTCGTGGATCGCGAATCATCATTAATGGTTTCTTCGAGTCCGTACGTAGTTCCTGGAAACCATGTAGTACTCACCGACTGCTCGGTGCATAGAGTGTCTCACTATAACACCTAGAGGCATATCTATGTTGTCCTCAAAATAGACATCGCATTCTTTTTTATGGGATTCATCTCGGATATTATGGCTTTACAGGGCTAAAAGACAATGCCGAAGCACATATGCATATGCATCATGCTGGTCCTCCAACCATAATGATCACTGTGTTGTACAGCGCCATCGGCCTCATGCAGGAGGCTAGTGTTGACATAGAGTGATTTCAAGCCTACTAGACTTGAATCGTGGCGAGAACGATGCCGGTGTAACAGAAATATTTGATTGCGTTTGCGGCTTAGATGTTTCATAGTTGACTTAGGTTGGCCGTACACGAGCAGGCGATCTAATTGTAGTCCTTACGCCAAGCGATAAGAGAGTGAGCAGCTTTACCATTTCATGCTGGTAATACAGAGGCGCCGGTTATCTTTGTTGAATGAAAACCAATATCCACAAAAGTGTTCACAACACATACCGCCGCTGACAATGCGCGTAACATGTTTGCGCATCCAAGAGATTTTTCCCCGTACTGTAGTTACCGATGCACCGAAAGGATTCCCTGACGACCTTATATGAACGAACATTGCGTAAATTTCACCAAGCACTATCTAAAACATCTCGAAAGCATTCCACTGCAAGCAAAAGCAATAATTTCAAGCTGCGCCGCGGTGGGTCGCACAAGCCAGAGAGAAGGAAAGGCTCGCCGCGTGCCCTTTCCTCCTCGCCAAATGAAAAGGTCCGTTGAGTATGATTACGAATGATTACCCTCTCGTTGATGCTGTAGAATTCGTCAATGTTGCCCGGTATGTCTTTATGGATTAGGAATTACACCCCGTATTGCTTATGCGGAAGACCTCTATAGGAGAGGACATGGCCGTTTATTCAGCAATGTGTAAGCCTCACCAGGTCTTCTAATCTCACTAATGCCGATAATGTCCCAAACAATGTCTGATAGTTCTTCGAAGAGTCCTGCTGAGCTTGCCAAGTTCGTGAGGGTTCAGGTGTTAAACGTTGCAAGGGTCAGTTTCCATTGGCGGCCTGTGCGGACCAAGATGTTCTTAGCACCCTCTGCTGCGTTGCAAGTTTTACCGCCGCCTTGGTCAGGTGCTCCGCAGCCACTGGAGACTGAGAGCCATTTCATTGAGGAGATCATTTCATAAGGAAGGTTGTGGCCGAATACTGCACCTGGGAGGCCAATTGCTGTTCTGGTGAGGGAGTGTCTTTGTTCAAGCTTAGTCGGCCTTCCTAATTTGGTTGTACCTTGACTAGTATAGTCCCATTCGCTCTCAGAATCTTTCGCCGGTGTCAGGCGCTACTCCAAGACTGCAGATGTAGTTCACTGGAGGATGTCATACGCAGATACAGTACCGTTAAAAAAAGAAAAACAGACAGAAAGAGAAATAGGGGCGAATTTGAACTTCCGACTACCGCAACCCAGCATAGGGCTTAGCACAGTAAGATAATGTCGCAGGCGGCTAGGCTACCTTGTTGTCGACAATTACGGCTCAGAGGGCCCTTCGTCGCTAAGAGATGCGCTAATTGGCCCGCCCTTTGCGAGTTTTTGCTGATCGCTTTAGGTTGCACGACATAGTATCAATTCTCGGTTGCCCTAGTGTCTTGTTTCCCGGATCTGACGCATGCACGCGGACTTGACCGCGCCTAGGTACACGATACGTTTTTGCTAGATTTGAACAGCGCTTAACACTTGTGTGCAAAAATAAAACAGGGAAGTTTTTCAGCGCTTACCAAGAGGCTCCGAGTGTCGTATGATCTGCTCGTCGCGTCCGCTTGCCTCTTGTCGTCCGAACACCCTCGTTTCCGGGTGACTATTCAGAATGTTCAGTCGCACTATCGCGCTGAGATTCGCACAAAGCAGGCGGCCTTGACGGCTCTCGGTGGTGACTTCACCCTTTCTGCAGCTTTGGACAGTGATTCTACTGGAGCTTATGACAAGGACGGAATGCGGGGGGGAGAGGGGGGAGGAAACTGACCTAGTTTTTTTTCTGGGAAGACAGCGATCCTAAGCACTAGGAAGGCGGCAGTTGTGTGCCTCATTTAACCTACAGTGATGCCTTCTTCGATCAGTCAAGGCCGACCTATCTGAGCTCGGTTAAACCGCACACATGGCACACAACTGGAGAAACCGGGTAGCTTATGACCTGCACGTTAGTGGCCATAAATAATAGAGGAAAGAAAATTACAAGTGTATCAAGAAAAAAAATTAAGAGGGTCCCCTTGTTGACGGTCATGGCGAAGATATGTAATTCCCTGTTATAATGATAATCTAGAAGAAAAGAAATAAAAAAATGAAAGAAAGGGAAAAAAACGGTGATATGAACTCGTGACCCCAGGATGTTGGCCGTAAAGATGGCTCAGTTGGTTGGTTCGCCAGGCCCCAGGTTATACTTTGAAGCGGCATAGCTCGTATCCAGAGCCTCTTATTTACGTGGAAAGAGCCTGACGTTGTCCACGATGGTTGATTCCCAGTGGTTGGAAGGCATACTTTCTCGGAAAAACGGCCGACCGTCGATGAGAGGGAACTCGAGCGGATTATAAAATTATAATTGCTACCTTAATCGCGAACAGCGTGCTGGATTATATCACTTTGAATCACGGTCATTTCATTTCCATCAACTTCTCACAAGACACTTTGGGCAGCTCTCAGTCCCTTCACAAAGTGGGATGCGAAATTTGAGGTCAAAGACGCCAGTGTAGAACATTGTTGCAGTAGCCGCGGTGAGAAATGTGCTTTAAACCAATTAAATTCTCTAAATTCGCGACTTTGAAATAGGGTGTGACGTTTGCTGCCTACAAATAGCCTTCTCCTCTCTTATCGCCAAAAATATTTGTCCGTTGAAATGCATCAGTTCAAAAAATTCAACAGAACGCTTGTGCCATAGATGTTGGTGATAGCAAGGAGCCCTATGTTGAACTGTACCCATTCAATCTGCTCTGTTAACATTTCAAATGCATTGCGTGTACATAGTTTTGACTGTTTTTTCTCCTTAAAGGCATCACGCTCCAGTGGAGTCGGGATTATTGTTTTCAACAGAACTCGCTTGCGAGATCATCATGTATCTTAAGATGGGACAGTGCAGATATCGGCATTTGACTGTGGATTATCTGCATTTAGGTTACGGATTTTGTCCATATATGTACCCGCGCAGGCCATAAGTCCATTCATTTTTTTCGTCACCTCGACGTGTATATCCAGGTTAGTCATCACGTGGTGCTTGTTCGGGATTTTAACTACGTCTTAGACACGCGAGCAGATGTGGAAGGCCCCGTCCTGGGGTTGCCCTGATTGGAACGCATGGGAGTTGCGTCCCCTCGTACCGCAATTTTCATTGCTGGATTCACATCGTCTTTTTCGTGGTTCTTGATCTGCCTGGACGTGGCGACGCGGCGCGTCGTAAAGCAGGTTAGACCATACGTATGTGCCAAGCACTTTAGGGCAGTATGTCACCTGATCTGATGTGATAACTTTACCTTCATCCCCTGTTTATATTTCCACTCACAGACCAGTTATGCTTGAAACTGGCTTCCCGACTTTTTCATCAGCAAAACCTTCTCGTCTAGACATCCACTTTCTACACGCGCGCTCGCGCTGTTGTTTGTCAAGAGTTTTGCACGCCTCTATTTCTAGATCTGACCCAGAGTCATGGGACGCGCTCAAGGTGCAGTGGCGTCTGCATTGTTGAGTTAACGGACGTGCACTCAGACGATGTTTGCCAGATGACCTGGCGGATACTGCCACGAAGCTCCAGTTGATTGCCCTTAGGGTCAATCTACTGACTCCGCTGATGCGGTCATGGCAGCGTGAGCTGCGGCGCCGCTTCCAACACCTCATCGCAGCGTCCTCTTTGGCAGCTGCTTGGCGATGCAGACGTAATCCTTTTGCACACCCTGTAGTTATGCGGTTTACAAGAAACTCGCTTTTTCGACAGGCGAATGCATTCGGTTCGGCGGCCGCAAGAGCAGATTGTGTTACGTCGCTTCCCTCGTGTGATTACTCGCTCATTGTAACGCATTTCAAAAACATGGCCCGTACGAGTATGCAAATAGATTTTGACTTTCGAGAATTCTGTACAATACTTAGTGGGCTGCCTCAGGTTCCACTTGAGGTAAAAAAATTAATTTATAAGGTTGTAAGTGCCAAAACCACTCTCTGATTATGAGGCACGCCGTAGTGGAGGACTCCGGAAATTTCGACCACCTGGGGTTATTTAACGTGCACTTAAATCTAAGTACACGGGTGTTTTGGCATTTTGTCCCCATCGAAATGCGGCCGCCGTAGCCTCCACCTGAGGGAGCTGACCGTCTTTGTGCACGACGATCAGGGGATACATAGAAGGGAGCTCAATCTTCCATGAAGCGTGGCTCGGCCCCAGGGCCGGACGGGTTACCCGTTCAGTTTTATCCAACGTTCTGGGAAGATATTGGTGCCACTTTCGTATCGGTTATCAGCCGCTGCTTTGAGAACCTTGAATACTCCTCTAGTTTTCGCGACAGTCGCATTGTGCTGATACTTAAGGACGATCCATGCTCTGTTTGCCCAGATGAATGGAGGTCAATCACGCTTTTCAACGTTGACTACAATATCTTCACAGCTGTTCTCACCCGATGCCTGAGAAGCCTTATGCCTTCCTTAATAGGACACCATCACGCATGCTCAGACCCTGGCAGAGAGATGCTCACTTCAGGGTTTACATTCTTGACAAAGTTATTCCTCAGAATTTTGAGATTGGTAGCCCACAAACAAATGCCTTGAAGCAAAACAACGACAGCGCATGCATAACTCCTTTGAGACTTAAATTTTAGGAGGGCGAAAAAATAACAAACCTGAAAGCTGAAAATTAAGCTAATTTTATTAGCCCGGATTTGCACTACCTGCGGCATCGACCCTGAAAAGTGATTTGAAACATACCCGATGCAGAAAAATGGTGTTCGCCAAGAAAGACATTGGCTTTCACTTTTATATTGTTTTTCATATTGTTGTCCCCTGTTACATGTTATCTTTAGCGATGTTGCATTTCCCCCTTATGTAATACCTTCCAACAGAGGGCCTTTAGTTTATAATGAAATAAAATTTTAAAAAATAAATGAAATGAGATTGTCCGATGGCAGGATTCAAAAAGAGGTCGTCTAACGCCATAGCTAATTTTTACATATGTTGTTTACGTTTACTCCAATTCATACTGCCAGCACTGCTACGAACATTACATTTCGTGTAATCATGCCTACCGCACTCATTGCTTGGCCCTCGCTTCGAAAATGCGATATTACGAAACTCATTCGGTTGACTCAACATTGCTCTGAAAAGATTGAAAACGATGATTTAAAGGGGCTGACAAACAATTTTTGTGGTACCCGTTGTTTTAGTGCAACGGGAAGCTTACTGCTCTAAGTGCCCGATCACATAGCGGTAATGCGATATGCCTTGACAATCTTGTCGTGCTGATTCAACTTGCTGGAAACAGGGATATCAGAGTGCGATATCGATGATATGCTGGCATTAGTGGGAAGCCGACAAGTGCGGCTCTCAGAGAAGAAGGCAGTGGCGTAGCGAGAAACTTATTTCGGGGGGGGGGGCGCATTCTTTGTCGAAAACTACCACTCCTCCTTCTCCTTCACGTGCCCCTCTCTCTCTCTCTCTCTCTCTCTCTCTCCATATATATATATATATATATATATATATATATATATATATAACCGAGAGGCCCCGTTTTTGTTGACCATATCATAAGGAGGCAACAAACAAGGACACCAAGAGCAACATAGGTGAAATTACACACCTAATTAAAGAAATGAGAAACTAATGGAAATGAAAGTGTATGAGGAAGAACTGGCCGCAGTTGATATACGAACCGACGTGCTCGCATGAAACGTGCGATGCTCTTGCCAATTGAGATACTGCGGCAGCCCCTGTTTGCCATTCAGTCTTTGCGGTTTACTGCTAGAACTAACCCTGGGAGTGTTAGCCAGCGCCACCGCTCACGAACCTAGGCGTTGTATGTGGAACATCCGTTTTGTCGCAGGCGGCACGAGTACGTAATCTATTTGGGTGACGGCAACCGGCCTATAAACCCACACAATCTACCTAAAGGCATCAATGTTTCCGGATTCGAGACCCTCGTATTGTAATGATCGAGAAGAAAAGGAACTGAGAGGCCTGATTTTTATTAACCATATCATAAGAAGCCAACAAGGACAAAATAGGGTAAATCACTTTACTTACTAATTGAATTGAAGAACTGCTAAACTAATGGACATGAAAGTGGATAAAGCGATACTCTTTCTAGTTGGGCTACTGCGGCGCCGTTCTGCCATCCACCTTCTCGGGTATTTATGCTTTGCTACTAAACTAACCCTGGGAGTGTTAAATTTTTGCATTTCTTGTATACACAGCATGCACTGTATTCAATAAAAGGCCACAAACAGTCCTTTTGCCATTACACGCTCATTTATTGCAATTTTTACTTACAGGCAACAAAAACACAAATCTGTCGACAACGAACTTGTTCTCCGGTTTATTGACGTGTCACTGTGGCTATGACATTCTGCTGCTAACACAAGGTCAGTGGTTCCTGCACGAATGAAACTCACTTTAAGGAGGCAAAATTACTAGAAATTGTCAGTGCGCCTAGTCCTTCATTGCCCTCCGCCCTCCAAATACATGCCGCCAACATCCACTGTGTCAATATGTCATCGTAATAGAGTTAGGCAATCTATATACATGGCTAATCCTAACATCACTACTGTTTTCGGTCTGAGAAGCTCATTGTGTCCGTTGACTTCCAGCATAGTAGTATCAAGGCGTGGTTGAGATCAGATTGATACATGCTGTTATATTTCTAGTTCAAAAACGAAGCGCCTTCTGACTGTCGATGTAGCATTACATACCAAGGTAACAAGTGCGATAAATAGCTATACCTGACAGTTTATGTCGAGCGCGTGGTACTGCGTGCTTGACATTTCTCGCGTGTAAAAAGAAACTTAAATACAAATCTTTAAAAGGGAATGAGAATCCGTTGAGGGAAATATACGAAACTCCGTCACGTTCAATTCAAGTACGCTCGAGTTCTCGTCACTAGTCTCTCACATTAAATGCTTGTAGCGAACTGATTCCAGCTCTATATGCCAGCTCGGGCTCCCCTGCAGAAACATGCATGGATTATTTCTTACTTTCGTCAGGCATGACGATTATAATGCACAGTACAACACTTACAGTTGACACTTTACGGAGATAGTGATACAAAAGTACAAGAATGGTCTCAGCACTCGAACACATGGTCTCAGAGACGCTGGAAGACGCACGTCCGCTTTATTGCATGTTACTAATTACCTCAATAAAACCATGGACATTACTTTGCAGAACACTAGCGCCCAATAAGTGCCTCAAATCACTCGCTCCGAAGTGCACAATGCAAATTAAAACAGCTAAACGTAGTATCGGGTGAGAAAGATATACATATAAGCTTTGTTTCAGGACTGAAATCAGGGTCAACAAAGAAAGATGGGCACGCTGCCATTGTTCCTAAATTCGCATGCGTCAAGAAAACTCCAATCGCCGTTCATGTCACGTGAAGCAATGTGAGGAAAACGACAGGACGCCCCCTCCACTGCTTCAACACCGCCACCTCAAAGCACATATAATAAACTCTAGAACACTTCCACATCGGCGATGGCAAGCGGTGTTCAGAGGCTTCTTAACAGCTTCCTGAGTCGGCGATGTGACGAGTGGGAAAAATCAAGAGGTGGCCAACCGAGCCCTACTAGTTGAAATGTAACAGCCACTCTTTACAGCCGCACTTCGACGCCAGCAGGAGGAGCCAGCTTGGTTTCCTCTGCCCTCAGTCTGCCAAGCTCTGCAGCCGAACACTGTAGAATGAAGCAGATATTGGTAACATTTAATGATTAGCATTAACAACACAACGAGGAAGCGATAGTGATACAAATGTGCGAATACCCTTAGTCGTCTCAGTTTCACACTGTAGGTAGTGTAGAAAATAACTCATTCAAAATAAGAGGTCGTGATGTTCCATCACTTTCTAGCTTACAAAAGCTGTTTAGCTACGAATGAAATAAGCATTGCAGAATTTTAATCTTTAAATTGAACCTTATGTGTTCCTTTTTTGTCTGTGGGTCATGACATTATTGATGGTAGTTTATGTTTGCACATTATAATTATCTTCATCCTTTGCGGTCTCTTTTTTTGTTCTATGTATACATAGCGCAAGAAGAAAGTATGAACGACCACCAACTCGAACTTTTCACTGCCATTTTTTCCCTCTGACTTGTGGTAATTAGTGTGCCTTGAAAATAAAGGTGTTACAAAAAGGGGAATGCCATTGGCAAGTTAATTTACGAAAAATTAATTACCTGCAATAAAATGCTTAGTGATGTCCTACAAAGCTACTCACTCACCACAATTTAAGTGAAGCGTTACGTAATAATGAAGCTACAAGCGATTACAAGGTACCCTGCTCCCTAGCCATGCTGTTCCTCCTCAGCTCGCTCGCCGAGCCATCGTTGCTAAGCTCCGCCTTCACTGGTTCTGCATCACGATGCGACGTCGCATCGTCCACTTCCGGTTGTTGTGGAACACCCCCCGCCCGCGCGAAACCTCTCCGCTGGGCGCTTGGCCGTCCACACCAAGCGAGGCCTATCGAAGCAGCGTTCGTTGCGAGCATTCTGTCACAGCGCCCAACGTGTATGGTATTCGGTTAAGCACACACGTAGCGGAACGTTTCGACAAAAGGGTGGAAGCATCAACTCAAGATGATGAAGGAACTGATGAACCGTAGACGTACGTCAGCTGCCTGATTGGTCTCCACGGTCCAGCCACCCGTGGCACAGAGCTTAACCAGCAAAAGAGCTGATATTGCCCTAACGAAGTGTAAAACATTTTAAACATTTACAAAAACAACGTATAAAGAATTACACTCGTGCGAAAAACTTACACCAGCAGCAAAGAAGAATACATTTTGTTATTGCTACTGTGTCTGGTTGAGCTCTATGCAATCAGGTGGCTGCACCATGCAGACCATTCACATTTGCGTTCTATTCCTCCTCTGAAACTACATGCAAGGGGACACGGCCAGGCCCTGTTCTCTTCGCGGTTGCGTTTACCCTAATACCGGACTCGCGAAACCCGATTGCGTGAGTAATCTGCCAGTGCGAAGTCACGGCCGCAATCGCGCAAATCCAGGCGCCGATCCGATAGCGGCAGTCCAATGCACTGCAATTAGTCCGCTCGTCTACTGGCTTACAGAGGGACACTATGTCGCAGCTTGACATATTGCCAGCCGCTACGTTTGCGGTATACAACGCAAGAAACTCCAATCATTGCGCTCGCGAAAACACAGACAGACACTGACAGCGCAGTTCTCGTCAAAGACGGACCAGGATGTAACAGAAGCAGACGACACTTGCTGGGTGCAGGAAGTGCTTAATTGTACTGAAAAATTTTTGTGTATTCCCCTTATATTTCTTTCATCTTTATAAAAACGAATTCGCTAACATTCCAGCTATTAAGAACACCATTTGGTTCCCATAAGGTTGGAAAAATTACCAATCCCACGCCCTGGTCAGCCACTGGGATAGCTCGATGCCCTTACGTTATTGGGGAGATTTGCATAATATGAGTCGGGGAGGCTTAAAATTCCTCCGCGCAGTGTGCTGCAATCGGCATCGATATGCATTTTTAAAATGTTATAATAAATCACACGTTTTACGCGGAGCACTTATATGAGTGAAATAATGATCAGAAGGACCTACTCTAACGACTCAGTACGTTTGTACAAAATTGTGAAAATCATTTCAGGGTCCCTTTAACTTGTCCCAAAATCTAAGTGCACGTGCGTTTTCACAAGCAAGGTGTTTATTTTTCAGAAATAGCAGCAACATGCTGTACCGTACCTTGAACCAAAGCTTATCCAGCTCGTATAGTAGTAGGGTTTGCTTGCCTTCCATCCGGATGTCCCACTTCCCTTGTATGGGAACTGCCTCTTGTCTTCCCTCCACTCTACAGATCTATCTACGTCCCCTCTGGACTCGCACTGAGGGGAGCCGCTTCTGAGGGGAGTCACGCATAATTAGAGCTCTCAAGAGATGGGGGGAAAACTAGTTTTTAGTGTCGCGTTTCTTCGCCGACTCGCTCCTGTCATGTATGCTCACCGAGTGACCCACCCCTACCTCCCACGACGCGGTGTGCTTCGCTTTAAAACACTGCTGGCAATGCCGCGCGCTCCTATTCTCAAGTCGTGTGGCTTTCTCGCATAACTTTAGAGCCAAATATGGCCGACCGAGTTGCTAAAATCTTTCGCTGCCGCCATCTTGACTCGTGAAAGTTCATGCACGAAGGCGGCCGCCCCATCGTCGTTGCAATGTCGCGAGTGATGGCTTCTGCAATTGCCTTAGCTGAGTGCCAGGAGCAGTTCGTAAGAGCGCCACTGCAAGCTGAAATGTTGCAATCATAATGGCGTGACAAAGCTGATCGAGAGACTACAAAGTGGTCTATAGCATTGGCATGTAGGCGCAGACACTCCCCTTCGCATCTACTATTTACAGCGAGGACTTGTTGCGCCACTGTTGGGCGTAAATTCTTATAACGCAGAACAGCTGCTTTTGCAGGTCCTGACATAGTAACCTGCATTCGTACGGCCTCCGTAAGTTGTCCGCCTAAAAAAGCTGGCGTTTATAACGTGTTTATCTTTCAGAGATCGCAGAAACCTGCCTTGTCGTAGCTTGAACTTAAATTTATACCGTTTGCCTGCAAACACATTCGTGTCTATAGTAGTAGTGCTTCCTTGCCTTCTCCCATCACCCTCTCCCTATCTGTCTACCTCCCCCCCTCTTGTATTGAAACAGCGAGCGAAGAGTTGCAAGGCCGTTGTGCACTCCTTTCGCAACTGTGCTGGTTCTACCCATTGTCTGCCCTCTCTCCCCTCTCCTGTTTGTCATTCTATCTGTCTTCCCTCTGGTCTTATCATGAGTAGCCAAAAAAGCAGCAAGGAAAATATACGGGACAATGCTTGTACTTACTAACTGAATTGAAGAAATGATAAAATAATGCCCGTGAAAGTGGATAAAAAAGGAACTTGCCGCAGATGGGGAACGAACCCACGTCTTCGAGCATCGCACCCATAATACGAAGACATGGGATCATTCCCCACCTGCAGAAATTTGCTTTTCATCCACTTTTATTGCCATGAATTTACCATTGCTTTTATTCAATTCATTAGTACAAGTAATTTCCCCTGTGCTTTTTGTGTCTTTGTTTGTTGGCTTCTCATGATATGATTAATAAAAATCGGGCCCCTCGGTTAACGCCCTTTCTCCTCGTTCCCTCTGGTCTTGCACGTTAACAGAAAAGTAAGCGCGGCAGTTTCTGCAATGCTTTAGCTTGTGGTAACGGATAATTACAGCTGTCAGAAGGCTAATTTAGCAACGCCGAGGGAGATTCAGAGGGTATTGTGCACGTGCGTCGGGAGGGAAAGGTCCTAACGAGTTGATTTCGCCAGTCGCTTTCCTCTCTGCCGTGCTTCTGTCACGGGTACACACCCTCTGAGCCCCCACCCCCACCCCCCTATCCAGTGTACCATGGAGAGACAGCACCAGCAAAAGTAGCAGCACCAGTGGGAAAGTCGAAGCAAGAGGCAAAAAAAGGTTCGCATTAAACTGAGCGCTGTAGCTTGACGGACGAGGGGATGGCGACGGGTGAGTGGTAAGGTGGCCGGAGATTAAAAAAGAAAGACATGGGAGAGTGTTAGGGGAGCGATAGGTTATTTAGCGAGCCTTCAGATAACTGACTAGGAGCCGTACGCAGCGTGCACTTTGGGTTTCTGTAGAGCACGTCAGCGTGATTAACAAAAGGACATGAGCGAAAAGAATGACTTGAGTCTTTTTTTCTCTAAGTCATCAGCCTACATAGCGTAAATTGTGCACGTGTTGGCTCCCTTCATCCGCTGTCCGTGCTCTTTTT
The DNA here is from genome assembly GCF_038994185.2 of Dermacentor albipictus. Classification (NCBI taxonomy): domain Eukaryota; kingdom Metazoa; phylum Arthropoda; class Arachnida; order Ixodida; family Ixodidae; genus Dermacentor; species Dermacentor albipictus. The sequence continues at coordinate 86,930,064 of NC_091829.1, read as the reverse complement.
TTCTTTCTTTTCTGCTGAATTCGCTCACATTAGAGCACAGGTTGCGCTGTGGTACCTAATTTGCCCCGTAATTTGGCACGCTGTGGCCCGTAATCCGCCATTGTACGCGCTGTGGCACATACAATGGTGGAAGGGATTCCCAACAACCAATGGCAGAAAACACTGCCCGATCGTCTGCCACGCAGCGCAACAAGCAGACGGCACTTTGCTCCTCGCACAATGAAAAAGTCTAATGAGTTTGATTACGACAACTGCTACCCTGTCGTTGATGCTGTAGAATTCGTCAACCTGTCCCGCTATGTCTTTATGGATTGGGAATCCCACCCCGTATTGCTTCTTATCCGGGGGACCTCTATAGGAGAGGACATGGCCGTTATTCAGCAATCTGTAAGCCTCACCAGTTTTAATCTCTCTAAGGCCGATAATATCCTAAACAATGTCTGACAGTTCTTCGAAGAGTTCTGCTAAGCTTGCCCCACTCGAGGGGGTTCGGGTGTTAAACGTTGCAAGGGTCACTTTCTATTCTCTGCCTTTCCGGACCCAGATATTCTTATCCTCTCCTGCGTTGCAAGTCTGACCACCGCCTCGGTCAGGTGTTCCGCAGCCACTGGGGACTGAGGGCCATTTCATTGATGATATCATTTCTTGACGAAGGTTGTGACCGAATACTGCACCGGGGAGGCCGATTGCTGTTCTGGTGAGGGAGTGTGCTTGTTCAAGCTTAGTGGGCCTTCCTAAATTGGTTGTACCTTGACTAGGGTAGCCCCACTCGCTTTCGGCATCTTTCGCCGGTGTCAGGTGCCACTCCAAGCCTGCAGATGTAGTGCACTGGAGGAGATCATACGCATATACACCATCGTTTAAAAAGAAAGAAGAAAAAAAACGCAGAAAAATAAATAGGGAGCGCATTTTTACTTCCGACTACCACAACCGACCATAAGACGTAGCTCAGTAAGATAATGCAGCAGGTGGCGAGGCGACCTTGTCGCCGACAAGTACCGCCCAGAGGGCCCTTAATGCGTAAGAGATCCGCTAATTTGTCCGCCTTTTGCTGGTTTTCGTTTATCGATATAGGGTGCACGACATAGTGTCAATTCTCGCTTGCCCTAACCTCTTGTTTCTCGCATCTTACGTATGCACGCGGACTTGACGGCGCCTAGGTAGACGATTCATTTTTTTTTAAATTTGTACAGCGCTTAACACTTGTGTGCAAAAATAAAACAGGGAAGTTTTTCGGCGCTTACCAAGCGGCTCCGAGTGTCTTATGATCTGCTCGTCGCGTCTCCTTGTCTCTTGTCGTCCGAACACCCGCGTTCCCGGGTGGCAATTCAGAATGTTCAGTCGCACTATCGCGCTGATACTCGCACAAAGCAGGCGGCCTTTACGGCTCTCGGTGGTGTCTTCACCCTTTCTACAGCTTTGGACAGTGATTATACTAGAGCTAATGAGAAGGACGGAAAGGGGGGGGGTGACTGACCTCGTATTTTTTCTGGGAACGCAGCGATCCTGAGCGCTGCGGAGAGGGGAGTTGTATGCCTCATTTAACCTACACTGGTGCCTTCTTCGATCAGTGAAGGCTGACCAATCTGAGCTTGGTTAAACCGCACGCATGGCACTCAACTAGAGAAGCGGGGTACTTTATGACCTGCATGTTATTGATCATAAATAATAGAGGAAACAAAATCACAAGTGTTTCAAGAAAAAAAAATTTAAGAGGGTCCCCGTCCGGGCGGTCGTGGAGAACATATGTAATTCTCTCTTATGTTGATAAACTAGAAAAAAAGATATAAAAGAAGGAAGGAAATCGGGAAATTGAACCCCTGACCCCTAGGTGTTGGCCGGAAAGATGGCTCAGTCGGTTGGTCCGGCATGGCCCACGTAACTTTGAAGCGGCATAGCTGGGGCCGTATTCTGTAGCGGTTCCTTTGGGAACCGGTTCCTTTCGGCTGTTGCCATTGGTCGGCGCTTCGATGTCGTCATCCCTGGTAGGCGGGACGACAAAGTTTGATGACGTCACGCAGGTTGCCAATCTTCTGGAAAGGAACCGGTTCCCTGCTAGGAGCGGAACCGCGGAGAAGTGGTTCGTTTGAGAGTCGCGCGCGGGGGCGAGCATGATGTCGAGAGTTGCTAGGGCAACCGCGGCTGCCGGCTAATCTCGCGCCAGCTGACGAGCCGGCACCTAGACGAGACGAGACAGAGACGGCAATGGCGGCTCCCTCTGTTGTGCTGCTGGCGAGTGCCGAAAGACAACGACGCGACGAGAGGCAACAACGCGACGCGTTCGGCATGGCCGAAGAAGAGTTTCAAAGGCATTTCAGTCTCTCTAAAGACATAGTGCGACGTCTTTGCGATGAGCTGGAAGGACATCTCGGACCTCAAAGATTGCGTGGTGTCGACACTACGATGAAAGTGCTGTGCGCGCTGCGGTTTTTGCCACCGGGAGCTTTCAACAGTGCGTCGGGAATGAAGAAGCGATTGCACTGTCGTAGCCTTCGGTCAGCCGGATCATTACAGCCGTCGCCAAGGCAATTACGGTTGTGGGCAAGGAAAAAGGATGGGTTAGATTCCCATCCACGGCGCAACAGAAAGCCGCCGTCAAGGAAGGCTCTCTTAGCCGTGGAAAAATTCCAGGAGTTCTAGGATGTGTGGACGGGAGTCTGATAGCCATCGTTCGCCCTAAGAAGCTCGGCCCCGGCGAAACAGAATAGTACTGGAGCCGTAAAGGGTATTACACCCTCAACTGCATGGTCGTGAGTATTGTTCATTGACAAATATTTTCGATATGTGTTTGCGCGAGTGCACTTGTAAAAAACTTCGTTTCGTTATTTTTCATCAATTGCCGGCAATACTTGCGTTCCTATCAGAGAAAGTAGCGTTTGTGTTGTATGTGTAATGACGACTTTGATCTTTGCATAGAACACGGCCGCACTTTTTCAGTGCTCTCCAATCACAGTTGAATAGCCTTGCCGATGCTACAATGTAAACACATTACTCGCGACTTAAACCGGAATAGACGCCGTAGCAGTGAAGGGAGTCTTCGTCTGCGAGCGATCCTAACAGAAGACGAGCCCTTGTGATTCTTATTCGACGTAAAACTAACGCATTGTGGCCAACAGACTGTAAACGCGAAAAGGAGCATCCCATGAATGAAAATGGTGTGAGGGAGAATGAGAATGTGTGGACACCCATTTGCTCTAGCTGTCAATATGGCACATGCTGTTTCCGCGTTCTTTCGCTTGTAATAGGCACTTTGTCTGAAAAAAAAAAAAACATAGGTTCACTCTTTAGCAGAATCTTATACAATATGGACGGAAGAAACCAAAGGAATTATTTTGCACATTGTGTTGTTACCGCACGCCCTACATGAGCATGTGAACACATGCCAACATTGCATTTGTAGGTTAAGATGACACTGTTATCATGCTGATCATTAGTTCAACAGCCTACTGCGTATGTTGATATCTCCTTTTCTGTAATTGTGTTCACTGACTGAACAGTAACTGTTTGGCAAGTAGTGTTGTAAGCAAAAGGTTGTGCCACATATTTGTTGCAGTGGCGCTGACACCTTCTCTTTGCTTTCCCTTATGAGGTGTGCGACGCGAAGCTGGATATCCTGGAAATTGACCCACGGTTTCCGGGATCGTGCCACGATTCATTCGTCTGGAGGCATTCTACATTTCGCCGCCACCTCACTCGTGGCCTGTTACTTCATGGAGAAGTCTTGCTTGGTAAGTGCACCTGAAGTAGCAGTGCTTCTTCCACATGTAAAACATACACAGTCAAATAGTTTTGCATCCTAGCAAACTTTAAGAAAGCGTGATTTGCTAGAAATGTGTTGTGAATGCAGCGGTACCTAATGAACCTGCAGCGACTATCGAGAGAAACAAGTCTCTCTTAAAAGGCAGATATTTGTACCAGCATGTGTACAACAGCTGACATGTTATGCTGTTTATTTATTAATTTCAATACACTGAATGCCAAGTGGAGCACTACAGGCAGGGGTGGAATTCTACAGAACACGTCGAAATGGCAGTTTTCAAGTATGGTGGAAAAGGGTTGGTGACAATGGACTCGGGGACCTGGTCCCTGGTCACTGTTCTTGGAACAAAGGAATAAGCGTGTGCCTGAAACTTTCGGCATCGACGTTAGTGATCGGTGTAGTATATATTGTAGAATGGTGCAAGTTGCGCTATTTTGCTTTGTGTCGCAATGTGTGTGATTTTTTTTGTTGCAGCGACATGTGGTGCTGGAGTGATTAGAAAGGATCAAACAGGTAGCTCGATTTTGGGTACCTTCATGAGAAGAGGTACGAAAGGTAGAGCAAGGATCCCAGATACTGGCAGCATATTCGAGAGTAGACCTTAGAAGTGTTTTATAAAATAACACTTCTGAAGAGCTAATAAGTTTTAGTGGAAGATGTACATTTAGGGAGGGGCAAATGGGATGAACGGAGCAGAAAACCACGAGTATGAAATAAATATTACATGTCCAACTTAACCTGATAGAGATTTGCAGCCAAGACAACAGGTGAAATAGGGCTTTTCTTTAAAATGAGTTGAACTTTCTTTACAACTTTCTGGGAAGGTCAATGTTTGATAGGTATTGCAACAATAAATCCAAGACCCGCTCCTGTTGTAAAAGGGTCCTGGCGTAGACTGTGTTCTTGCATTGCGCCTTAATGTATCCATTTCGTTCACTAACATGCAACACTTTCCAGGGGACTCTGGGTACCGGCTAGCGCCATGGATCATGACTCCTGTGCCTGGTCACCCAAATCGCCTCACGGCAGAGGGGCGCTATAATGAGGCACACGCATCAATGCGAAATGCCGTTAAGCGGTGCATAGGAGTCAAGAGCCGCTTCCGATGCCTGCAGATGTATCGGGTGCTCCACTACTCGCCTCAGAAAGCAGCCACTATTGTTGCAGCTTGTGCAGCGCTGCATAACCTCTGCCAGACAACCCAGATGATGACGGTGCACATGACAACAGCGCACAGCGGCCAGCCCAGGCACAAGTGCCGCTTCAAGTACAGGTGCCACCGCAGGCGCACCCTGTACAGCCTTCTCGAGCTTTGTTTCAATGAGGCCGTGCGGTGCGCGAATCCATAGTTGGTGTGTTTCGGCTGCCCAGAAATTTGCGCATTGCCTACCTGCAAAGTGTGCGCCGGCGCATTCGCTGGCAAATGAGGCAGAGACATGTGCTGGTGGAACATGTTTTATTTTTCTTTTCATGAAGTAAATAGGCCATGCACTTCAACATAACACATTGCGTGTGCTCACATGTGGCTAATCGTAGTATGCTGCATACTGCGGTAGTGAAAAGCACATGATTTGTCTATGTTGAGCATGACATATACACATGCAGTGACGAATAGCCATGTGCCATTATGTTACTCCTTTGCTTTGTTCACTGTGCTTTTGAATATTGTCTTGCCAGGGAATTTTCTTTAAATAAAGGTTATTTCCAAGGTGAATGGCAACCAATCTTGCATAGTTGAATATTGCTTTGCGATACCTATTTTACTGTGCAGTATGCATTGTTCCAAAGCTGAAGGTGTCCATATGTGACACACAAGTTGCACAGCAACTGAAATGTCGTTCAAAGCAATCTGTATAGCACATATTGAAACGTATAGCAACAAACGAGACATGCCAAGCACTTTTTGGAGCAGGATTTCTTTACATAGCAGACACTCATGCTTACTACTGCTTTGTTTAAACTCAAGAGTTGCTTCAACATTGCATTTCTTGCACGCATGATTTCACATAATGCTCGTAATTGCTGCTTAACAAGGTGCAACTACGCTATAACACAATATAAACAAAATCATGACAATGAAACATTGTTTTATTTTATTCACTGGGTACCTGCTTCGCCATTCAGGCATTACAGCAGGGAGGGTACAACTCATATAAATGAACACTCAAAATTACATTCATAAAGCATGGAAGAAATCATCATTTGAACAAATACAGACAGTGTCAGGTGGTAGAGTATTTCAATCTCTTATAGTACGAACATAGAAAGAGTAGCGGAAAGCGTCGCTTTTAACCTTCTATTGCATGGCGTTCCATATTTGGCACATACCAGTTACCATTCTTTTTCGCGTGTGTGAGATTCCCAGTTGAGAATGTGATACCATCAGAGTAAATCTCATAGTTATGCGTACTTATTATGGGCAAGTGCTGCCATCACTTGAGCGATACGCAAAACAGAGGTGAAGTAGATTTTGGGATGCAACGTGAAACTTGGAGGGGGCAAACACGAGCAATTGTTTTTTTTTCTCTGAAAATTTCGACCGCAGAAGCATAGAAAAATTATTTTGGCATATTTTTTGGTCTCGTCAATTCAAGGCAGTTACTAGTTTTCTCAATTTTGCCTGCAACTACAGCAGAGAAACCGAAATCGGTGTGTGCCATATTTGGCACAGTATGAACTTGAAATACAAAATATGGTAACATGCTGCCATCTGTTCAATAACCCGAAGTTGCAGGTCACTCTATCACAAGATGGAATTTTGACGATCGGTACGGTAAGGGCGAATTGTCTACCAAACAGCCGCCTGAAAAGCAAAAAGGAACTGAAATGTAAAGGACGTGGTGCTTCAGAGGCACTCGCAAATGCGATAGATGACGTGGAGTTATCGTGTGTGCGTTGATACGATAGCCGCACAGTGACATTTCTGCCGAGCTTTGTTGGGAGAGATCCAGTCCAAAAGACTAAGCGCTGGTTTACCTCCGCCTAGGTGTTTCGCGAAATTGATTGCCCCAGCGTAGTAAAGGTCCATAACAGGCACATGGGTGGTGTTGACCTGCTGCACTCACTGTTTGGACTTTACTGCATACATATCAGAGGTCGAAGAAATGGCACTTTCGAATTTTTACGCCTATGCTAGACTTATCGGTAGTAACAGCATGGGTCTTGTACAGGAGGGTGCAGGAGCAGCTTAGGAGGAGACAAGTACTACCGCTGGCTCATTTAAAAGCAGAAATTGCAGAATGCCTTACCTCGCATAACAAGTGCCTACCCAACTAGCGACCAGGAAGGACTTCTAGTCAGGACATCGAATTCCAGGTTCAAGTAAAAAAAGCGCAGGGACCAGCGGCCGCAATGCCACCCAAAGACGACCGATCTGACCAAGTCGGCCACTGGCCAGAATTTGACGAGAAGAAACAAAGATGTAAGCGGCCACCTTGCACAAACAAGTCGTTGGTAAGATAGAGGAAGTGCAACATTCATCTGTGCCTGAACGCAGCAAACAACTGTTTCATTTCATTCCCCACATCGCACTAAAAAGACCACCGTCCGTGAAGGTTTGTTTTCCGCCCATGGCAGCAAGAGCGCTCAGCCATCTTCATGGTGTGCCATATTTGGCACAAAGCTTTATCTTTATTATTACAGTCGTGTTTGCCCATCCAATCAATAATGAAAGCTGGAAAAATGACTTTTCCTAATTCATGCAATAGAGCGTCAAAAGGAATCTCACATATTTTTAATTTGTGATCTCGCTTTTGAGAAACATGTGGGCGGCTGAAAATACAATTACCTGGCTATCCCCGCATTAGAGTGGTATATGTTATGAAGAAATTTTATTCTGAGGTTTCGGCGACAGTGTTCGAGAAGATGCCAATTTAATGCCTTTTTGCTTTCTTTCATGCTAAGCATCCTGTCATAATTGCCAAGGACAAACCGAACTGCCCTGTTCTGCACTTTTTCTCGTTTATCTACAAGTTCTGTAGTATATGGATCCCAGCAAACACACGCATACTCTAGTGTACTGCGCACATGTGTGAAATACAGTTGCTCCCTAAGTTTCTGTGGCAAGCTACTAAAGTTACGTTTCAAGAAACCTAATGCTCCGACAGCCTTGTTCCTAACATGAGTAACGTGTCTGTTCCACCTTAGATCAGCAGAAAAAAATACACCTAAGTATTTATATTCCGACACTTGTTCAAGAGTAGCATTATTTATAGTGTTACGATTGCTGTCATATGAGCGCTTCCCGGTAAAGGTGACGTGGACACTCTTTTGCTCATTCAGTGACATTTTCCATTTTTCACACCATGTGGCAATCAAATCCAAATCATATTGTAGTGCTTGTTGGTCAGATTCGCTGTTGATGACCTTATATACTATACAGTCATCTGCAAACATTCTAAATATTTATTTATTTATTTACGTGTACCTTACAGGCCTTCGAGAAGGCATAGTGTAAGGGGGAAATACGGTAACATATTAGTATGGAATCGGGAAAGAAATAAACATCAGCATAATGAAAGGAGTGCACACAGAACATGTAAAATTAATACATTAGCAAATACAATATGTAGAGCAATAACAATAAATGGTAAACAACAACATAATAGCATAATAACATTGTAAACATTTTTACATGTTATACAGTAGTAAGTATTGTAAAAAAATTGGGAGCGCTGAAATTCTTTAACTTGTAGAAAAAAATGCAAGTAAATTACAAAAGACATGACGTGTTTAGACGGTTGAAACGGCATATTGATTGCTTAGCAGATTGCGAAATGCAGTGTGTTTAGATTGGCATGCAATGGTATCTGGTAGTGCGTTCCATAAACGGACCGCACGGGGCAAAGTTGAAAAATTAAAAGCATTGTGTGTTGCCATAAATTTGGGTGTAGCTGAACTGATTGTTCAGTCGTGACGTCGAGGATGCTTCTTTCAGGTTTGATAAGGTTAGGCCAACTGTGTGAACAAATCTGTGAAATAATAATCGTACAGAAGATGATATATTGTTCGGCAAGTCGTTAATGTAAATTAAAAAGAGAAGAGGCCCAAGTAAACTGCCTTGAGGTACACCAGAGGTGACGTCAAAGAGGCCAGAGGAAAAGTTAGCAACAATAGTGAACTGTTCGCGATTTGTAAGAAAATTACGAATCCATGATAGGGTTAGTGAGTTGAGTTTAATTGCTGAGAGCTTTGATATCGGGTGACTATGGGCTACACGATCGAATGCCTTCGAGGAATCCAAAAAGATGCAGTCAATTTGTTTATTACTGTTCATATGAAAGTGTAAGTCTGACGTGAATTCTAGTAGTTAGGTTTCGCAAGAAAATCCTTTTTGGAAACCATGCTGTAAATGATGATGTAATGCCTGAAGTGGTGCCATGAATGTGACTTCTGGGGAACCCCAGAAGTCACATTCATGATTGATTGATTGATGATGATTCATGATTCAGTTGATTTTCCGGCTCCGACCGGAAAATCAACTCTATTAACCCCCCTAATGTTTGAATGAGTAGACTGAAATACTGATGAAAGGTATTAAACAAAAATGTCGACCTTACTTGACGCAAGCGATAGTAAATAGCTTGACGATTTCCGCTCAAGCTCGGGCCATCTTCTGAGCGGCAACACTAGCGCGCGACCACACATCAGCCATAACGGCGGTGACTGAGCGAATCGCGACAGCACGTCGACTTGGCGTTGACCTATTGAAACCCATGCGCCTGATGTTCACCTCTTCGTCGGGCTCAAAGAACGGCGGGCAGACTCCGATGGCGCTCGCCCGCCCTCGCGGTCCGGGCAGGCTGCCTCCTCCGGTTCCTCTGTGATTAACACGTTTGTTAGAATACGGTGCGCAAAAGCTACGTCAACGAGTGTGCTTACCTGGCTGCATCACGGCGGGCGTTATACACGTCTTTCTTCCACACGCTGCGCCATTGGGCTGCAGTTTTCACTGCCGGGCCCTCAGCGTTCAGCAAGGCTGCGAGACTTGCTGCGAGAGCTCCTCCTTGCGCGCCGCCGTCAGCTGTTGACCCAGCACACACGACGCCTTCGCAAGGTAGGGGTGCTCTTCAACAAATGACACGAGTATATCGCGTTGCCTCGCTGAAACATGAGGACCCAGCAGCCTAAGCTTCTGCGAGGACATCGTTTTGGATCCGCGGCGCGCAAACTCGCAAGTCCAAAACGTAAACAAAGCGAGGCAACTTGTTTGCATAGCGTATGGCACACCACCTAGCGACTAAATAAGAAAACAACACAAATAAACTTACAACTCCCAGTAGCGGTCTGCGCCGCAAGCTCATATTTATTACTGAAAATATATTTGCAAGTGTTCTGTAGAAACCAATGTTTTTTTTATCAAACCAGCAACATCCTTTAATTGCTATACCGTCCCCCAAGTACAAACAAAAATGATGACGTGATTTTCCGGCAGGCCGCCGCTCGTTGATTGGTTCCCCTCACGCCGCCCCGTTCCACTCTTTCTCCGAGTTACGTAATCCAGACGTAACAGCCAAAAGGAACCGGTTCCCAAAGGAACCGTTACAGAATACGGCCCCTGCTGTCCAGAGCCTCGTACTTACTTGGAAAGGGGCTGACGCTGTCGACGATGGTTGATTCCCAGTGGTTTGAAAAATGGCTGACCGTCGATGAGAGGGAGCTCTAGCGGCTCTAGCGACTACAGGAAAAGCTTAAGCAGGTGCGAGGCGAGCGCCGCACGCTTAGCGCCTTAGCGTGGGAAACTCGCCCGAGTAACTATACCGAGGAATGCTGCTCGTACAAAATTATAAAATTATAATTCCTACCTAAATCCCGAACCGCGTGCTGGTTTCTATCACTATGAATCAGAGTCATTTCACTTCCATTAGCTTCTCACAACACATTCTGGCCAGCTCTTAGTCCCTTCACAAAGTGCGATGCGAAAATTGAGGTAAAAGACGCAAATATAGAAGACTGTTGCAGTTGCTGCGGTGACAACTGTGCTTTAAACCAATTCAATTCTCTAAATTCGCGAGTTTGATATAAAGTGTGACGTTTTCCTGCCTAAAAGGTAGCCTTCTCCTTTCTTATCGCGAATAATATTTGTCAGTTTAGGTGCATAATATCAAATCCGCGAATACCGTGCCAGGACGTACTTGTTTGCGGATTCCTTTTTTGTCAAAACTATTGTGGAGTGGAATCAGCTGTGTGAAGAGCAAGTGTGCTGTACGAATGAAGATTTGTTTTCTTCCCTCCTGTAACCCCCCTTCTATAACGCCTTCGGGCAATGCGGGGTAATTCTTGAATAAAGAATAACGAATAAAGAATAAACGAAATTCAACAGAATGCGTGTGCCTTAGATATTGCTGATACCAAAGAGTCCTATGTTGAACTGTGCCCATTCAATCTGCTCTGTTAGCATTTCAAATGCATTGTGAATATGAATGGCTTTGACAGTTTTTTCACCTTAGCGGCATCACGCTCTGGTGGAGTCGGTATTATTATTTTAAACAGAACTCGGTTGTGAAATCATCATGTTTCTTATGATGGGGCAAGGGCGGATATCGGCATTTGATTGTGGGCTATCTTCATTTAGGTTACGTATTTTGTGTATATATGGACCGGCGCAGGCCATTAAGTGCATTGATTTTTTTCGTCGCCTTGACGTGTATATCCAGGATGGCCATCACGTGGTGTTTGTTGGGGATTTTAACTGCGTCTTAGACACGCGAGCAGATGTGCAAAGCCCGCCTGGGGTCGCCTTGATTGGAACGCACGGGAGTTGCGTTCCCTCGTCCAGCACTTTTCGTTGCTGGATTCACATCGTCTTTTTCATGGTTCTTGATTTGCCTGGACGTGGTGACGCGGCGCGTCGAGAAGCAGGTTAGACCGTACGTATGTGCCAAGCACTTTAGCGCAGTACGTCACCCGATCTGATGTGATAACTTCAGATTCATCCCGTGTTTATATTGCCAATCACAGGCCAGTTATGCTTGAAACTCGCTTCCCAACTTTCTCATGAGCAAAATCTTGGCGTCTAGACATCCGCGTTCTACAAGACGCGTGCTCGCGCTCTTGTTTGTCAAGAGTCTTGCAGGCCTCTGTTTCTAGATCTGACCCAGAGTCATGGGACGCGCTCAAGGCGTAGTGGCGTCTGCCTTGTTCAGTTGAAGGACGCGCACTCAGACGACGCATGTCAAAAGGCCAAACGGATGTTGCCACGAAGCTCCAGTTGATTGCCCTTCCGGTCAATCAACTGACTCCGCTGATGAGGTCATGCCAGCGGGAGTTACGGAGCCGCTTCCAACGCCTCATCGCAACGTCCTCTTTGTCAGTTTGCTCTTGGCGATGCAGAAGTAACCCGTGTGCGCACCCTGTAGTTCTGCGGTTTGCAGGAAACTCACTTTTTACACTGGGGACTGTATTCGGCTTGGCGGCCCCAAGAGCACTTTGTGTTACGTCGCCTCCCTCGCGTGATTAATCGCTCATTGTAACGCATTTTGAAAACATGGCCCGTACGACTATGCAAATAGGTTTTGGCTCGCGAGGATTTCGTACAATACTTAGTGGGCTGCCTCAAGCTCCACCTGAGGTAGCGGACCGTCTTTGTGCATGACCGTCAGGTGATTAAGCGAAGGGAGCATTATCTTCCAGCAAGCTTGGCTCGGCCCTAGAGCCAGACTGGTTACACGTTGAGTTTTATCTAACTTTGCCGGAAACTACCACATCTCCCTCTTCTTCACGTCTCTCTCTCTCCATATATATATATATATATATATATATATATATATATATATCAAACCTTAAGAAAGGGAACCGTTGGAACCCCATCAAACAAGGACACCAAGAGCAACGAGGGGAAATTACACTTTTAACCCATTTAATAATTAACAAAATAAGTAACTAATGGAAATCAAAGTGGTTGAAGAACTGCCCGCAGGTGATATACGAACCGACGTGCTCGCATTAAGCGGACGATCCTCTTGCCAACTGAGCTATAGTGCGGCGGCCCCGGTTTGCCATTCACTCTCTGCGGTTTACTGCTATGACTAACGCTGGGAGTGTTAGCTAGCGCCACCACTTACAAACCCAGGCGTCGGATGTAGAGCACCTTTTTTGTCGCAGGCGTTACGAGTCCCTGATCAATTTGGGCCGCGGCAACCGGTCAATAAACGCACACAAGTTACATAAAGGCATCACTGTTGCCGGATTCGAGGCCCTCGTAATGTAATGAACGAGAGGAAAGGGAGCCGAGGGGCCCCATTTCATTAACCATGTCATAGGAAACCAACAAAGGCACCAAGAAGAACATAGGGTAAATCACTTGTACTTACTAATCGAATTAAAGAAATTATACATTAATGGACATGAAAGTGGATCAAGCGGTACTCTTACCATTTGAGCTACAGCGGCGCCGTTTTGCGATCCACCATCTGGGGTATCGATACTTTGCTACTAAACAAACCTGGGTAGTGTTAAATTTCTACATTTCTAGTTGACACACCATGCACTGTATTCAATAAAAGGTCACAGACAATCTCTTTGCCATGACACGCTCATTTATTGCAATTTTTATTTACAGGCAACAACAAACACAAATCTGTCGACAACAAACTTGTTCTCCTGTTTATTGACGTGCCACTGGGGCTATGACATTCTGCTGCTAAAACAAGATGAGTGGCTCCTGCGTGAATGAAACTCACTTTACGGAGGCAAAATTACTAGAAATTCGCACTGCGCCTAATCGTTCAATGCCCATCCGCCTCCCCATTTACATGCCGTCAACATCTATTGTGTCAATACGTCACCGTAATAGAGTTAGGTAATCTATACACATGGCTAATCCTAACATTATTACTATTTTCGGTCTGGGAAGCTAATTGTGTGCTTTGAGTTCCACCACCGTAGTAGAAACGCGTGCACATAATTAGAGATCAGAACAGGCATAGATTATTTCTTACTTTCGTCAGGTATGACGATTACAATGCACAGTACAACACTGACAGTTCACACTTTGCTGAGAGAGTGATACAAAAGCGTAAGAATCGTCTCGGCACTGGAACACATGGTGATAGACACGCTTAAAGACGCACGCTCGCTTTATTACATGTTAATATTTACCGCAATAAAACCAAGCAGAACGCTAGCGTCTAATAAGAGCCTGATATCAGTCGCTCCGGTATGCACAGCGCAAACTAAAACAACAGCTGCACATAGTATCGGGTGAGAGAGAGATATGTCTAAGCTGTGTTTCAGGACTGAAATCAGGGTGAACGAAAAAAGACGGGGCCGCCGCTATGGTTACAAACTTAGCACGTGTCAAGTGAACTGCAATCCCCGTTGATGTCACGCGAAGTAATACGAGGAAAACGACAGGACGCCTCCTCCCCTGCTTCAACGCCACCACACAGTGAATACACGCTGTAACAGTTCCACATCGGCGATGGCAAACGGTGTTCAGTGACTTCCTTACAGCTTCCCGGGTGGACGGTGTAACGAGTGGGAAAAGTCCAAAGGTGCACAACAGCCCCTATTTACACCTGTACTTCGACGCCAGCAGGAGGAGCCACCTTGCTTTCTTCTCACCTCAGGCAGCGATTCTCTGCCGCGGAAGACTGCAAAATGAAGCAGATGTTGGTAAAATTTATTCATTAGCATTAACAACACAACAAAGAAATATAATCATACATATGTGTGAATAGCCTTAGTCGTCTCAGTGCCACAGTGCAGGTTGTGTAGAAAATAATAGTATTCGTACATTGTAACTCATTCAAAATAAAAGTTCGTTATATTTCATCACTTTCTAGTTTGCAAAAGCTATGTTCTAGTTAGGAATGAATTATATATTGCAGAAGTATAATCTATAATGACCTTATATGTTCCGTTTGTTTCTGTGTGTCATGACAGTATTGACGGTAGTTTATGTTTGCGCATTATAACTATCTTCATTTTTCTGGGTATCTTGTGTTTCGGACTAGGTTCTTAAAGCAAGAAGACTGCATGAATGGACACCAACATCGCCTTTCACCGCCATTTTGTTCCTGTAACGTGTGGTAATTTGCGTGCTTTAAAATGAAGGCGCTAGGGAAAGGAGAAGACCATTAGGAAGTTAATTTATGAAAAAATTAATTAATTAACTGAAGCAAAATGCTGAGCTGTGCTCTACACAGCTACTCACTGCTTGCCCCTGGCCGGCAGCACAGCAGCGCACCGAGTGATGAAACACGTGAACCAACCGTCCCGATGTTCACACCACATGTGACCATTTTAAGCATTATGACGTCATTATACACAAATCTCCCGAGAAATTAGACCAAATGTAGTCTGTGGGACATCTAGTATGAAGTATGTTCTGGGGTCGTTTGGTGCAGTTGGTGTTTTTTATATGGTACATGCCGAAGACACTCGGTTAATGCAAAAGTTAACTAGATGACATGACATGTCAGTTTTCCTTTATACATACAGGGAAACAAAAATTAGCAATGTGTAAATGCGAAACTGAATCTCAACTCTGAACCTCGTTTATTATTAATTTTTTTCCTTTAATTCTATTCTTCTTACTATCATTTTATTCTCACTAATTGAGCTAAAAAGGTCTGCATAACCGGGATGGTATGCTCACATTTCAATAAACTCACTCGTCTGCACAGCTGCCAATGAATAACAAAGCCCACCATATGGAACAAGTCGTGTTGTCTGTGATGTCATCACAAGAATATTATTGTGTACGAAAAACGGTAAAGGTATTAATTAGATATTAATATTTTGATACCCCATGTGACTGAAATACTATCCAAGACGATATTGAATATTTACTAGATACGCGCCTTCTGAGCTTGCGCGTTTTAAGCTATCAAAGCAAACATGTGGCACATAGGAAAACCAATCTGAGCTTTACGACTATTTCATAAAAACGCTTATGACGACCAAACCAGGCATCTGACAAACTTAACAAATTCCCCGCAAGTCGCTCCCTAATGCCTTTCCAGCAATCGAGGACAAATTCATGTTATTTTCATTTTTTGTTTTTAGATAGTCACATTCACTTTCGTCTTGCTGTCTTAAACGAGCTATTCCTTCAAGCCCCGACCCCATGCAAACGGCGAAACAAAAGACGCCGCTAGATTGTTTTCACCGACCTAGACTGGCTCAACGTGACACGACGTCTGCTATCTTCAGGAAACTTCGAATGTGGAGCCAGCAGTCTTGGCCAATGTCGGCGAGCTGAAGCCTCCTGGCTCCGGGATGACGGAGGCACTGCACCGTCTCCTTGACGACGCCAGTCATTGTCATAAATTCATCAATGCTACTCCTGCGGACGCGAAGCAGGGCGCTGCGGATCATCTTCTTGGCTTCGGCCTTTGTGACGTCAGCACCTTCCATCACCATTTCGAGGAGACGCGGGTGGTCACGCATCAGCTCGAGGGCGCGGGCACCCTCGACGCCATTTTGTTCGGTCAGCACGAATTCTGCAGCGTCCAAGATGGCGGATACATTCTTCCTGGTCACTTCCTGCGTGTACAGAGAGGAACCATGGTTGGGAAAGCCAGAGAAATGTAAGCCTGCGAAAGTAAAACGCTCCAAGCACTTCTGTAGTGTATGCGAAAACGGAACTGAAGTGGATAGCGTGTGCGAATCCAAAAGGAAATTGAAAGTAGCGGTGCATATACTATAAAAATATGACGCGCCGTCTCGATCATAGCATCGCTTGCTTCGTCGCACAAATAGTCTCACAGTTTGCTGATATGAAGTCTACGCAACGTGATTATGAGCATTTTCACCTTAAGCGCCATCCAGTGCAACTACAGGATTTCACATAGAGCAAACAAACATTACAGGCAAACGCCATTGTGGGTGCAAGAAGATCGCCTTCATTATCGTCATCATCATCATCAGTATATTTTTATGTCATCTGCATGATGAAGGCCTCTCACAGCGATCCCTCTGTGCGAGCAGATTTCAAGTGTAGCTTGCAAATTTCCCGATTTCTTCACTCCATCAGAGTACCTAATATATTCGTTCACAAAATTGTGGCATATGTGCAGTTGAGGCAAGCATCCGATGTTATTGACGAGCGTGTTGTCACATTGTGATAGCCTTAGTGCGTAACATAAGCCTGGTTACAAATGCAATGACCCGCGAGACTCGGCATTTGCTGACACGATAGCATGGGAGTGTAATTAAAGTTTAGGTCGATGCAACCCCGGTCAAGACCTACGTAATTTGAAGCATTCGCCGTTTAGTAAAAAACACTTGTCAGGAATCGTGTCTCCAACGAATGGTTACTTGTCCTGCCTAGCGCGCAGCGTCTCTCTCCCTGTACATATATATATATATATATATATATATATATATATATATATATATATATATATATATTTATATATAATATATATATATATATATATATATATATATATATATATATATATATATATATATATATATATATATATATATATATATATTGGGGACGCTTTGGGGAAATTAGCTGTTGTTGAAAAGTACGCAATCATCGTTGGGAACTGGACCCACAACGCCTGCATTACGCGTTCGTGGAACTACCAATTGTGATACAGCCACGGTCATCGATCCGGCCACTAACTTGGGTATCCATATTTACGAGATATAGGGCCGTAAGAGTGTTAGCCAGCGCCGCTCATAGTGGCTGGATGTGTAACATCCCTTTTTGTTTGCCCGATGGCGAGTATATCGAATCTGACAGCCTTGATAGCATTAGGTAGCTCATGTAGAATTCATGTATGAATTCATGTAATTCATGTAGAATGGTGGCATTTATGACGCAATATGCTAATGACAATCGAGTTCCGCCTAGTAACTTTCTTATATGTCACGTGCCTACTCACCTAAGGTCACGTGTTACGTGACGCTGAACATGTTATTAAATTCGAGCTACCTGCAAGTATACTGTTTTTGTGATTTTTCTATAAGCTATTCCGTTGACACAATTCGTATTTCCTTCGTTCGTTAGCAGAAAGTCTTCGTGCAACGTCTAGTCACTTCAGCGTGGCTTTTGAAATGTCTTACCAATTTTAAATCTGCTTCCATCGCTTGATTAATTTGTCTTTTGTATCAGCATGTAGTACGCCGGTAAAAGAATCGTTGCGCTGTTAAAACGCTTTATGGTTTTAAGGCTCGGTGACTCGTTTCGAAGTTCCCGCCTGATACTTTCAAGTAGAGTGTGAAGTCAACATTTTTTACTACAACTGATGCCACAAGCGATATACGAGATATGCATTCGACGTTTGACCCTTAGACGTCGCTGTTGAGCATCGTCATCGGCGATGCTATTCAGGTTGTTTTCCACCAACAACTTTATGTTTCGCTGGATCTCCTATTGTGGTTACGTACCTTTTGTGTGGTTTATCGTCATCATTGTAATGTAGGGCCTCTTTTGTGCTACCGGCGCTGTTTTCACGAACACAACGAGGAACATCGCGAAAAGAACACCACCGCCATCTCCTCAAGAACACATTGTTTTCCAATGCACACGAATTTTATACCTCGCGCCCTGCAATGCTGCTTCTTCTCGTATACGAAATGCATGACTATTTTGCACTCGTTGGATAATCAGCGCGAAGCCTCGCACTTATTACCCTTTATCGATGTTCCGCGATTACTTAGTGGTTAGCGCGTTTCACTCTGCAATGTACATTGCTACGGTGGCACGGAGTTCAGATTCCAGTACGATCGGTTGTGGAGATTCGTAGTAATTTTTTTCTTCGCGCTTAGGCAAATGGTGAAGCTGGGGATTACGAGGTGGCTTGAGACGTCGAAAGAAAAACACAATCGTTGTCCCACACCCAGTTTCGAGTACTTAACCGCTCTCGCAGTAACATTTTCTGGTGATTCGGTCATGCTCGACTCGCATACCTCGAACAAGCATCTTTAGGTGAACGGAAGGCGAAGATCAAGTTCAATTTCATGAAATGTCGGAGGTTTATTTTACATGTGGGAGACTTAACAATGCACTTCATTAGTTTAAGAAGTGCACGCAAGGAAAGGCGCAGTGTCGCAGTCTATGTGTCAGCGACCAAGCGAAGTTTACTGTCCGATTTGTCGGTACCAAAATTAATTCCTTAATGTCTCACGGAGTCTCCCACAGGGAACTCTGGTGTTTTCATCATTCAGTTAACGTGTGAATCATGGATAATCGGTACATTTTCTGCGCCTAACTGTAGCCTTGAGCATTCTTTTGACGCCTTTTATCACAGATTTTAGCTTTATGAATTTCAAGTGCTCACAGTCTTAAAGCAATGTTATTAGTCTCAGTGCATATGTGTAGATCATGTAGAATGATGGCATTTATGACGCAATATGCTAATGACAATCAAGAGTTCCGCCTAGTAACTTTCCTAGAAGATTCAATGTGAACAGTCCTATGCGTGCGCTGTCTTTAGTATGTTATCACTTTCCTTGTTATGGCGAACAGACAAAAAAGATGTTAGGACAGAGTCATACCATGATCTCCGCCAGTGCGCCGTCCTTGTGGTCGGATGCTTCGACGAACGCTTGGGTCACGTGTACAGGACAGCTCTCTTCATCATACCTCTTGTAAATGGTGCACGCAGGAGTCGTGGTGAATTCGGTGAAGCTGAGGCTCCTGCTAGCACCTCGCGCGAGAACGTTCATATCGTCGTAGGACAGCTTCAAACCCATGAGGTTCACTCTGACTAGCTTGATGTTAGAAGCGAGAGCTGACACCAGTTCTCCCTCCACTTTCTGAAGCTCCGGGCTTGAACTAAGGACACGCGCGGGAACCAGGTGTATGTCTACGTCAGTGAGCGCGGTAGCTCCCCTTATATATGCTGCCAAGGCGGAATATTCATTGCGTTCGCCGCTATAGCATACAACCCGCAGCGAAGTTATCTGATCGCAGCCACTGACAACACCTAAAGGTGGGATAATTGAGCGCGGGACGATGGCAATTGGGATCGCCGCATGGATGGTTGCATTGCAGATTTGCGGGCACTGCTGCAGTTGCGTTGTATTGTCGTGCGCGCAGGGTCCCTTGATGACAACGCGGTCATCGAGTCCCCGCTCCCGGATATTTCTGGAGACTCTGTTGAGTCCGTCGATGCAAGGCAAGGTGTCGACGACCACCGTCTTCAGTGCCTTGGTGTCCGCAACTACACGGAAGAAGGCGTGGCACTCTGCTTCTCCGAAAGTCCGCATGTCGATGCAGAGCCGACCGAGCTTCGAGTTCTGTTTCTCTAGGGCTTGGCACAAGGACTCCATGCATTTCTTGGCTTGGGGATTCGGAAGCTGGAGATTTGGATGCCAGAATGACGCAAGACATTCGCATGACGTCGAAGGTAGCCTCAGCCTTCTTAGTGTGGCACTCCGTGCGATGACTTCGGCGAAGAGGGTGACCGTACTCATGCTGAAAATACATGTGGACAAAAAATATATTTGTTGAAAAATTATCCCTCAAGTTAAAACGCTATTTGGAGCTCTAATACATCGGAGTGCAAGAAACTGAAATCGTCGTTTCTGAACGTTTAGAAGAGAACTGAACGTTAGAAGAGAACCACATCATATTCGAAAAGGTCCACAAGGTGTCGACAACCGTCTCGTCAATAAAATGGCGCAAATAAAAAAAATAACTTTGATATCCATGAGGTCACATTGAAATGATTGGCTGATGTTCCGGCACAAGATTAAACCAGAACCAAGTTTGGCCTTTTCTCTGGTGGTGCTCATCATTTCCCTTCGCAATTAGCAACAGTCTTTTGAAAACGATTCGTAATCATAATCACTTAAAAAGAGCGTTTTTGTGTCTTTTTAAGAGCAAGTTCAATTTTGGCTAATGACCATTCACTGCTGTCGTCTTGAGTGACGGAATGAAACAGGAGCTTCGATACACGGCACCAGTGGCAATCTAAACAAATGAGATTACAAATCCATGAATATAAACAAGCTCGCACTCATGTAAAACGTGCCCATAAGCACGTATTTCCAATCGTAGTTCGACATCAAGGAAATGCAGGGAGTTTCAGCGAACACTTTCAAAAATATTTACATGTTCCATGTGCCAGATGTCACAATTCTAGTTTATGAGCTGGTCTACACGAAACGGTGGACAATACTTGCTCAAAAACTTGGCATGTGAAATCGACTAATTAATAAAGGTTCACTGATTAAGTTTTTAACTAAGTGCATTATGTCCCATAGTGCAAGTTACAAATTCAAGCGTTGGAATTCGCAAGGCGAGTCCACTTGGAACGAATGTTCAAGATGACACCAGTTTCGAGATTAAATTCGCGAACTTTGCGAAGAAATTCATTGGCGTTCCAGTCAAATCCTTAAGAAAACGTATTTTCATGCACTGAAGCACACAAGTAACTGGAACGCCAATGCATTTCTCCGAGAAGTTCGGGAATTTATATGTCGAAACTGGTGTCCTCCTCAGAATTCGTTCCAAGTGGATCCGCCTTGCGAAGTCCACTGCTAGAAGTCGTAAATTGCAATATGGATCACAAGATGACTTACAAGAAAGCTAATTAGTCAATTTTGGATTTCAATTTCTTGTGCAATTAGTGTACGCCCCTTCGAGTAGACCAGCTCATGATCTAGAATTGAGTTACGTCAACGGCAACGTTTAAAAAATTTTGAAAGTGTTCGCTGAAACACCCTATATAAAACAATATGTGCCCTTTTATTTCAAGCCATGAAGAGCGATGTCATTCAAAAATATATCTGTTATTTTAAATATTCTGGGGGGCAAATATACATATAATGATTTGTTCGCTGAACTCCCCACAACTCAAAAGCTCGCTGCAGCTCATGGAGTACAATAATGTAGGCATTGCGTTAAGTTGTGCCCATTAAATTACATTTGACAATAAGTATGATGCTTCAAATGTTTTTATGTCACTTGTTGGGCATTACAGGGCGAAGCAGCCAAAGTCTCGTAATGCTTGCTAGGAGTTGCACTGTTGACATACCGTCGGTTCGTAATGCAATTTAAGCTATACTTACAATGCTCCGCGCGCCGTGACGATGTCTGCGTTGAGTTCCTCCAGAGCATTCATCTTGCAGACTGCATCGACGATTTCCCCCAGGGCCAACCCTCTGTCGTAAATGATCGCCGATTTGAGAGTTAGTTTTCGCAGCGCGCAGTCTTCTCTGGCGAGGTATCTGGCGAAAAGCGCGTTGGAGGCTTCATCGCGGTAGCCGAACACGCATTGTGAGACACCGAGTTCAGTGATGCTCTTGCTTTCAGTCAGCTCCCGGATCAGCGAACACGCGCGATTATCGGTCATTTGAAGCTCTGAGACGTCGAGTGTTGTCAGATGATCAATGCCTAAGCCGACTGACCTTCCAGGCATGGCCACGTCAACTGCCCATTCCTCCTCGAACTCGCTGACCTTTATTGCGACATTTCCAGGCTGTGGGATAGGATTGAGCGTTTCCAGCAAGAAAACGTCTTCGAGAGGTGATAGAATATCTCCGCAGATGGTAATGCTTTTCAAATAGCGATTGCGATTAATTGCTGAACGCATCGAGGCGCGACCCATCCACATGGGCCTGGATGTTATCGCTGTGATGCAGTGATGCTCGGCAAGTAGACGCTCGGCCAGATCCATTGCCCTCGCTTCGCGCGAGACATGCCCCGGGCCGTGTGCACCGTACCCGCAAGCGCGTGCCAGGCTACACTCGATTAGGGCGGCACCTCTGCCCTCTCCTCGCCCATCTTCCCCAAGCTCTAGGCGAGCACCTAGGAGGACTTTGTTCAAATCACGACGGTGTTTCATTAAGCTGCAGCTGGCACCATCCTTCTTAGTGCATGGGATGTTCAGCGAGTCGCAGTCGATGCTGACCCAGTCGTGTGCACGTTTGGTGACGAGAGCTTGCGAGGATTCAGACATGCTTCACCGGCCACTTGTTTGGCGAAACGCTGTGCAGACGCAGCCTTGAACGCAGACTTCAGTTGTCTCACGTAGAACCTGCGCGTAGAAGAAAAAAAGGGTGTGCGAAAGATTTAGCGATTAAACAGGTGCTTCACTGTTAAAGATGACCAGCGCGTTTCGCTCAAGGGATGTTATTTCTTCTGTATAGCATAGAAATAGTATCGCCAACCATTGGCCGTTTAAGCAAAAGGCACGAAACGCTGTGAAGATTGGGCGATGTTAATACTCGCCTGTGTGATGAACAATTTGTGCACGCCGGCAAAGCAACGACAAGTGCCCTGACGTTCGAAGTACGCCAAGCCGCCCACAACGGCAGAAAAAAAAATGTCGCAGTTTCGCCCAGAAGGCGAAGCACCGATTGCGATAGCTAATTAGTGGATAGCTGTCCGAAGTGACGATAGTAGTTTTAACAACCATATATAAGCTTTAAGCATTCACTTACTAACGAAAATAACAATGATAGCATATGTAAGCCTGACTCAACAAGCACGTAGAATGAAGCAGACATCCACAGGCAGCTCTGTCTTTGTGCGTCGACTGCTTTCTACCTCATTGTTCCGTCGCTCTTACACATTCTATCATGTGTTGAAACCAGCAAGCCCGTCAACGTGATTTATCTAAATTAACAAGCACGGTGTCACGCGCGCAAAGGTAAACATGAACACATCTCGCTTGATTAGCGCAGAAACTCGCTGTCAAAATGCTGGACTGGGGAATCGGAGCAGCAGCAAACGAATTTATCTTCGTGCATCTGTCGCTTCAGCGTGAACAAAACGTCGAAAGCACAGCGCATACCAAACTACCGTCACTACGCGCACTCTACAAACATCAAAGATCGCTTTGAAGGCGAGGCCCATGCAGGCTCCCACTTGCGCCACGTCGCAGATCGCTTTCAAGACACACGAGTGCCGGCAAGGCGTCCCTACGGCTTCCGTCAACCATCGCTACTAGATACTTTTCAGTTGTAAAACTCCGCCTGGGAGCGGCGCGAGAACGTGACCCTCTGCCGTCTCCTCTCGCGAGGTGGCGCTGCCGCCCCGGTTGGCCCGGTTGGCTACAGAAGCTTCCCAAGGCAGCAGTGTGCCGCCGACTCAATGCCAGTTTTTTTTCTTTTCTTTTGCTGCTTTTCGTGGCGCTAAGTATTCAAAGAATAGCATTTTTACATTGTGCACTCTGTAAAAAGCAGCTAATAGGTGAATGAAGAGGACAGTGAGGCTTTTCATTTGTGGCATGTTTTATGTACAGATGAAAAAAATTATAGGACCGGTACAACGCCGGATTGATGAATCTAAGCATATGTGATGCATCGATATTCACAAAAGACGCGCTTTCTTGGTTGCTACAGCTACCTTGTGACTGCTTTCTAGATGACAGTTTGTATCCCTGGAGTAAAAATGCATCCGCATAACAATGAAGAAATTCAGTACTTCGCACGTGAACTCGAACAAATGCTCTGCACAACCAAGAAGAGAACGGCAGCACCCCTCTAGATCATCTAAAACCTTCCATAATATCTCTCCGCAAAGGCCTGCCCATCCAGGGAAGCTGACACACTTTTGTTAGCAGTCTTCATAAAGCCCAGCATCTTTGGCGTCGGGTGCTTTAGGGAACCTTGCTTGAGACTTCTGCACTCAATTAAGTAACTGTCGCAGCCAACTGCTGGGATTTCAAAGCTTATGTCCGCTATGCATAGTTCACATGGTGCGCCCTTTCTGACTTTATGAATGACATATCCACACAGATAATAAACAGCATTGTCCCTTATGTTTCCTCGAGCATAAGTGTGCTCATTGCAAGCACATTCTGGTGAGCTGCTTGGCTCCGGGCTACTTATCAAAGCCGCCTCAATGGCATTGCGAAAACTTTTTTTTTTTTTTTTACTGGCAGGCTTCTCTCATCTGCTTAAATGTGTCGATGACGCCGACGAGCACAGACAGGGCCTGACATACCTTCCACACTAGCACGTAGCGCTGTTTTAACAGGTGTATACAGGCTTAGAAGGCGGAATCTGCGGGAAGTTGATTACAGTAGGATGGGACTCATCACAATCAAAGGAACGCACTAGTCCAATCTATTGCTGAAAAAACATGAGTGAGGGAATTTCCTAGAAAACAGTGCAACGTGTATGCAGTCACAACAAATGTGAACAGTGTGAATTCCCTCCAGTGAATCTTGATAATTAACTGGCTGTCGAAACATAGAGCGCAACTGGACGCGGCAGATCATCGACAATGTCTAAAGTCGACATCAAAGTTACTCGCAGCGACTTTGTCGTTTGTTGTGATGCAAAAAGCTTCAGGTTCTTTTGAATTGCACTCTGTTCTGTCAAGTTTAGCTGTTCCGAAAAATCTTTGATGACCTGAAATGATTAGTGCAACTAGTTTATAGCCCTTGGGAAATGCGCACGAAGTTCAAAGCCGGTGGCCTGGTACACTATTTCGTCGTAGAATGCTCGCAAGTTTTTAATAAAACACGAAAGAAAACAGGAGTGAAAACAGACAAAGTGATAGCTATAGGAAGGGCGCGGCACCCTCCCTAGCTATCACTTCATCTCTTTCTCGTGGTTTTTCTTGTTTCATTGCCGTTTCATTGTTCCATTGCAGGCATGTTTGCTCACAAGGCGAGCAGAATTTTCCTGGCATACAAATCAGAAACACGAGCAAAACGTGGCACGCTGCTGCGCTCATCGGCGTCTCTGTCCGCCCGCACAAACGTTGCGCGCACCGCCCGCCTTCGGGCCGATAGTGTCGCGCGCGCCACCCCGCGGGCGCGACTGAAAGGGGTCAGGTGCCGCGGCGGAGTTTGACAACTGAAACTAATCTAGTAACGTTGCCGTCAACGGTGTATACTATGGCGTCCGCCATTTGCGTGAGTGACGCCGTAGTAGACGCCACGGTTGTCTCCACTCTTGAGAGCGGAGAGTGAGGAGGACATCGACGCACCCTAGTAGCCGCTGGAGAACAGCCACCCCTCCCTCGCCTGACCCCCGTGCATCGCGCATCAAGAGAGGGCACGCTTCTGGCTCGCGTTCCTCGCTAGCGCACGCGAGGTGCTGGATTGTACCGCGTTCGCCTGCTCACCCTCAAACGCGTTCGTTCGCACATACAGCATAGGGCGCGCGGCGACGGTTTTATCGCCCTTGGACTGCATACACTGTAATAATGATATTTGGGGTTTTACGTTCCAAAACCACTTTCTGATTATGAGGCACGCCGTAGTGGAGGACTACGGAAATTTTGACCACCTGGGGTCCTTTAACGTGCACCTAAATCTAAGCACACGGGTGTTTTCGCATTTCGCCTCCATTGAAATGCGGCCGCCGTGGCCGGGATTCGATCCCGCGACCTCGTGCTCAGCAGCCCAACACCATAGCCACTGAGCAACCACGGCGGGTTGCATACACTGTAAACGGAAATAACTGACAGGTGGGAGTATAATGCTTGTCCTCTAGCGACGCCCCGGTTGGGAGTTTATTGTGATCCGTATGATCGCAGTAGAATTTTTACTCCGTGCGAGCGGAATGTTTGCGCGGAACCATGTGAGTTTTATGCGAAACATATTACGAGAGCTCAACCCAGCTCCTCAGGCGCGGCGGTGTCGCCTTCAATACCACGTGACACCGTGACGTCACGACAGAGGAGAAACGGGGCTCCAACTCGCGCCGTCGCTCGCGGCGTCGCGGCGGTATATAAGCAGCTGCACTTGCCTCTGCTAGACACTCACGAGGTGAGATGCCTCCTGGAGACAGAACTGCTCGTTGGAATGAGAAGCGAAGGTTGCGGCGTGCTACAGAGACTGATTTTCTAGGTGGCTTTGGCTCAACTCTTGCAAGATGGGCTGGGTGGGAATCGAACCAGTGTCTCCGGAGTGTGAGACGGAGACGCTACCACTGAGCCACGAGTATGATGCTTCAAAGCGGTACAAAAGCGCCTCTAGTGAATGCGGTGTTGCCTTAGAAACGAGCTGTTTCTAAGGCTCAGGCGTGCGTCGCTTGCTCAGGCGCACATTTCGTTGCCGCGCCGAACGCTGCGTTGCTCGACGCTCACCGCGTCCAATGCGGGGCGCGTAGTCGCTGCCCCGTAGCCCATTGTCTTACACCCCTTGGCGGGTCGACGGGAACGCTGTCGCGTTCCAGTCTCGAAGGCGAAGCAGAGTAACGCATGAGTTGTTTCTTTGTCTAGCCGAACCAAATATAGCCAAGCAACAGCAGTTCACCAGGCTAAACAGTGGTTCAACAACTAAAATAAAGGCTAGTATGCTTCGCATCCTGGGCTTAACCTTAGCTAAGCCACAGCCATTTTTTGCTTTCCAATGGACGGAGACTTTTCGAGGTGCAACGGGAGTATAAAAAGAGGCATCGCGTGAGTTTGCGCGAACATCTTTACATGCAGAGACTGCTGGTCAAATTTCGAAATATACAGGTGAGACCGCGTCAAATTCAACGAAACGAGCCAATGAAATCACATATATCACAACATACATGAACATTTCAGAAACGCACAATGCAGAACTTTGAAAGACATCCCACGTACACGCGATACTCAAGAAGCAACGCTGCCAGTATATATAGCCACGATACTGTGCGCCTCGAAACCGCCCAGAGAGCAGCTGTACTGTTTTGAGAATTACGAATCACATGCTCGTTTACGAGATCTGCCTCTCTGAAATTAACAGAATACCTTAACCAGCACAAAATGTTAATTCAGTATAGTAAGAGAAAAATGTTAGTGGCGCAATTTTCCCAAATTAGCATGCCATTCTGTGAGTGCTGAAGCGACTTCGCACACTGCCGGCGTTCGCGGCCAAAAAGTACTGCGTTCGTTCCTGTAAGCAAGAAAAACGTAAGTGCGTATGCTTCATTGCAAAATTCACAGGACAACAAGATATTGAAACGAAGTAAGATGGCATCATGTCACCGTAAATCGTCCCACAGCTAGTCAACAGAGTGAAACGAGGGAATGGCGCTGTATTGCTCCCACACATCAGAGTAAATATTCGAGGATGGGAGGTTTTCAACAGGTCATATCACCTGTTGAAAACTCCCAGGTGTGTTTATTTTCGTTTAAAGTGTACGGAACCTCATGGCTACGGCTGGAATGCGCCTGGAGCGCCCATATAATTGCTGTCGCCATAAAACACTTAGAAGGCCGCAACCGCGAAAAGGCGTTGGCCTTTGTGCGCGCATTCTCGCGTCGTCACCCACCGCGCGTTCGACGGCCTCAGGTTGGCGTGGGTTCGCCAGTGCTGTCTCCCTTCGGCGAGTAAGACGCTTCGTGTGCGCATTCCCTCCTTCTCTTCCTCCTCGCTGAGGCAGTCGCAGGTGGTGTCTGTGCGTGCGTCGGCCTTTCCCTGTGCTGCGACAGTGGCGGTTGGAAAACCTTAAAGGGCAACTCTGGCGATTTCCCGGTGTCCACTGATGTTAATAAAAACTCCAATACCCGCTCGCTCTGGCACTCTGGTTATCGGCCTGTGCCAAACTGTATTGCTGCAAAACATTTAGGTTTGCTGAAAATGAATTTTAAATGCTTGTTGCGAGTTCTCTACTTACGTCCTTTTACTAGCCACCCTGTGTTTCGGACATATGAGACTACGCCGCAAATGTCGCGGAAATCCTGCCTGAAATCGACGCTGTCTAGTCCGGAAGAACTGCAAAATCTAATTGTGCCATCAAGAGATATCATCAGCCATCAGCGCCGCTTCTTTGTCGTTAGCGCCACGTGCATTGCGCGTCTAGGAGGCATTTACACTGTGGCATGCGTGTTTACACTGTGGTAGTGTAGGATCTTGCGTCATCGACTCATCGTGACGTTACACAAGGCACACAACCCTTTCGGTCTCGGTATCTCATTTATGCGTTACTTAAAATTATTCTTCGATTTGTATGCAAATTCACCTCCCTACCGGTGACAGGACTGTCAATACCGTTTGAAAATCACGACCGTCTTATCTGGTTTTAAAAACAGCGGAGTTGCCCTTTATAAGGCTAAATATATTCCTACGTAGCGTGACGCACACGTTACGTCACGTTGTCGAGAACAACCTGCGTCTATTCTGCGACCGATGGTTCGATGCACTGGCGCCGCCAACGTAACCTGACGCGACCAACGCTCCCGGCACGACGATCGCGCCATCGGTGGCACGAGCGCGTCTCTGTGACCACGTGACGACCACAATCGGGCACGCACCAGAACTGTGGAGCAGCCAAGTGCAGTAGTTTGCGTGCGTCATTAGTCACGTCGCGCCGCATTCCGCAGCAGTTCGTGTCGCCGCAGCACTTGCATTTACCGCAATGGCGTCAACAAGAACGGAGCCGCTTTGTGAAGGAGAGCGGAAACCCGGGAAAGCAGAGTATCGGGTGACTACAGCAACACGCTCCCGAACTCAAGCAACAACGAGAACGACGCCATGCCGACGTTCCAGGCTAATCTGCATGCATTTGCTTCATTTCCTACATCTCCCTCTGCAGTTCACCACACGTTCACATCCGCTGTGGGCTCTCCATAACACGAGTGAACATTGCTTCTACACTCGCCTCTCCTGCGTCTTCTCGTGCAGGGTGTCACTCAACAGTTCGATGGCGAAACCACGCTTCTCCCCTTCGCGATTATTTCGTGGTCGTTCTCGTGATTGTACCAAATGCACCAGCGCACGACCACGCAACACCACGTCGTTACTGCGAAATGCGTACGCATCATTCAGATAACTACCGGAGCAGATTCTGCACGTACAATTTTATTGCATCCAGTCTAGAACGAAGCAACGCTAGCGTACAGCGCTGGCCTCAGTCTGTATATGGATGGTCTAAAAAAAAAAAAACGGCGTATCTTAACTTACAGCTACAGCGTTACTTCCACTGGGCCAGTACACATCGCGCCAGCCAGATAAGCACGGGTACACGCACCTAGATCGTGTAGATTAAGCGGAAAACAAAGCTAAGAGGTGTCTAGTTAGCAATAAGGCGCGCTACAACGTAAAGCTATTCCAAACGTTTCTATTCCATTTGTGCACTCAGTCCTCCACGATTGGTCAACACATTTTCGGGCCACCTGCACTCCTCCTGCCGGTCACCTGACGTCACAAAACCGCGATAGCTCCCCATTTGATGTGACGAGCACACGCTGATGATCCATGATTACACCGAACGAAAGAAAAGCCGTCATTTCTCATTCGACGCCATTTCGCCGTTAGCTCTCTGCTATTGGTCAAACGCTTTCGCGCAGCGCCCACTTCCGCTGTCGGCCACGCAACGTCATAAAATCGCGAAAACTGACCGCGCTAAAGATGCATTAATATGCGCAACAAAACTGAATTCGTTTTATGATTAGCCGACGACTGCCTCGTTCCGAAAGGAATAAAGATGGCTGCTCGCCGAGCGCTCAGACACTGGCCACTCGCACCTTTCAGAGAGCGTGGATTTATTTCCGTATAATAAATCTTTTTGCCTGATATTATAACATTATTGCGCCATTCGGCACGTATACGGCATCTCACTGCCAGCTACTTGTTGAGTATCCGATTTTGCGGCACTCCTAACCTATTTTCCAATCCTAGCGTTCCGGTGCAAGCCAAATAAGGGCAAGCGGACCAATCGCGGACTCCAGCGCCTTTACGCCGTCATCGATATTCACTGTGCTGGCTCGGCCACATCGAAACCCTCTCTCTTTCGGCGTACTCCTCGCTTCTTGATGGCCCTTTATATAAGAAATACCGCTCAATGTAGACAGTGTTATTCGTTTTGAAGGCAAACGAAAGTGACCCCCTATGTACAAACGTTTGATTGGCCTTTTCAGACAACGCTGCAGGGGTGCTATGCAGGATGCGCCGAGTTTGGCGAAACTCGGGATCTTCACGAGCTCTGGCTACATCCCAAGATGAAAGCACGAATAGTACCGAGGCACAGTTTATCTTTCGACAAGCTTGCAGTTTCATTGGTTTATCTAGATTCACTCTGGCTGGCTATCATTCCTTGGGCCTTGCCTTCTGGGCGGTCGACAAACTGGGGCTCACGTGATCATACCGTCGGTGCATGGTCGTGCCTTCTTTCACGTGTTGTTGATAGCAGAACTGTTGATAGCAACTGGGAACTTTATAAGAATGTATTGCTCAACCTGGAAGCTAGATACATACCAACAGTTCTCGTGAAATCTGACTCTAACAATGAATGGTTTAATAAACGACTGAAATCTCTCCTTGCTAAAAAGAAAAGGCTTTACCGAAAAGCCAAACTTACAAATAACTCAGAAACATGAGGAAAATACGAACTGTGCGCTAACCAATATATTCAGGAGCTGACGATAGCCAAAGATAACTTTTTTAATCATGACCTTCTAACGATTCTACGATCAAACCCCAACAAATTCTGGCGCTTACTTTCAGTAAAGACACATTCTAGACAGATTGAACTAACAGATCCGGATGGCAATCTCATTAATTCTGAGAAATGCGCGTCAGCTCTTAACGACTACTTACCTCAGTTTTCTCCATCACTAATGACACTCCCATTGAACCAATACCACCACTCCCAGTAAAATTAATGTCAGACATCAAGATCAGCCCTGATGGCATATGTAGCCTCATTAATTCACTCAAACTAACCACCTCAGCCGGGTGTGATGGAATCAACGCCAAAATACTAGTTAACACCAGTAACATTTCTAGCCAGGTACTACATCTAATATTTACACAATCCTTAAAGACTGAGAGCTTGCCCGACGACTGGAAGAATGCCCATTGTAAAGAACGGCGGGTTGCACAACAAGATTGTCACCTTGCCACCCGATTACGACAAGGGGTGCAAGACGCGCACCTCCCGCTCTCCACCTCTCCGTGCTGCAGCTGCGAGGCGTTCAAAGAAGCGACCTTTGCGCTGGAACCCGCCGCCTTCCTCCAGCCCCTTCGACATGGTGACGGGACGAATTCGGTGTGTGGACAATGATTCCAGAGTTCCTCAACGCGGGGCTGATTTGACACGCCTGGAGAAGCTACCGCGGGAAGACTTATTTTTGTGCTTCTCAAGGTTTGGAGTGGCTCGGAACAATGAGCGACGCGCGATCGACAACGTCGATTTTCCGGAACGGCACCACCTTCAACACCGTCGCTTGGGCTTCGGAATGTGTGTGCCTTTGTGTCTGTAAACTGGTCTTCAGAGCAGCTGCGAGTTGGTGATGTGTAAACGAACAGCCGCCGCGTCGTGGACGGGCGGATCGAGTGTATAAAAACTGTGGTTGTGCGATTGTTGGACGCACTTCTCTTGAGCAGTCATGTTAGACTGGTTCACTTCTCTCATGCAGTCCTGTTGGACTAATACTATTTTTTCTCAAGCAGTCATGTTAGACTGAGTTAATTTCTGTAAATAAACCCCTTTTTCCTCGTTCTCGATGAGAAGCAGTTCTTCACTTCATCAACGATCTCAGCGTAAATAAGTTGGACGACGGCATGGGCCAGCTACCTTCGAATTCATGCCGTACTCCAATCTTGGCAAAGGACCACGGACGAAGGGATTGAGCCCCCAATCCTGACAACTGGCTGACAGCGGTGAGATGGACTTTGCGACATGGTGCTGTATCTGCGGTGAGTGCTTGGTTTTTGCTTTGACTCTCTAGGCTTCATTTTGTGGTTGTTCTGTTTAGAACAGTAGGGAAGCTAGATTGTTGTGTGTTAGCTAGGTTGTGTTTTCCTAGCTAGATTTAGAGAGCAGAATCAAGGCAGTAAAGCAGCAGTCATGGAGTTAAGGACATTGCTGAGAGACGAGTTGTTGATTGTTGGTGAGGAACTGGGCCTAAATGTACGCAAGGAAATGCTCAAATCGGAATTATTGGAGCTAATTTCCAATCAGGCCAGTGAGCAAGATATTGAAATGGGATTGGAACTTCTCAAAAAGAGAGAGAAACGGGAAAAAGAAAGAGAAGAACGGGACAGAGAAAAACGAGAGAGAGAGGAACGGGATAGAGAGAGAGAGGAACGCGATAAAGATCGCGAGATAACAAAAATGCAACTTGAACTTGAAAACAGACGTTTGGAGTTGTCTCAAGGAAGTGAAGGAGCTCTGGGTCGATCAAGTGAGGCAGAATCGTACCGCATGGACAGGCTATTAAAGCCATATGAGGTCGGGACCGACATAGGCTTGTTCCTAAGCAATTTTGAAAGGACTTGCGAAAAGATGAACTTCGGTCCGAGTACATGGCCACAGCGGTTGCTGTCTATGTTGCCGTGTGAGGCGGCGGAAGTAATCGCCAGATTGAGTGTGCAGGATGCATATGATTATGCGAAAGTTAAGGCTAGTCTCCTGAAGAAATACCGCCTTTCAGCCGAAGCTTTTCGGCAAAGGTTTAGGAGCACAGGCAAGAAAGATAGCGAGGGCTATCCGGAGTTTGCATATAGCTTAAAGGCCAACCTAGTCGAGTGGCTTAAAAGCGCGGAAGCGTACGACAGCAGAGACATGATCATTGAATGCATGTGTCTAGAGCAGTTTTACAAAACCATCCCCCAAGCTGTGAAACTGTGGGTGCAAGACAGAGGTAATGTAAACACTGTGGAAAGGGCGGCTGAATTAGCCGAAGAGTACGCAACCCGTAGAAAGTTGAACGCCGAGGAGGGAAACTGGGACGGTCGAAATGGACCGCGGAAACCATTTCCGTTCAAAAAGGGTGCGCAAACTAGACGATCCGAGCCTGTAGACATGGCGGAAAAGCCCGCAGAAAAGAGCGAGGAGAAAGTTAACGGAGAAACCGCACAAAAAGAACAGAAAAGAAAATTCGAATCTGTCAGACCAATTCGCTGTTACAAATGCCACAAACTGGGACATATAGCTGTAAACTGCGAGAAGCCAAGCGTAGTTTTTTCCTACGTGGAGGAAAAGGATGAGAATATGGAACTTTTAAGTCCATATCTCCACGACCTGCAAGTTAATGGAAAACCATGCCGAGTGCTAAGAGACAGTGCCGCCACGCTGGACATTGTCCATCCGTCTTACGTGATGGTAGAGGACTTCACCGGAGAAGTAGCATGGATAAAACAGGTTGTAGAAGAACACAGCGTGTGTCTGCCCATGGCCAAAGTCAAAATCAGTGGACCATTCGGGGAGCTAGAGACTGAGGCTGCAGTTTCCAAATTTTTGTCACTGCAGTACCCCTACATCTTTTCGAATCGTTCGAATCAGTTACTGCGTGACAGAGGGCTCAAACTGGGAGAGGGCATAGTACAGGCATTGACCCGAGGCCAAGCTCGTAAGATCGCGGCGCTTTCGGCTGAAAATGCTCAAGCTCCTCCAGCTGAAGCAGAAAAGGGGATAGCTTCAATACCCGAATCCGAGCTAGGCCCGAGGGACAAAAGAACAGTTGAGGAGAGCCTGCCAGTTGACCAGCTCAATGAGAGCGTAGCACTAGAGTGTCAGAGTTCTAGCCTGCAGGAAGAGCATGCAGACGCGCTCCCAAGCGAGACAGGGTCGTTGTTATCACCGGCCTCAAAGAACTTTGATCAACTCTTACGCGTGGATAGAGAGTCACTGGCAGCTGAGCAAAAGAATGATGAGAGCTTAGCTAAATTACGTGACACAGCTAAAGAAGGCATTGCTAGGCGCAACGTAACGATACATGAGAGAGGAGGATTGTTGTATCGGCATTACAGAGATCGAAAGGGTAAGATTTTAGATCAGTTAGTCATACCTACTAAGTATAGGGAGGACCTTTTGAGTCTTTGTCATGGAAATGGGTGGTCCGGCCACCTAGGCATAAACAAATCAAAGGAAAGATTGCTTATGGAATACTACTGGCCTGGCTGTTTCAAAGATGTAGAAAACTTTGTAAGATCATGCGACGCCTGCCAGCGTTCTGGTAAACCAGGAGAGACTTGGAAAGCTCCACTGAAGGTAGTGCCCTTAATAACAGAGCCTTTCAGACGACTTGTAATAGACACGGTAGGGCCTCTTCCAAAAACAAAATCAGGCTACAGGTACTTGTTTACCATGCTGTGTCCGGCCACCAAGTTTCCAGAAGCAATCCCTTTGAAAGAGCTCAGCTCCACTGAAGTAGTAGACGCGCTTTTGACAGTGTTTGCACGAGTTGGGTTTCCAGCCGAAATTCAGGCAGATCAAGGGTCAGTATTCACGAGCGCACTGACTTCCACATTCTTGCAAAAGTGCGGGGTAAAGTTAATACACAGTTCTGTCTATCACCCTCAGTCGAACAGTGTAGAGAGGTGGCATTCGGTGCTTAAGCGGGTTTTGCGTGCGCTCTGTTACGAGCACAAGGAGGACTGGGAGAACTGTCTGCCGGCAACTTTGTTTGCTTTGCGAACGGTTCCACATGAAGCGACAGGGTTCTCACCAGCAGAACTAGTGTATGGGAGGACACTCCGGTCTCCACTGAGAATGTTAAGAGAGATGTGGGAGGAAAGAGGGGAGAGTCCAACCGTGGTTGAATACGTGCTAAATTTACTGGAGCGGCTAAGCGCAACCCGAGAACTAGTCGGAAAGAACATGGAAATAGCTCAAAGGAACGCCAAATTCTATTACGACAAGAATGCGAGGCTTCGTACGTTTAAAGTCGACTTAACGATGAAAGCGGAAAAGTGTAGGTTTGGTTGTTCGCAGGTTACCTATCTGGGCCATGTTGTCGGTCAGGACATGAGACGGCCGGCTGAGCTGAAAATAGCTACGATTGGAGAATTTTCTCAGCCGCGCCCGAAAACGGACCTTCGTTCATTTTTGGGACTTGTGGGGTACTATCAACGGTACATTCCGAATTACTCGCATTTGGCAAGTCCATTAACAGACGCCCTCCGAAAGGGAGCACCGAGTAACGTACTCTGGGATAAGGACAAAGAGAACGCTTTCCAAAGTTTGAAAACGCTATTGGTTTCTCGCCCTGTGCTTCGCGCGCCAGACTACACTAAGGAATTCATAGTTCAATGCGACGCAAGCGACAGAGGTATGGGCGTGGTACTTAGTCAAGTCGGCGACGATAACGAGGAGCATCCTATCCTCTACGCCAGCCGTAAACTAAATGTAAGAGAGGAAGCCTACAGCGCTTCAGAGAAGGAATGCGCTTGTTTGGTTTGGGCCGCCCAGAAGTTGTCGTGTTATTTGTACGGAGCGAAGTTCATCTTCGAGACCGACCACTGTCCTCTGACGTGGCTCAATCAAATGTCACACAAAAACGGCCGCTTGCTCCGATGGAGCCTCACTCTCCAAGAGTACAACTTCTCCGTTAGATATAAGAAGGGAAAGTTGCATAGCAATGCGGATGGTTTGAGCAGGCTAATTTGAATTCTGCGTTTGAGGGTCCCGCCTAAATTTTAGGGTTACTAGTGTTAATTTTATTAAGCGAAGAAGATCCCCTCTCATTTAGCAGGATTCCCTCCATGATTGCTGAATTTGTCAGCAGGAATTTGCTTCAGAAATTGGCATAGTGAAATGCAGCATTTTTTTTTTGTTTCTGCACTTATGTTGTTGTTGTTTTTTTTGAAGCCTAGCGAGTCTAAAGTGGGAGCCAATGCACGTCATCTCGGCGCAGAGCCGTGTTGTGGGGTTCATTTTGCAGTTGCCTGTCCTTGTTGGATGTTTTGGGGCGGTGACATCAATGCACAAGTGGTCGCTGCGAGCCAAGACATCAATCCCCCCCTGACCAGCAGCCGTTCTCTTCCTGCCTAGCGGTTGTCAGCGCTAGACAGTCGAGACTTTTGGGGCCATGGAGGCGCTGTAAAGAACGGCGGGTTGCACAACAAGATTGTCACCTTGCCACCCGATTACGACAAGGGGTGCAAGACGCGCACCTCCCGCTCTCCACCTCTCCGTGCTGCAGCTGCGAGGCGTTCAAAGAAGCGACCTTTGCGCTGGAACCCGCCGCCTTCCTCCAGCCCCTTCGACATGGTGACGGGACGAATTCGGTGTGTGGACAATGATTCCAGAGTTCCTCAACGCGGGGCTGATTTGACACGCCTGGAGAAGCTACCGCGGGAAGACTTATTTTTGTGCTTCTCAAGGTTTGGAGTGGCTCGGAACAATGAGCGACGCGCGATCGACAACGTCGATTTTCCGGAACGGCACCACCTTCAACACCGTCGCTTGGGCTTCGGAATGTGTGTGCCTTTGTGTCTGTAAACTGGTCTTCAGAGCAGCTGCGAGTTGGTGATGTGTAAACGAACAGCCGCCGCGTCGTGGACGGGCGGATCGAGTGTATAAAAACTGTGGTTGTGCGATTGTTGGACGCACTTCTCTTGAGCAGTCATGTTAGACTGGTTCACTTCTCTCATGCAGTCCTGTTGGACTAATACTATTTTTTCTCAAGCAGTCATGTTAGACTGAGTTAATTTCTGTAAATAAACCCCTTTTTCCTCGTTCTCGATGAGAAGCAGTTCTTCACTTCATCAACGATCTCAGCGTAAATAAGTTGGACGACGGCATGGGCCAGCTACCTTCGAATTCATGCCGTACTCCAATCTTGGCAAAGGACCACGGACGAAGGGATTGAGCCCCCAATCCTGACACCATGTCGTACCAATTTTCAAGAGTGGCGACCGCTCGCGTGCTATAAATTATCGCCCAATTTCTCTGACCAGCATTCCTTCTAAACTTCTAGAACATATAATCTCATCCAGCCTAATGTCTCACCTGGAATCTATTAACTTCTTTTACCCTCACCAGCACGGCTTCAGAAAACTATTTTCATGCGAGACCCAACTCGCCGAGTTCACCCATGACATTCTACATTTCATGGATCTTCATTTGCAGATTGATGCCATTTTTTTGGATTTTTCAAAAGCATTCGACCGCGTTTCCCACAATCACCTACTTCAAAAACTCGCATCTATCGGAATCTCAAATAGCTTGCTTACCTGGCTTGAACACTTTTTAAAAGGGCGCACACAGTTTACCTCTGCAAATAACCATAATTCATCCCTTAGCAGCGTAACATCGGGTGTGCTACAGGGTGCTGGTTTATCGCCTCTACTATTCCTCATCTACATCAATGACTTACCTGCTAACGTTAAGAATAAATTGCGTCTTTTCGCGGATGACTGTGTCCTATATTCCCCAATCAAAAGCTCGAATGAAATTGCCGCACTACAACAGGATCTCGATTCTATCGCGGTATGGTGCGAGAAATGGTACATGCCACTTAACCTTACTAAATGCAAAGCTCTGTCATTCACCCGCAACCACAGCTTAACCAGTCACACCTACACAATAAATTCAGCTCCTATCAATCATGCCCCGTCTTACAAATATCTCGGCGTTCACATGACATCGACACTATCATGGGCAACTCATATTGACATCATCTGTTCTAATGCTTCACGCACCCTTGGATATTTAAAACGCAACCGGAAAGCCGCATCACCAGAAATAAAAAAGCTAGCATATCTAACATTCGTACGTCCTCAGTTCGAATATGCGTCATCTATCTGGCACCCTTCCCAATCATATCTAACCTATGACATAGAAGCAATACAAAATCGCGCTACTCGGTTTATAACTTCCAATTACTCTCGTGATACCAGCATAACCGCACTAAAACGTACACTTAAACTACCATCACTTGCTTCCCGCCGGATCATCTCTCGTCTCTGCTTGCTTCACACCTTTTATTACCATCCACACTCCAGGCATTACCTGTTAAATACACCCTTACGTACATCCTCTCGCTTAAGCCACAGTCGTCCCATAGCAAACATTAATACCCGATCGTCTGCCATGAACACTTCATTCTTTCCCGACGCTATAACCCATTGGAACCATCTTCCAGAAGATATCGTATCATGTACTGACCGTAAAACGTTCCGCGAAATGTTAAATAACCACACTGCTTAATTACTAATCCCACCGACCCTTACTCTAACACGATGTTCCTTTCTTTTTCACAATTCTTCCTGGCTTGTATTTGTTTATTGTTGTTTTTTTACTGTTCTGTTCATTTCTTCTAACATTGTTACAAGGATTAAAGCCCTCCCTTATGTAATGCCTCCGGGCCTTTAAGGTGAAAATAAATGAAATGAAACTTGTTTGTCGTTCCACCGAGTGCATTACATGCACTAACGAGTTATAAAACAAACGCATTTAGTACGATATTATCAGTTGGTTTGAAATGGTTTAGAAGCATTTTAAAGCTTACAACATGTACACTGAATGTGCATTAGACTAATTTGTAATTTAGTACGCTTCGCATTATACCACGAGGGAACGCTGTGGTGGCGTCATCACATCGATTCACCGGGCGAGCATGGCGGCTAAGCATCGGAGGCGCCCAGTGTAAACAAACTCGTACAACGAGCTTGCAGTGCGCGACGTAGTGATCAGGCTCGACGATGACCACTATTTCTTGGATATTTCTGTTCCTCCGTGAGCAATTTTTCCGTGCACCCCGAAAGACTGCCAATAGCTTCGGCGATTTTACAGATCGCAACATGCACCTTGCACGTTGCAATCTGCGATTTGCAAGGTGTTTATTTTTCAGAAATGGCAGCAACATGCTGTGCCGTACCTTGAACCAAAGCTTATCCAGCTCGTATAGTAATAGGCTTGCTTGCCTTCCATCCGGACCTCCCACTTCCCTTGTATGTGAACTGCCTCTTGTCCTTCCTCCAATCTACAGTTTTATCTACGTCCCCTCTGGACTCACACCTTAGTAGAAAAGGAAGCGCTGCAGCTGCAGCTTCTGAGGGGAGTCACACATAATTACAGCTATCAAGAGGTGGGGGAAAAACTAGTTTTTAGCTTCGCGTTTCTACGCCGACTCGCTCCTGTCATGTATGCACACCCAGTGACCCACCCCCACCTCCCACGACGCGGTGTGCTTCGCTTTAAAACACTGCTGGCAAAGCCGCGCGCTCCTATTTTCAAGTCGTGTGGCTTGCCCACTTAACTTTAGAGCCAAATATGGCCGACCGAGTTGCAAAAATCTTTCGCTGCCGCCATCTTGACTCATAAAAGTTCATGCACGAAGTCGGCCGCCCCATCGTCTTTGCAATGTCGCGAGTAATGGCTTCTGCAATTGCCTTAGCTGCGCCCCAGGAGCCCTTCGTAAGAGCGCCACTGAAAGCAGAAATATTGCAATCATAATGGCGTGACGAAGCTGATCGAGAGACTACAAAGTGGTCTATAGCATTGGCATGCAGGCGCAGACACTCCCCTTCGCATCTACTATTTACAGCGAGGATTTGTTGCGCCACTGTTGGGCGTAAATTCTTATAACGCAGAACAGCTGCTTTGTCAGGTCCTGACATAGTAACCTGCATTCGTAAACAAATTTCACAAGCACCTCATGCAAGACGTAAATTATCGGCTTACACGGTGATAAACAAATTCCCGCATAGCTACAGACGATATGCCGTCAGTCTGTGCCGCTATGCATGCCTTCATAGGGGCGCCTAGCGTTCAGCAGTATAGTACACTAATAGCAGGCGCAAGGAAAGTGTCGAAATTTGCATATATATATATATATATATATATATATATATATATATATATATATATATATATATATATATATATATATATATATATATATATATATTTGCCTATCGTGTCATCCCCACAAATATCCATTTTTTCAAGAAATGACATACCTCCGTGTGCTTATTTCTGATATCATAATGTGCAGATGGACGCTGACATGTATAATAAGGTATCTCTGAACGCGCCCACTGTATCTGGTGCCCAATGCACCTGAATTGTCTTTATATGTCTGACGCCAAATATAGGGAGAGAATATGCCCCCTTCCTATAGTTTTACAGCAACGTAAATAAACACAACTATAGTCCAAGTTTATCTCTTGGAGGTATGCTGAAATATTTCAGCGTTATCGAAGCATTGTCCCTATCTCATCATCTATTAGGACAAAAGCGCCGCAATGAAAATACCG
Organism: Dermacentor albipictus; assembly: GCF_038994185.2. Lineage (NCBI taxonomy): Eukaryota > Metazoa > Arthropoda > Arachnida > Ixodida > Ixodidae > Dermacentor > Dermacentor albipictus. The sequence goes on along the minus strand of NC_091829.1, from coordinate 86,889,534 downwards.
TTTTCAAATGCTTAGGCGAACCCTGCGCCTGCGCCTGGCAGTAGTGACCATGTCAAGATAGTGTTAAAGTTATTCTACATGCGCCTCACTGACATAAACCACTGAGGACGAAAAGCGACCGCTTCGCAATTACGGACCCGTGTTTTCAGCGGTCGTCATTGAAATGTCGTGCATGCGCACGCAAGATCCGAGATGCAGCACTAGCTTTACCTTACTACGTTCAGGAGCAACGACGTTCGTCGAACTCTCAGCCGTTTCGGTTCGGCAACGTTTTATGTCTCTCTCAACAACCAAAGAAGAAGCAAAGGCAATGTACACGAGTTCTCATTAACAATTGAAACCGCTTACATGTACGACTGGCTTCGTCATTTTCCAAACATTCGTCCTCGCTTGTTGCGCGAGCGCTCACAAAAACGTTGTAAAATATAATTTCGACCTAAAATTTGTTGCTGTAATATAATGCATCGACAATACACGAGATAACGACTCACCTTGTACGAGTGCCGGATGGTTCGAGTTGTCGTCCCTTACGGCTGCACGTGGTGTGGGTCCTGATAGGTGATGCCACCGCTGAAATGATATCCACGCACTTCACTCCAGGCAAGCAAAAGCGAAATGACAGAGAGCAACTCTTCCGTTCCTCTCGTGCTGTCAGGCTAGCCTGCTCCCACTGAGTCGACCGCGATTGTAGATGAGCGAGACTAAATTGCTTGCCGAAAAGAGAGGCACCACTTGTGGACACTTTCAGTAAGAAATTCTCGTGATCCATTACAAATATATTTAGTGGTTCGAAGGAAGGAGGAGATGACGCTCCACTCTCCCCACCCCGTCCTTCTGAAGTGGTTGCCCTTGGTGCAGGCAAAGTTCCACGAAACTGCCGAACCCTTCCGAACTGAATAGTGCGAGGCCACCGACCTCCACGAAGAATCAATTGGCAGCATTCAGGATTCCAGAGATCTTCTGACCCTTGCCGTGGGGGCCGGTTTTATGCACTTTGGGCTTCTACTTCCACGAAAGAGGAAAGCCACGTGGTTGACATCAGCACAGGATCTGCCCCGTCCTGTCCACGATGGGACGCCCAAAGGAATATTAGGCGGAACCGGCCCATTGTTAGTGAGAGTGGATACAAGCCGACCCGCGTCGCAATCCGCCTTTTTCATTTTCCTGCGCTGCCCCATGCCGCATGCCGCTGAAAACTTTCTGGAAGGATCCCGGGGGCTTTCACCGGTTGATTTGTGTACCTGCGCCCACGTTGAGTGCGCGTCGGTTGTGCGTTTCGTGGATCGCGAATCATCATTAATGGCTTCTTCGAGTCCGTACGTAGTTCCTAGAAACCATGTAGCACTCACCGACTGCTGGGTGCATAGAGTGTCTCACTATAACACCTAGAGGCATATCTATGTTGTTCTCAAAATAACCATCGCATTCTTTTTATGGGAACCATGTCGGATATTGAGGATTTACAGGGCAAAAAGACAATGTCGAATCACATAGCATATTCATATGTATTATGCCGGTCCGCCAACCGCTGTGATCACTATTTTGAGCAGCGCCATCAGCCTCATGCAGGAGGCTAGTGTAGACATATAGTGATTTCAAGCCTACTAGACTTGAATCGTCGCGAGAACGACACCACTGTATCACAACTCTTTGATTGCGTCTGCAGCTTAGATGTTTCGTAGTTGACTTAGGTTGACCGTACACGAGCAGGCGATCTAGCTTTAGTCCTTACGCGAAGCAATCAGGTAGTGAGCAGGTTTACCATTTCATGCAGGTAATACAGAGACGCGGTTGTCTTCGTTGAACCAAAACCGATATACACAAAACAGTTCACAACACATACTACCGCTGACAATGCGCGCCACATGTTTGCGCCCCCAAGAGATATTTCCCCGTACTGTAGTTACCGATACACCGAAAGGCTCCCCTGACGACCTTATACGAACGGACATTGCGTAAACTTCACCAAGTACTGTCTAAAACATCTCGAAATCATTCCACAGCACGCAAAAGCAATAATTTCAAGCAGCGCGGTGGCGGATCGCACAAGCCAGCGAGAAGGAAAGGATCACCTTGTGCCCTTTCCTCCTCGCCCAATGAAAAGGTCTGTTGAGTTTGATTACGAGTAGTGCTACCCTCTCGTTGATGCTGTAGAATTCGTCAATGTTGCCCGCTATTTGTCTTTATGGATTAGGAATCCCACCCCGTATTGCTTCTTATGCGGAAGACCTCTATAGGAGAGGACATCGCCGTTATTCAGCAATGTGTAAGCCTCACCAGGTCTTCTAATCTCACTAAGGCCGATAATGTCCCAAACAATGTCTGACAGTTCTTCGAAGAGTCCTGCTGAGCTTGCCCCACTCGTGAGGGTTGGGGTGTTAAACGTTGCAAGGGTCAGTTTCCATTGGCGGCCTGTCCGGAGCCAGATATTCTTAGCACCCTCTGCTGCGTTGCAAGTCTCACCGCCGCCTTGGTCAGGTGCTGCGCAGCCACTGCAGACTGAGGGCCATTTCATTGAGGAGATCATTTCATTAGTAAGGTTGTGGCCAAATAATGCACCAGGGAGGCCAATTGCTGTTCTGGTGAGCGAGTGTCTTTGTTCTAACTTAGTCGGCCTTCCTAATTTGGTTGTACCTTGATTAGTATAGCACCATTCGCTCTCGGCATCTTTCGCCGGTGTCAGGTGCCACTCCAAGCCTACATATGCAGTACACTGGAGGATGTCATACGCAGATACACAACCATTTAAAAAAAGAAAAAAAAAAGACAGAAAGAGAAATAGGGGCGGATTTGAACTTCCGACAACCGCAACCCAGCATAAGGCTTTGCTCAGTAAGATAAGGCCGCAGGCCGTTAAGCTACCTTGTACGTCTCTGACAATTACGGCTCAGAGGGCCCTTCATGCGTAAGAGATCCGCTAATCTGTCCGCCCTTTGCGGGTTTTTGCTGATCGCTATAGGTTGCACCACATAGTGTCAATTCTCGGTTGCCCTAGTCTCTTGTTTCCCGGATCTTACGCATGCACGCGGACTTGACCGCGCCTAGATACACGATATATTTTTGCTAACTTTGAAGAGCGCTTAACACCTGCGCGTAAAAATAAAACAGGGAAGCTTTTCAGCGCTTACCAAGAGGCTCCGAGTGTCGTATGATCCGCTCGGCGCGTCTGCTTGTCTCTTGTCGTCCGAACACCCACGTTCCCGGGTGGCCATTCAGAATGTTCTGTCGCACTATCGCGCTGAGATTCGCACAAAGGAGGCGACCTTGACGGTTCTCGGTGGTGTCTTCACCCTTTCTACAGCTTTGGACAGTGATTATACTGGAGCTAATGAGAAGGATGGAATGACGGGGGGGGGGGGGTAACTGACCTCGTAGTTTTTCTGGGAACGCAGTGACCCTAAACACTAGGGAGACGGCAGTTGTATGCCTCATTCAACCTACAGTGTTCCTTTCTTCGATCACTCAAGGCCGACCAATCTGAGCTCGGTTAAACCGCACACATGGCACTCAACTGGAGAAACCGGGTAGTGTATGACCTGCATGTTAGTGGCCATAAATAATAGAGGAAACAAAATTACAACCAGTGTTTGAAGAAAAAAAAATTAAGAGGGTCCCCGTGCGGACGGTCGTGGCGAAGATATGTAATTCTCTGTTATAATGATAAACTTAAAGAAAAGAGATAAAGAAAAGGAAGGAAATCGGGGTTTTGAACTCGTGCCCCTTGGATGTTGGCCAGAAAGATGGCTCAGTTGGTTGGTCTGCCAGGCCCGAGGTTACCTTGAAGCTGCATAGCCCCTGTCCGGATCCTCGTACTTAAGTGGAAAGGCGCTGATGTTGTTGGCGATGGTTGATTCCCAGTGGTTGGAAGGCATACTTTCTTGGAAAAATGGCCGACTGTCAATAAGAGGAAACTCGAGCGGCTGTAGAGTCTACAGAAAAAGCTTAAGCAGGTGCGAGGCGACGTTCGCACGCTTAGCGCCTTAGCGTGGGAAATTCGCCGAGCAAGTATCCCAAGGAATGCTGCTCGCACAAAATTATGAAATTTTAATTGCAACCTAAATCGCGAACAGCGTGCTGGGTTCTATCACAATGAACACGGTCATTTCATTTCCACCAACATCTCACAACACATTCTGACCAGCTATGAGTCCCTTCACAAAGAGTGAGGCGAAATTTGGGGTCAAAGACGCCAGTGTAGGATGCTGTGGCAGTTGCTCCGGTGACAACCGTGCTTTATACCAAATCAATTCTCTAAATTCCCGAGTTTGAAATATGGTGTGACGCTTCCTGCCTAAAAAGCAGCCTTCCCCTTTGTTATCGCGAATGATATTTGTCAGTGTATAGATGCATAACTTCAAAAGTATATTCAACAGAACGCCTGTGCCATAGATGTTGCTGATACCAAAGAGCCCTATATTGAACTGTAGCCATTCACCGATCTGATGTGATAACTTTACCTTCATCCCCCGTTTATATTTCCAATCACACACCAGTTATGCTTGAAACTCGCTTCCCAACTTTCTCATCACCTAAACCTTCGCGTCTAGACATCCGCATTCTACACGCGCACTCGCGATGTTGTTTGTCAAGAGTTTTGCAGGCCTCTATTTCTACATCTGAGCCGGAGTCATGGGACGCGCTCAAGGTGCAGTGACGTCTGCTTTGTTCAGTCGGAAGACGTGCACTCGGACGAAGTATGTCAGAAAACCTGGCGGATGCTGCCACGAAGCTTCGTGTCGCCCTTCGGGTCAATCAACTGACTCCGTTGATGCCGTCATGGCAGCGTCCACTTTGTCAGCTGCTGCTTGGTGGTGCAGACGTAATCCATGTGCGCCCCCTGTAGTTCTGCGGTTTGCAAGAAACTCACTTTTTACACAGGCGAATGCATTCGGCTCGGCGGCACCAAGAGCACATTGTGTTACGTCGCTTCCCTCGTGTGATTATTCGCTGATTGTAACGCATTTTGAAAACATGGCCCGTACGACTATGCAAATTGATTTTGGCTCTCGACGATTTCGTACAATGCTTAGTGGGCTGCCTCAGGTTCCACCGGAGGTAGGTGACCACCTTTGTGCACGACCTGATGATGAAGCTGTTGAAGCGAAGGGAGCATTATTTTCCATGAAGCGTGGCTCGGCCCCAGGCTGGACGGGTTACCCATTCAGTTTTATCTGACGTTCTGGGAAGACATGGGTGCCAGTTTTGTATCTGTTATCAGCCGCTGCTTTGAGGACTTTGAGAACGCCATCAGACATGCTCTGTCCCTGACAGAGATACTCAGACCTGGGATTATATTCTTGACAAAGTTATTCCTTAGAATTTTGAAAATGGCAGCCCAGAAACAAATGCCATGAAACAAAACAACAGCAGCGTATGCATAATTCCTTTGAAGCATAAATTTTAGAAGTGCGAAACAAATAACAGACCTGAAACCTGAAAATGATGCTATTTTATTAGACCCGGATTTTCACTACCTCCGTGATCGGCCCAGAAAAGAGATTTGAAACATACACGATACGGAAAAATGGTGTTCGCCAAGAGAGACATTGGCTTTCATTTTTATAGTATTGTTTTTCATATTGTTGTCAGCTGTTACATGTTACCTTTAGCGATGTTGCATTTCCCTTCTATGTAATACCTTCCAACGGAGGGCCTTTAGTTTGTACTCAAATAAAATTTAAAAAATAAATAAAATGAGACTGTCCGATGGAAGGATTCAAACAGAGGCTGTCTAACGCAACAGGTCGTTTTTACATAGGCTGCTTACTTTTACTCCAATTGGTACTGCCACTACACCTACGAACATTGCACTTCGTGTAATCATGCCCATCGCATTCATTGCATGGCCCTCGCGTCGAAACTGATATTTTTTTTTTCACGAATTATGAAAGTCACTCGTTCGCCTCAACAGTCTAATTTCTATGGTACCCGTTGATTTAGTGTAACGGAAAGCTTACTGCACTAAGTGTCCAATCACATAGTGGTAACGCGCAAAACGGTGTGGCACATATTTAGTGAAAATTTTCCGATATGCTTTAATGATCTTGTCGTGCTGATTAAACATGCTGGAAACAGGGATAAGAGAGTGCGATATCGATGATACGCTGGCATTAGTGGGGAGCCGACATGTGCGGCTTGAAGTGACGAAGAATGTAGTGGCGCAGCGAGAAAATTGTTTGGGGGGGGGGTTCTTTGCCAAAAGCTACCACTCCCGCCACACACGCACACACAAACACACACACACACACACATATATATATATATATATATATATATATACATACATACATATATATATATATATATATATATATATATATATATATATATATATATATATATATATATGTATGTACATATATAAATTACAAACCAGAAGTAAGGGAACCGAGGGGCATCATTTTTGTTGAGCATAACATAAGCCAACAAACAAGGACGCCCAGAGCAACATAGGGGAAATTACGCACTTAATGACTCAAAAATGAGAAACAAATGGGAATGAAAATGGTTGAAGTACTGGCGGCAGGTGATATACGAACCGACGTGCTCGCATCAAACGTGCGATTCTCTTGCCAATTGAGCTACTGTGGCGACCCCGGTTTGCCATTCACTCTATGCGGTTTACTGCTAGGACTAACCCTGGGATGTTAGCCAGCGCCACCACTCACGGACTTAGGCGTCGAATGTGAAACATCTTTTTTGTCGCAGGCGTCACGAGTCCGTGATCTATTTGGGCAATGGCAACTGGTCGATAAACGCACACAACCTAAATCAAGGCATCAATGTTGGTGGATTCGAGACCCTCGTAATGTAATGATGAGAAGAAAGGGAGCCGAGGGGCCCGATTTTTATTAACCATGTCATAAGAAACCAACAAGGGCACCAAAGACAACATCATAGGGTAAATTACTTGTACTTACTAATCGAATTAAATAAATGATAAATTAATGGAGATGAAAGTGGATCAAGTGATATTCTTACCATTTGAGATACCGCGGCGCCGTTGTTCCATCCACCATCTGGGGTATCGGTACTTTGCTACTAAACTAACCTTGGGAGTGTTAAATTGCTGCATTTCTTGTATACACAGCATGCGGTTTATTTAATAAATGGCCACAAACACTCTTTTTGCCATGGTACGCCCATTTATTGCAATTTTTACTTACAGGCAACAAAAAACACAAATCTGTCGACAACGAACTTGTTCTCCCGTTTATTGACGTGCCACTGGGGCTATGACATTCTGCTGCTAACACAAGGTGAGTGGTTCCTGCTTGAATGAAACTCACTTTATGGTGGTAAAATTACTAGAAATTGTCACTGCGCCTAGTCCTTCACTGCCCTCCGCCCCCCTATTATATGCCGTCCACATCTACTGTGTCAGTACCTCATCGTAATAGAGTTAGGCAATCTATATGCATGGCTAATCCTAAGATCACTACTGTTTTTGGTCTGGGAAGCTAATTGTGTCCGTTGAGTTCAACCACCTTAGTATCAACGCTTGGTTTGAGGTCTGAACTATACACACTGTGCTATATTTAGTTCAAGAACGAAACGCTTTCTGGTGGTCGATGTACCATTACATACCAAGGCAATAATTGCGATAATATAATTATACCTGACCGTTTTTGTCGAGGGCGTGGTACTGTATGCTTGACGTTCCCCTGTGTAAAAAGTAACCTAAATACAATGCTTTAAAAGGGAATGAGAATTCGTGGAGGGAAATAAAGGAAACTCCCGTCACGTTCAATTCAAATACAATCGAGTTCTAGGGCGCTATAACGTAAAACTATTCCAAACTTTTCTATTCCAATTCTGCTATCAGCCCTCCGCGATTGGTCAAAAACTTTTTTCGACCACCCCCCACTTCACCTGTCTGTCACGCGACTTTACAAAAACCGCAATACCTCCCCATCTGATATGATGTGTGCACACTGATTATGCATGATTTGACAGAAAAAAGAAAAACAGTTATTTCTGATTCGACCCCTTTTCGCCATTAGCCCTCGGCTATTGGTAAAAAGTTTTCGGGCTGCACCCACTTCACCTGCCTGTCACGCGACGTCACAAAACCGCACGAACTCACTGCGTCAAAGTGACGTGTACGCGATAAAGATGCATTAATATGCCGAACAAAACTGAATTTTTTTCGGAATAGCCGCAGGCTGCCCCGTTCCGAAAGGAATACAAGATAGCTGCCGCCGATCGCTGAGACGCTGGCTACTCGCACCTGCCGGAGAGCATGGGTGTATTTGCGTATAATAAAACTTCTTGCGTGACCGTGTAACGTTTTCAAGCACTTTCGACACGTTTACTACCTCGTTCTGCCAACTCTGCTTTGCTGAGGGTCAATTTTAGCGTCATTCTTAAGCTTCCGTTGCATGCCGCCGCGATTTTCGACCAGCCACCACAAGCTAAGTAAGGGAAAGCCGACCAATCGCAGACGCCGGCACCACCCTCTTCATCCGGTTATCGGTTTTCAGTGCACTGGCTCTGCCCTAGTGAATCCCTCTCCGCTTGAGCGTTCTCCTCGCCTCTTGTCAGCCAATTAGATACAACAAGCCGCTCAGTGTAGGCAATGTTATTCGTTTTTCAAGCAAACAAAAGGGACCTCCTATGAACGAGGAGAGCGGTTGATTGGTCTGTTCAGACAACCCTATGGGTGACCGCCCGGTGCTTGCGTCGGTGGTTACGCAAATTTGAAGTCAGGAAATTGCAATAGAAACATATTGGAATAGTTTTACGTTATAGGGCCCCTCGTCTCTAGTCTCTCACATTCAAAGTGTGCAGCGAACTGATTCCAGCTCTAAATGCTAGCTCGGGCTCCACTGGAGAAACATGCATGAATTATTTCTTACTACAGGCATGACGACTGCAATGTACAGTGTAACACTGAAGGGTGACACTTTACGGAGAGAGTAATACAAAACTACAAGAATGGTCTCGGCACTCAAACACATGGTCTTAGACACGCCGGAAGACGCACGTCCGCTTCATTGCATGGTACTAGTTACCGCAATAAAACTATGAACATTACTTTGCACAACACTAGCGCCTAACAAGTGCTTCAAAATACTCGCGCCGACGTACACAATGCAAATTCAAACAACCAAACATAGTATCGGGTGAAATAGGAAAACATTCAAACATAGTATCGGGTGAAATAGATATACATCTAAGCTTTGTTTCAGGACTGAAATCAGGGTCAATAAAGAATGATGGGCGCGCCACTATAGTTGCAAAATTGGCACGTGTCAAGCAAACTCCAATCACCATTCATGTCACGTGAAGTATAAGATGAAAACGACCGAACGCCTTCTCCACTGCTTCAACGCCACCACACGGTGAATAACGCTGGAACCATTCCGGATCGGTGATGGCAAACCGTGTTCAGTGGCTTCCTAACAGCTTCCTGGGTCGGCGGTTTAACGAATGCGAAAAGTCTATAGGTGCACAACCGATCCCTACTAGCTGAAACGTAATAGCCCCTATGTTGGAGCGGTACTTCGACGCCAGCAGGAGGGGCCACCTTGGTTTCTTCTCCCCTCGGGCTGCCAACCTCTGCTTGCGGTGACTGTAGAATGAAGCAGATAGTGGTAAAATTTATTGATTATCATTAACAACGCAACGAGGAAGTGACAATGATACAAATGTGTTAACACCCTTAACCGTCTCAGTCTCACACTGCAGGTTGTGTAGAAAATAAAAGCATTTGTGTAGGCCAACTCATTCAAAATAAGAGGTCGTGATATTTCATCGCTTTCTATCTTATGAAAGCTCTGTTTCAGTTACGAATGATCTATGTATTGCACAAGTCTAATATTTCAATAAATTGGACCTTATATGTTCCGTTTGTGTCACACTGTCATGACTGTATTGATAGTAGTTGAAGCTTGGGCATGATAATTTGGCGTCTCTCTTTTTTGTACTCTATACATAGAACAAGAAGAAAGTATGACCGACCACCAACTGGCCCTTTTCACCGCCACTTTATTCCTCCAAATTATGGTAATTTGTGCGCCTTGGAAATAAATGCGTTAAGAAAAGGAGAAAGCCATTAGCAGGCCTATTTATGAAAAATAATTACGTAAAATAAATTGCTTACCGATGTGCTACGTGGTTACTCACAGCGCGGCCTTGTTTGGTAGCACAGCAGAGCACCGATCCCTTGTGCCCATTTTCCGCATTATGACGTCATGATACTCAGATCTCCCGATAAATGAAACCAAATGTAGTCTGCAGATCAGCTAGTATGAACTAGGTTCTAGGTTCATTTAGCGCTGTTGGTATGTTGTTATATAGCACATGCCGAAGACATTCGGTTAATGGAAAAGATGGCTAGATGAAATGGCATGTCAGTTTTCATTCATATATATATATATATATATATATATATATATATATATATATATATATATATATATATATATATATATATATATATATATATATATATATATATACATACATAAAGAAAAGAAAAATGAAGGACGCTTAAGCTTCGCCTTCAAGAGTGGAACGCGACAGCGTTCCCATCAACCCGCCAAGGGTTGTAAGACAATGGGCGACGGCGCAGAGACTACGCGCCCCACATCGGACGCGGTGAGCGTCGAGCAACGCAGCGTTCGGCGCGGCAACGGATTGTGTGCCTGAGCAAGCAACGCACGCCTGAACCTTAGAAACCAACCGCCCGATTGGTTGCCGCTGTTCGATGAGTTGGCGAAATTCAAGCGATATTAATTTCAGAGAGTCAGCATAAGCTAAGCTGATTCTCTTTTAACAATGTATTCGAATGGCATTTCTGTGACGAGGAAATAAAGAAGAAAAAACCTCGTGGCTCAGTGGTAGCGCCTTCGTCTCACACTCCGGAGACCCTGGTTCGATTCCCACCCAGCCCATCTTGTAAGTTCTTTTTTATTCATGAAGTGCCTGCTGGTATTTATCGCTCACGGCCAACGCCGACGACACCGGCTTTTCTGCGACACGAGCTCCTTAACGCTATCGCGTTAAAACAATTGGTAAATACTACACGGAATCTCAAGTGTCAAGCTCGTTTATTCTTAAATTCTCCCCCTTAATTCTATTCCTCCTCTTTTTATTTTATTGTCACTAAACGAGCTAACAAGGGCGGCATAACGGGAACAGAATGTTCATCTTTCAATAAACTCTCTCGCCTGTACAGCTATCAATGAATAAGAAAGCCCGACAAGAATCACTGAGAACCAATCTGGTTGTCACCCGCCGTGGTTGCTCGGTGGCTATGGTGTTGGGCTGCTGAGCACGAGGTCGCGGGATCAAATCCCGGCCACGGCGGCCGCATTTCGATGGGGGCGAAATGCGAAAACACCCGTGTGCTTAGCTTTAGGTTCTCGTTAAAGAACCCCAGTTGGTCAAAATTTCCGGAGTCCTCCACTACGGCGTGCCTCATAATCAGAAAGTGGTTTTGGCACGTAAAACCCCAAATATTATTATTAATTTTCTGGTTGTCATTGATGTTTTTCTAAGTTTACTATTGTGTAGGAAAAAAACTAAAGGTATAAATAAGACTAATTTTTTTATCTTCCATGTGATTGAAATGCTATCCAAGAAAATATTGAATATTTACGATATATGCAGCTTCTGACGTTATGCGTTTAATCCTTTCAAAGGAATTAATTGGCACATAGAAAAATGAATCTGAGCTTTGCGATTGAGTCATAAGAAGGCTAATGACGACCGTAGCAGGAATCTGACAAATTTAGCAAATTCTGCGTAAGCTACTGCCGAATGCCTTTCGAGCAATCTACGACAAATTCGTGTTATTTTCATTTTTTTGTTTATAGACAGCCACATTCACTTTCATCGTGCAGTGTTAAATGACCTATTCCTTCAAGCCCCGACCCCATGCAAACGGCGTAAAAAAAGCCGCTAGGTTGTTTTCACCGACCTAGACTGGCTCAACGTGACACGACGTCCGCTATCTTCAGGAAACTTCGAATGTAGAGCCAGCAGTCGTAGCCAATGTCGGCGAGCTGAAGCCTCCTTGCACCGGGATGACTGAGGCACTGAACCGCCTCCTTGACGACGCCAGTCATTCTCATAAATTCGTCGATGCTGCTGCGGCGGACGCGAGTCAGGGCACTGCGGATTCTCTCCCTGGCTTCGGCCTTAGTGACGTCAGCACCTTCCATCACCAGTTCGAGGAGACGCGGGTGGTCACGCATCAGCTCGATGGCGCGGGCACCCTCGACGCCATTTTGTTCGCCCAGCACGAAGTCTGCAGCGTCCGAGACGGCGGATGCATTCTTCCAGGCCACTTCCTGCGTGTACAGAGATGAGCCACGGTTGGGAAAGACAGAGAAATGTAAGCCGGCGAAAGTAAAGCGTTCCAAGCACTTCGGTAGTGTACGCGAAAACGGAACTGAAGTGGATAGCGCGTGAACTCCATAAGGAAATCGAAGTTAGCCGTGCATATACTATAAAGATATGACGCGCCGCCTCGGTCGTATCATTGCTTGCTTCGTCGCAGAAATAATCTCGTAGATTGCCGATATCAAGTCTGCGCAACGTGATTATGAGCATTTTAACGTTAAGCGCCATACAGTGCAACCACAGGATTCCAGATAGAGCAAACAAACGCTACAGGTGAACACCATTTCGGGTGCAGGAATATCACCTTCATCATCGTCATCATCAGCATCAGACTATTCTTACGTCATCTGCAGGACGAAGGCCTCTCACAGAAATCTCCAATCACCGCTGTGCGAGCTGATTCCAACTGTAGCTTGCAAATTTCCCGATTTCTTCACTCCATCAATGTACGTAATATATTCTTGAAGCGGTATGAGCCTTCGAATCAGGCACGTACCCAGGATTTTTTTTCGGGGGGGGCCCACCACCTCCATCATCATCATCATCATCATCATCATCATCATCACCATCACCATCATCATCATCATCATCATCATCATCATCATCATCATCATCATCATCATCACATTCATCATCATCATCATCATCCTGTTTTATGTCCACTGCAGGACGAAGGCCTCTCCCTGCGATCGCCATTTACCCCTGTCCTGCGCCAACCGATTCCAACTAGCGCCCGCGAATTTCCTAATTTCATCGCTCCACTTAGTGTTTTGTCGTCCTCGATTGCGTTTTCCTTCTCTTGGTACCCATTCTGTAACACTAATGGTCCAACGGTTATCTAACCGGCGCACTTCATGACCTGCCCAGCTACATTTTAACCTCTTGATGTCAATTAGAATATCGTCTATACCCGTTCGCTCTCTTATCCAAACCGCTCTCTTTCTCTCTCTTAACGTTTTGCCTAGCAATCTTCGTTCGATCGCTATTTGCGCGGTCCTTAACTCATTCTCAAGTCTCTGCCCCATATGTCAGCACTGGCAAAATGCACTGATTGCACACCTTACTTTTCAATAATAATGGTAAGCTTCCAGTCAGGAACTGGCAATGTCTGACGTATGCGATCCAACCTATTTTTATTCTTTTGTGAATTTCCTTCTCATGATCAGGGTTCCCTGTGATTAATTGACCTAGGTAAACGTACTCCTTCACAGTCTCTAGTGGCCGACTGGCGATCCTGATCTCTTGTTCCTTTGCCCGGCTATTTATCATTATCGTCATCTTCTGCATACTAATATTCAACCCCACTCTTACACTCTCTCTGTTAACGTCTCCAATCATTTGTTGTAACTCGTCTGCATTGTTGTTGAATAGAACAATGTCATCGGCAAACCGAAGGTTGCTGAGATATTTGCCGTCGATCTTTACCCCTAAGCCTTCCCAGTTTAATAGCTTGACTTCTTCTAAGCACGCAGTGAATAGCTTTGGAGTTGGAGAAATTGTGTCTCCCTGTCTGACCCATTTCCCTATAGGTATCTCCCTGCTTTTCTTGTGTAGAATTAAGGTAGCTGTAGAACCTCCGTATATATTCTTACGCGAAGGACGAGCCAGTGAGACGAGAAACTATTTACAGATTATATTTACAACAACGGTTCCAGCGCTGACCGGTTAGATTCACAGCGCGAGCCCAGTTCGTTCTTCCTCCTCTTTTCTGGAGTGATATGGCGCCCACGCACCTCGTTCAAACAAAATACCAAACGCATGTAGCAATATTTTTCGAGCTTTTTAGGTAAGCGTTCTGTAGTCCTTGATTACGTAGTGCCTCTAGACTGCTGGTATCTCTACTGAATCATATGCATTTTCGTAATCTATATAAGCCACATAGAGAGGCTTATTGTACTCTGCAGATTTCGCGATAACCTAATTGATGACATGGATGTGATCCATTGTAACGTATCTCTTCCTGAAGCCAGCCTGTTTCCTTGGTTGACAAAATCCAGTGTTGCCCTTATTCTATTGGACATTATTTTGGTAAATAATATATATAATATATATAATATACATAATACTAATGCTAATGGTCCTACACTTTTTCAATTCTTTAACGTCTCCTTTTTTGTGGATTAGTATAATGTCTGCATTCTTCCAGTTTTCTGGGACCCTTGCAGTCGATATACACTTCGTATAAAGAGCCGCTAGTTTTCTAAGCAATATGTCGCCTCCATATTTGATTAAATGGACTGTTATTCCTCCTTCTCCTCCCGCTCTTCATCGTTCCATGTCTTGCAGGGCCCTTCTGACTTCATCGCTAGTTATAGGATAGTTTCCGTATCCTGTTCATTACTGTTTCTAAGTGAGGTATCGGGACTCCTCTGGGTACTGTATACAGGTCAGCTTAGAATTTTTCCGCTGCTTTTACTGTATCTTCGAGATTCCTTATGATATTATCCGTCTTATCTTTTAGTGCATACATTATGGTTTGTCCTATGCCAGGTTTCTTTTTTACTGATTTCAGGCCGCGTTCATTTTTTTACGGCTTCTTCAGTCTTTCACATGTTATAGTTTCGAATATCAGTTATTTTCGCCTTGTGGATCAGTTTTGACAGTTCCGCGAATTGCGTAACGCTGTGCGGCCGCCAGTCCCATACAACCGCGTAGAGCGCAGGACTCTGCGATTCTAGACGTACTGCGCTCACCGAGAAAGGTTAGAAAAACACCCACATAAGCACAGCAGAGAAGTGGCTATGTGAGGCGGTTCGACCGATAACTGTAGAAGCGTCATTCAAAGCAAGTAATTATTCTCCACTTCCGGCGGCGTTGTCTCTACTTCCTTTTTAAATAAAAAGATGTTGATCCATAAATATTCTCATAAACAACGGTTAACATTTTTATTATTCGCTTTTGCTTGCAGTTTGGTTGTTGCGTTGGTTCTCTCCCTTAGTAGATCGCTTAATTTCTCAACTCCTTGCGATTTTTGTTTCCGGTTTCCAATTTTGCACGAAAAGTGCGATACAATTAAGGAAAAACAGACGAGGTAACTGGCGACAGTCATCTTGCTTATGGGTTTAAGGGTTATTGCAGGGTTTTATGATGGACGCTCTTTCACATCATTTTATTTCCCACCTTATCTAACCCATATCACGTGTATATGGTTCCGGGCATCGGCCAGCGTCGCGGCGAGCCGTAACTCAAGGAAATAATGAAGCAAAGGGAAAAGTTAAACGCAATTGGTGTTTTCTCCGGCCGCAACTCGTTCCATGAGAGTACATACCAGCTGAGTAACAGCCGCATCCCTCTCCTGGTCCCAGGATCAGCCTAAACAAAGAAGGTTGAACTAACAAAAGCAACAACTATGCGCGTGACGGTTGAATAGATGGTGACAACTGAGCTCATCTCGAGTTAATCACGCGGGTGCGGAATTTATGAGAAAACTGTCCTTCACATTAGAAGAAATTCCGATAACTACCGCCATCTAAAAGGAGTGAAAAAGGCAGCATAAGGCTGACCGATGAACAGCTGCCAAGTCTCAACATTAATCTGGCGGCGCTTTAGGAATGTGTGAGGAGTAGTGGCGTGGGCGGGGAGTGGGGGGGGGGGGGGGTATGCCACTTGATTTCGGGGGGGGCCCGGGCCCCCCCGGGCCCCCCCCTGGGTACGTGCCTGCTTCGAATAGAAGATGAAGAAGCGCGGGAACCGGGGGGACAGAAGAAGAGAAGAGAGAAGTGAGAAATAAAAGTAGACGATATGGACGCCAGTTCCACAGCAATGCTTTAAGTCTACTGTGTCCTTTAACTAGGAACGCTACAATATTTTGGCGCAGTCGACAACTGACTCCAACATGTGGGTGACATTTTTCCTCGAGGAGACCTCCGCAGAGAAGATCATCTTTTCGAGATACCAAGCTCAAGACGAACCAGCGGTGCAACTACCTCGCGAAGTCAACTCGGCAGACCTCGTGAACCTGGTTTTAGAGAAGGCTTCCATAGACATTGCTGAACTACGTCGGAAGGGTGCGGTGAAAGTGAACTTGCGTCTGGCGATCTTCGAAGAATTAGTTCTTGAACCCATGCGTCGAAAGGACACTGCATCATGGTCTTCGACAGAAGAGGTGAGCCTCGTTTTGAAAGCTCTTCAGCTACAACAAGAACAGATGGCGCAACAAAACCAACTGGTGACGTCACTTATAAGCTCTCTAAACGCTGAGATGCCGGCGACTAAATTTGTCGAACCCGATACTTTCGACGGCAAGTCTTCAAGCCCAGAAAGTTGGCTTGAATTCTATGAATATGCCGCTGGGAAGAACAAATGGCACTCTAATGAGGACAAAATTACCAACATGCGTAGTTATTTAAGAGGTGTTGCACGTAAGTGGTACGATCTGCACATTATTGAAGATGTTGGCAACTCTTGGCACCAGTGGAAAGAAAAATTCTTGAAGACATTCCGAAGCAACCCAGTGCAAAGATGGGACGCCGCGCTCAATTTCAAATTCACGCAGGGCTCCCCCGTCGAGTATTTCTTTGAAAAACGCCGCCTTTTAAAGCTGGCCGAGCCTATGCTTCCTCCTTCTGCCATAGTAGCTCTAATAATGCACGGATTGCCCGCGGAAGTCTTGAAGATAGCGCAAGCACGATCACCTAAAACTATAGACGGGCTCTTGGAGTGCCTTCACGACATACCATTTACTTCAGACGAAAATATAACCGCTGGCTCAAGCAGTCGCTTCAGACGGACCGGCGCGGATTGGTCAAGCCGTAATCCACGAGAACCGAGCCGCCTTGCAGGCAGTACAGAGAGCTTGGGTTGGCGTGCTCCCAGAGGTCGAGTGAATAACGTCGACAACGACCCTGTCCCCATACTTTCAGACGCTCAAGAGTCTCCGACAACAAAAAACTAATAAACAAGGGTGATCAGTCCGACCCGATGACCACAACTGAGACTGTTTATTTAACTTGCTCTAGCTTACTTCACATTCCTGTCAAAGTGGGAAATAGACATATGATGGCTTTGGTTGACAGCGGTGCTTCTGTGTCTATAATAAATGCCAAGCTGGTAGATTCACGTCACCTGCATAGTGGAAGAGTACTACGGGTGCAAGGGTACGATGGAAAAGTGACAATGCATAATCAGTGGGCCTCAGTAAACATCGAGTTCCAAGGTCATGAAATAGAGAGTGACGTACTGGTGATAACGGGGGTGACGTACGACTTTCTGCTATCCAGACCAGACATCAAGAAACTAAAAATCAACGTATATTGGGACGATGCAGTTTTAGTGGAAGGACTATCAAGGGAAGAGACACAGCAAGATAGAAAAGATAACCTGCGAATTGTCAAGTGCGCGGAAGATATTGCAACGACCTACCCTGAACTGATTATGCATTGTCACTTTTCCATCGTACCCTTGCACCCGTAGTACTCTTCCACTATGCAGGTGACGTGAATCTACCAGCTTGGCATTTATTATAGACACAGAAGCACCGCTGTCAACCAGAGCCATCATATGTCTATTTCCCACTTTGACAGGAATGTGAAGTAAGCTAGAGCAAGTTAAATAAACAGTCTCAGTTGTGGTCATCGGGTCGGACTGATCACCCTTGTTTATTAGTTTTTTGTTGTCGCAGACTCTTGAGCGTCTGAAAGTATGGGGACAGGGTCGTTGTCGACGTTATTCACTCGACCTCTGGGAGCACGCCAACCCAAGCTCTCTGTACTGCCTGCAAGGCGGCTCGGTTCTCGTGGATTTCACTTTACCATTTGAACTGAATACCGACGCCTCACATTATGGAACAGGTGCAGTCTTGTACCAGAAATGTCCAGAAGCATCCGGCCGAGAAAAGCGACATGTAGTAGGCTACTACAGCTACACCCTCAAGCCACCTGAAGTCAACTACACCACTACTGAAAAGGAAGCTCTTGCTGTCCTTAAAGCAATTCAGTACTTCCGTACGTACCTAGAAGGTGCGAAGTTTACTTTGTTCACGGATCACCAGGCACTCACTCATCTCTTGAATATGACCCGACCTAAGGGACGTATCGCCAGATGGGTGAACTACTTGCAGCAGTTTGATTTCACCATTTCCCACAGACCTGGACCCCTTTTGACTGATGCAGATGCATTGTCTCGACTGATGATACAGGCCAATAAAGAACAATCGGAAGAAATCAATGAAGTAAAATTGTGGGAAGGCACTGAACAATTAATTTTTATGGCAGGTCGCTATCAAGTCCCGCCAACGCTGGTTCCCAAGGTGCTTTATTTGTACCACGATAGCCCAGAATCTGGAGGACACGACGGATTTTGGCGCACATACAACAAGCTAGTCAAGAGATTTACGTGGCCTCACATGAAAGAAGACGTCAATCAATACGTTCGTTCATGCCACATTTGTCAAGTCAACAAAGTGAAATACAAGCAGCCTACAGACGCCATGATAATACCTTGCCACTCGAACGTGCCTTTTGAAGTTATACACCTGGATTTTGCCGAGCTAAATAAGAAACGAGAAGGAGTCCGAAAAACGCAAGCTTTTCTTCTGGCCATAGATGAGTGCACCAGGATGGTCGCGGCACAGGCAGGACAAGAAGATGCGAATAGCGTCATCGCCCTCCTCAAACGGGATATGTTTAGGACAACCAGAAAGATCGTATGTGACAACGGACCAGCGTTCAAGAGTGAAAAATTAGCAAGATGGGCTCGAGACCACAATATATCAATCAAATTCTGTGCACCATACCATCCCGCGGCGAATGGGCTTGCAGAGCGTGCTATACGAGATGTGAAGCAATACATCAGGATGTACGATAGTTTCCCTGGTGGATGGAAATGCTCTTTAGAAGCAGCTGTAAGACATCACAATCGCTCCTACACCAGTGGCTTGGGATGCAGCCCGCAGTTAGCTTCTTCAGGAGAGACCCCTATTCTTCAAGCGGACCTTGAACTGGGGCTGTTAGACAATCTCAAGATCGTCGAGGAAAGGAAACAAAAGTCACAGGAGGAGAGGTACCGTAAACGAATGAAAAAAAATTTTGACAAGAGACATTGCTCAGCTATCCCAGCCATTCAAGTCACCGACCTCATCCTAATTAGGAAAGGAGTAAGAGAATCCAGTGCCAAATTTTATGGTCCTTACTCTGTGACAAAGACAGCCACTCAGAAAGGAATATTGAAGACTGTGTGGTACATTGGTGAACGGGGCTCAGTTGAATGTGCTTCGATTGGAAACGTTTTCAAGTATTACCCCAGGAGGTGTTAGCAAAAGAAACCTGGAAGGGTGAAGCGGTATGAGCCTTCGAATAGAAGATGAAGAAGTGCGGGAACCGGGGGGACAAAAGAAGAGAAGAGAGAAGTGAGAAATAAAGGTAGACGAGATGGACGCCAGTTCCACAGCAATGCTTTAAGTCTACTGTGTCCTTTAACTAGGAACGCTACAATTCTTGCACAAAAATTTGGCCTGTGTGCAATTGACGCTAGCATCCGACGTGATTGACGAGCGTGCTGTCACATCGTGATGGCCGTAGTGCGTAGCACAAGCCTTGTTGCAAATGGAATGGGCCGCGGGACTCGGCATCTGCTGACACGATAGCATGCTAATGTAATTATACATTAAACCAATGAAATCACGGTCAAGACCAACGTAAATTGATGCATTCACCGTTTAGTAAAAAATACTTGTCATAAATCGTGTCCCCAACGAATGGGTACTGCTCTTGCCTAGCGCGTATCCTCTCTCTCCTTGTATATATATATGGTGGACGAAACGGTCTTTTTGTCGTTGGTAGCTGGACCCACGACGCCAGCATTGATGACCGTGCTACAGCCACGGTCATTGATCTTGCCACTAACTTGGGTATCCATATTTACTAAACTTAGGGCCGTAGCAGTGTTAGCCAGCGCCACTCATTGTGTACGGCAGCCTTGATGTCATTAGGTCGCTTGCGAAGGTTTAGTAGCCACATGCCTACTCACGGAAGATCACGTGTTGCATGACGCTGAACATGTTATTTAACTCGAACTACCTTCACTAACAGACTTTAGCATTCTCAGACTCCCCTTGTCGAAGTAGCCAACGTCTGTTTAGTAAACTATATGGCTTTCTAGAACTTTACCTCCGCAGTTATCATTCTAAAGGCTAATTGTAACCTTTTATTTAGTTGGCGACCATTCAACGTTTAATATTTATTGCATTTCAGGTAAACATGGTGAATCGTTTTTTTTTTCATGTGTTTTGTGTAAAAGAGACACCGTTCGTTTTTCCTTCGTTCGTGAAGAGAAAGGCTTAGGGCAACATTCAGTCAGCGCAACGTGGCTTTCCAAATGACTTGCCAATTTGAAGTCTCCTTCCGTCCTTTCAATAATTCGGCTTTTGTAGGACGCTGGTGAAGAAATTGTTGCGCTCCTAAAACGCTTCATGGTTTTAAGGCTCGGTGACTCGTTTCGAAGTTCCCACCTGAGACTTTCAAGTACAGTTCAGAGCCAACGTCTTTAACTACAACTAATGCCAGGAGCGAAATGACGGAGTGTGGCGCCACGAGATATGCGTGCGACGTTTGACGCTTAGACGTCGCTGCTGGGCATCGTCATTGGCGATGCTATACAGGTTGTTTTCCACCAACATCAATAAATTTCGGCGGATCTTTTATGGTGGTCACGTACCAAATTTGAGGCTTTCATGATCATTGTCACGTAGAGCCGCTTTTGTGCCACCGGCGCTATTTTCACGAGCACGACAACGAGGAACCTAATGAGGAGGGCACCGCCATCTTGTCAAGAACACATTGTTTTCCAATTCTCACGTAATGTTATCCCCGCACACTGCAATGCTTCTCCTTCTCGCCTACGAAATGCATGAACATTTTGCAATCCTTTGGGAGTCAGCGTGAAGCGTTAGCCCTTGCACTAGTTACACAACATCGATGCTTCGCGATTTATTACAGTGGTTAGCGCGGTAGACACTACAATGCACATTGCGCCAATGGCGCGGAGTTCAGATTCCAGTGTGGTCGGCTGTGGAGATCCGTAGTAATTTTTATTTTTCTTCGCGCTTAACCAAGTGGAGAAGCCGGGTATTACGAGGCGGCTTGGGACTTCGAAAGAAAAAATAATCGCTGTGCCACACCCATTTTCGAGTACTTAACCAGTCTCGCAGTAACGTTTTCTGGTGGTTAGGTCATGCTCGACTCGCATACCTCGAACGCGCCTCCTTACGCGAAGGTAAAGCGAAAAGCAAGTTCAATTTCATGAAATGTCGGAGGTTTATTTTACATGTGTGAGACTTAACGATACATTTCATAAGTTTAAATGGTGCAGGCCACGAAAGGCGCAGTGTGTCGCAGTTTATGTGTCAACGACCCAGCGAAGCTGACTGTTCGATTAATCGGTACCAAGATTAATTCCGTAAGTCCCACGGGGTCTCCAACAAGGGGTTCTCGCGATTTCATCATTGGCCTAACATGTGAATCGATGATAATAGGTACATTTCCCGGCCCCTACTTGCAGCCCCGAGCATCCTTGTGACGCATTTAATGACAGTATTTAGCTTTCTTAATTGGTAAGTACTCACAGTCTTCAAATCAATACTATTAGTATCTGTACATGTGCCCGGACCGTGAAGAATGGTGGCGTTTATGACGCAATAGGTTGATGAAAATCTAAAGTTCCACCTCGTAACTTTCCTGGAATATCTATATTTAGTTGATTATCGCTTTCCTTGTAATGGCTAACAGGCAAAAAAAAGAAATAGAACAGAGCCATACCATGACGTCCGCCAGCGTGGGGTCCTCGTGGTCGGATGCATGGAAGAAGGGTCCGGTCACCTGTACAGGACAGCTCTCTTTATCACACCTCTTGTGAAGGATGCAGTCAGAGCTGCTAGCTCCTCGCGCGAGCACGTTCAAGTCGTCGCAGGACAGCTGCAAACCCTCGAGGGTGACTCTGACTAGCTTGCTGTTAGAAGCGAGAGCTGACACCAGTTCTGCCTCCACATTCCGCAGCTCCGGGCTTCTCATAAGGACACGCATGGGAAACAGGTGTATGTCTACCTCAGTGAGCGCGGTAGCTCCCCTTATATATGCTGCCAAGGCGGAATATTCATTGCATTCGCAGCTGTAGCATCGAACCCGCACCGAAGTAATGTGATCGAAACCACTGACAACGTGTAAAGATGGGATAATTGAGCGCGGGATGTTAGCAATTCGAATCTGCTTATTGATGGTTGCATTGCAGATTTGCGGGCATTGCTGCAGCTGCCTTGTGTTGTCGTGCGCGCATTGTCCCTTGATGACAACGCGGTCATCGAGTCCCCGCTCCCGGATAGTTGTGGAGACCCTGTCGAGTCTGTCGATGCAGGGCAAGGTGTCGACGACCACCGTCTTCAGTGCCTTGTTGTCCGCGACTGCACGGAAGAAGGCGTGGCACTCTGCTTCTCCGAAAGTCCGCATGTCGATGCGGAGCCGGCTGAGCGTCGATTTCGGTTTCTGTAGGGCTTGGCACAAGGACTCCATGCACCTCGCGGCTTGGGGATCCGGAAACTGGAGATTTGGATTCCACGATGACGCAAAACATTCGCATGACGTCGAAGGTAGTCTCAGCCGCCGTAGTGTGGCACTCCGTGTGATGACTTCGGCGAAGAGGGTGACCGTGCTCATGCTGGAAACACATATGGAGAAAAAAATATTTGGTGAAAAATTATGCCTCAAGTAAAAAGCTATTTTGAGCTCCCAATACTTTCTAGCGCAAAAAACTGAACTCGACGTTTCTGAATGTTTAGAAGAGAAGTTATGTTTCAAGACATAAGGACCACATTATATTCCAAAAGATCCACAAGGTGTTGACAACCATCTAGTCGATGAAACGGCATAGATGAAAAACGAAAGCATTTTGATTTCCCAGACGTCACATTGAAATGAGGAGCTGAGGTTCGATCCAGCACAAAATTGAACCGCAACCAAGTTTGAACTTTTCCCCGGTGGTAGTGTTCATTTCACCTCGTAATTACCAGCGATAATTTGAAAGTGATAGGTAATCATACTCATTTAAATAGCGCATTCTTCTCCCTTTAAGAGCAAGTTCAATTTTAACTAACGACCGCTCGCTGCTGTCGTCTAGAGGGAAGAATACAACAGGAGCTTGAATACATGACACCAATGGCAATTTTAACAAATTCCACTACAAAGTCCAGCAAGGTTACTAAACTGGCAGTGACGTAACACACGTTAATAAGCATGTAATTTCCTATCGTACTTCGACGTCGAGGAAATATATAGCATGTCCCCCTTCATTTCAAGCCTTGAAGAGAGATGTCATTTAAAAGATCTTTATTTATCTAACCTGCATGTGTGTGGCAAATATTCAATTAATAATTTGTTCGCTGAACTCTCCAGAATTCAGAAGCTAGATTTGATACTAAGTATGATACTTCAAATTTTCTTATATAACAACATGTTGAGCGTTACAGGGCGAAGCAGTCTACGTCCCGTAATGCGTGCCTCGAGATGCCCTGTTGGTATACCGTGGGTTCGTAATGCAATTTCAAGCTATACTTACAATACTTCGCTGCTCGTGACGATGTCGGCGTTGAGTTCCTGCAGTGAGTTCATATTGCAGATTGCATTGACGATTTCCCTCAGGGGCAACCCTCTGTCGTAAAAGACCTCCGATTTGAGAGTGAGTTTCCGGAGTGCGCCGCCTTGATTGGCGAGGTATCTGGCGAAGAGTGCATTGGAGGCTTCGTCGCGGTAGGCGAACGCGTGTAGTGGGACACCGAGTTCAGTAATGCTCTTGGCTTCAGTGAGCTCCAAGATCAGCCAATACGCATGGGTTTTGGTCATTTGAACCTCTGACACGTCGAGTGTTGTCAGATGATCCATGACTAAGCCGAGTGACCTTCCAGGCATTGGCACGTCGACTCCCCGTTCCTCTCCGAAGTCGTTGACCATGAAGGCGACATTTCCACGTTGTGGGATAGCATTGAACATTTCGTGCAAGATAGGGTCGTCGGGAGGTGATAATAGAATTGCTCGGCAGAAGGTAATGCTTCTCAAAAAGCGATTGCGATTTATTGCTGAACGCATCGAAGCGCGACCCATCCAAATGGGGTTGAATTTTATCGCTGTGATGCAGCGATGCTCGGCGAGTAGACGCTCGGCGAGATCCAGTGCCCTCGCTTCGCGCGAGACTTGCTCCGAGCCGTATGCAGAGTAATGGCAAGTGCATGCCTGACCACACTCGACTAGGACGGTACCTCTCCTCTCTCCTCGCCCATCTTCCCGAAGCTCTAGGCAAGCACCTAGGAGGACCTTGTTCAAATCACGACGGTGCTTCATTAGGCTGCAGCTGTCACCATCCTTCTTGGTGCACGGGATGTTCAGCCTATTCCAGTCGGTGCTGTCCCTGTCAGGTGCACGCTTGGTGACGAGAGCTTGCGAGGATTTAGACATGGTTCACCCGCCGCTTGTTTGGAGAAACGCTGTGCTACCCCGTGAACGGAGTCCTTCAGTCGCCTCACGTAGAACCTGCGCGTAGAAGAAAAGAAAGAAAAAAGGTGCCCGAAATATTTAGCGACTAAAGTGTTGCTTCACTATTAAAGACGACCACCGAGTTTCGCTAGAGGGATGTTACTTCCGTTGTATAGCATATTTTGACCACAAAAAAAGAATATCGCCGACCATTGGCCATTTATGTAAAAGCAAGAAACGCTGCGAAGAGTGGATGGTGTTACGACTGACCTATGTGATGAACAGTTTGTGTCATGCCACCAAAGCCACGGCGAGTGCCCTAGCCTTGGGAGTACGCCAGGCCACCCACAACAGTTGAAAGAATGCCGCAGTTTCGCCCGAAAGGCGAAGAAGCGATTGCGATAGAAAATTAGTGTACAGCTGAACGAAGTAAGGATAGCAGTTTTAGCAACCGTATAAACTTTAGACATTCGCTTACTAAGGAAGTTAACAACAATGATATAATATGTAAGCGTGACTGAAAGAGGACGTACAAAGAAGCAGACATCCAGACACAGCGCTGTCTTTGTCTGACGGCTTCTTTCTACGTCGTTGTTCAGTCGCGCTTACACCTTCTATGTTGGATTGAAACCAACAGACCTACCAACGTGTTTCAACGAAAATAAACAAGCACGGTGTCACGCGCGCACAGGTAAACATGAGCACATCTCGCACGATGAGCCCGGAAACTCGCTGACGAAATGCTGGAGTAGGGGAATCGCGGGTGCAGCAAGCGAATCGATCTTCTGCATCTATCGCTTCAGCGGGAACAAAACGTCGACAGCACAACGCATAAGAAGTTACAGGCACTACGCGCACTCTAAAAAAAATTACCGACGATTACGTTACTTCCTAATGCGAAATTTGAGCGCAGCAAATAAGCTGTTTCACCTTTTCGATAGATTGAGGCAAAGAAATCGAGCAACACATGTATGCGCTATCACAGAATTTTTTTTTATTTTTCACACGTATTCCTTTAACAAAGACTCCACTAACAGTTCTTGACAGTCATGAAGGAAGCTTTGTGTTCGGAGAAATAGACTGATATATGTTCGACTTGGTACACCAATGCTTGATTCTCAAAGACGTTCACAAAGACGTTCACAACTGGGCCCTTAATGCCATATTGGCCTCCGCCGTGCATCAGTCGTCGCACTTGCATGAATGGGATTCGCGGAGATACGAGTCTTACACTCACCGCATTAAGTTGTGGAAGGTGCGCTGGCCTCGAGGGATATTTGTAACCGTTTGTTGTCGAAATAACAACCAAAACAAGCGCGAACGAGACCGACCCAACAGAACCAAACAGGCGCGGCCGAGAGCTGTGGCGCGAGCAGACGATAGTACGAAACGAGCGGATCGGCTGAGACCAGACACGAGTGCGCATCGAGCCGTAAGGAGGGTCCGCATGATACCAGCATCGCGCGCGTACGTCACTGAAGGGGCCGCTCTCATTGGTCTCCGCCATTCGCGGCTCGCGTCCTTCGTCTCCCACTCCAGCGAAGGGGGACGGAGCTGGTTACGAGGCCGACAGCGCCGACGACGACGCGAAACCCAGGAACGGACGCCAAAGAGCTGCGCTCTAAAACATCAAAGATCGCGTTGAAGATGAGACCCGCGTGGGCGCGCACTTACGCCGTGTCGCAGTTCGCTTTCAAGACAGACGAGCACCAGCAACGCGTAGCTACGGCGTCCGTCAAAGGCGTCTACTACGACGTCCGCCATTCGCGTGCCCAACGCCGTACACATGCCGCGGTTGTCTCCACTCTACGGAGCGGCGAGCGAGCAGGACATCGAGGCACCCTAGCGGCCAGCGGAGAACGCCCAGCCTTCCCGCGCTGACCCCCGTGCCTCGCGCGCGTCAGGAGAGGGCAGGCTTCCGGCTCGCGTTTCTTGCTTCTGTGCGCGTCTCGGGAGTTGCGACTACAACGCACCGTTACCAATATGTTGCAACAAAGCTGCTTGTTGGCCTTGGTGGTGCTTGCTAAAACAAATGTCTTTTGCCGCAAGGGGTCACAGCCCAAATTAAATCAGTTGGAAGATCCAGCTGTTTCTTTTCTTTATGGGTCTTCCTTTTGTGTGTTTTAACTCTCGGCAAGAAACATGTCTTATAACACCATTACAAATTATTGAGGTATTTCTTTTGAAACGAAAATACAGCAGTTTTCTCATGTGAGATAATCATGTCCCTGCTTTTAAAAAAAGATCATAAATTAGCGTTAGGCCAGTTTGCAAATTTTGCTGAACAGCTCGTATACTCGAGTAAGATGCCCATATGCACAAGTCGCTTGCATATAGTCAATCATTCAACGTAGCGGGCAAGAGATTCCAGCTCGTCGTAGACTCTCATCGTCTGCAACTTCTGCGACAACACACGTTCTTGGGTATTATCATACGTAGACGGCTATAATAAGTACTATCACGGTACTAAGGCACGTAAGCGTACAGTGTAGGTTCGTCAACTTCGAAAGATGGATCGACTTTTACTCGCAAAATAGTTAGAAAATAAAGAAAAGAAAGAAAGAGAACAAACAAACATTCTGCATATACCACGCACTGTGGGAAACGATGTAAGCGAAGCATTCTGTGCTAGATACTTTGATTGACGATAATTAGCGGGGATATCGATGGTTAAAGCCTAATTTGTTCAGCGTTTAGTCTAACACGAGAGTGATGAGCTGATATTAAAAGTTACTTTGCGATTTTGTCGGTGGAGTACACAGAACACAAAGGAAGAGGTGTTTCCGTGAGGCATTGTTGTGCGCCCTATATCATAACCTCTGAGAGGGTTGAGCATAGGCATTGCCTCGCATGGCACATCGCATTGTGCCAGAAGTATTAAACTTAAATTGGATTATGGATCTGATATAATAAGTCGGCTATATGGGTCTGCTATAGTCCACAAATGGATTATGAGGCACGTTGTAGTGGCGGACTGCGGGTTAATTTTGACACCGTGATCTTCGTTAACGTTTCCCATATGTAAGCGCACGTACGTTTTCTATTTCGCCTCTGTCGAAATGCGGCGCCCTCGCTTGGGATCAAATACACGACCTCTCGCAATGCCATAGCTGCAAAGCTACCCCGGCGCGCACAGAAATGTTGATAGGATGGTTGACCGTTTCTGTAGTGTCGCGTGGACCCTGCAGTGCGCTTTAATTAAACCGGTTCTGCTTCTGCGCGCCCTGCATAGTTTGTCCACTTGAGATATTTGCAAGGTATTTATTTTTCCAAAATAGCAGCAACATTATGTGCGATACTTTCAACCTAAGCTTATCCACTTCCCTCGAAACCGCCGTCCTAGATAAAGGCTTTTTTTTTTTGCCTTCTCTCAGCACCTCCCCCCCCCCACCTCTTTTGTATGGGAACTGCCACTTCTCTCTACAGTTCTATCTGCGTTCCCTCTGGACTCGCACCTTAGTAGAAAGGAAGCGCTGCAGCTGCAGTTTCTGCAATGCTTCCGAGGAGAGTCACGGGTAATTACAGCTGTGTGGCGGCGGCCAGAGAACTCCAGAGGGCATTGTGCACATTCGACGCGGTGGGGTGAAAACTAGTGTTTAGCTTCGCCTTTCTTCTCCGACTCGCTCCTGGTATGTATGAACACGCAGTGACTCCCCCCTCCTCGACGCCGTGTGCCTGACAGCACCAGCAGCAGCAACAATGGGGAAGCCGAAGGAAGCGGCCAAGAAAGATTCGCATTAAAACACTGTTGGCAATGCCACGCGCTCGGATGGGTATGGGGTGCGGCTTTGCCGCATAATTTTAGAGCCAATTATGGCCGACCGAGTTGCAAAATGATAATGCATGCACGACGCCGGCCGCCCCATCGTCGTGACAATGTCTCGAGTAATGGCTTCTGCAAAGTCGATAGCGAGACAACAAAGGGGGCAATAGCAGTGGTGTGCAGGCGTCTCCAGAAGCTGCGCGCAGGCGCAGACACATTGCATAACACCTATAATTTGAAGAGAGGACTGCCAGAGCAGTCCTCTCTTCGTCGTCGTCTACCAGAGGACTGCCAGAGCAGTCCTCTGGTAAACGACGACGAAGTTTCCCTGCTATGGTGGCTGCTCACCTATGCAGGCGTCTGCAGAAGCTGCGCGCAGGCGCAGACACATTGCATCACCCCTATAATTTGAAGAGAGGACTGCCAGAACAGTGCTCTGGTAGACGACGACGAAGTTTCCCTGCTAAGGTGGCTGCTCACCGCTCATGTGAAAAATCTCACCTTCCGCGTAAATACGTTCCATACATCAAGAGATTGGACCCCAAGGCATCTGAGGGCGCCCCGGACGCTCATGCGCAGTCCGGTTTTTTGACATTTAGCGAATGTCACTCCATCGGCCCTGCAGATGAGTTGTACACTGGGACTAGGCCTAGTGCCTCCGGTGACGCGCTGGCGGCGGTAGATTCGCCGGCGCCGCTCGTCACGACGGCGTTACCGGCAGCACAATTGACACCTGAGCCTGGATCCCAGCTCCTGGTTCCTGCTCCAAGTCCTTCGGCTACAGCTCAGCCGTCGCCTTCCCAAAATGCACATCAGACCGTGAGTGATCTGCCCTCAGGGCGAAGCCCGGCGATGGCTTCCCAGACACCGATCGGGAATGGGACACCAGGTGTTGTGCATGACGAAACGAGTACTCCTATGGACTTGTCTTCTGCGCTACCATCTTTGCCGTCGGCCCCGCGTGGTTCTCAGAAGCGTCCTTCGGAGCAATCTGCACCAGATTCGTGTTCGGCCAACAGCGGCTCCCAAGGCAAGCGTTCCTGTCTAACGACTGACTGACCAACTGTGTCTACACCGGGCTCGGTTTGCTATAAAGCAACCATTAAAGCTCTGGCCCCCACAAGCCTCACGGAGATTCCGAACGGGATTATTCAGGCGAACCTAGACGCTTGTCTTGGCACCACAGGCTTCCGCGGCTTCACGGCCCGGAAGAAGTCAAATACCATCGCTGTGTGGCTCCCGACATTGGCTGCTGTCGAGCGTTTGCAAACGCTTCAACGTCTCTCGATAACGAGCGAGGCCGCCGTGCCGGTCCAGGTGTACCTGGCAGAGGGCTCGGATCTACAGCGCTTTGTCGTGTACAACGTTGACGTTGGCGAGGAGCAGACTGCTCTCCAGCGTGAGCTCTACTGTCCTACTCACCGTGTCATTCAAGCGCGTTACATGGGAAAGGGGCGCTCTTGCATCGTCACCTTGCAGGGCCCACCAACTCCCCCACCCCGCCTGTACTACTATGGCTGCATTCTACGACCTCGGCCATATAAATCCAGTGTCGTCTATTGTTACAAATGTTTCCGACCGGGCCACATGCGCCGATCCTGTCCATTTACAGCGCCAGATGAAAGTGTATTAGCTGGCGCAGTGTCTTATCGATGTGGACTCTGCAAGATCGACGACCACGAGATCACTTCTCCAACTTGTCCCACAAAGCAAAAGGCCACTCAGAAGGTTCGTCGCGGGATTCCTACGCAATGGCCTCAGCATGCTGCAACACAACCAGTGCTGACATCTAACAGGTTTGCGGTGCTTCAGTGGGATGACGACGACTGGCCAGAGCTTTCCGAACCCGACCCGCCTGCACCCCATTCCCAACAGACTTACAGTGACAAAGTTCGCAAAGACCGCCGTTGCCCGCTGGTTATACAGAAGCAGAGCGGGCCGGAACATCCGCGTGATGACATGGCAGCAGTTGAAAATCAAATTGGCCGCCTTTTAGGGGAGGTATCCAAGCTCCGACAGCACCGTGAACTACTTGCGCGTCGGCGACGTGCAGTGGAATCTCACACCACTACAAGTATCGATTCCGCTGCATCATCGTCTCTGTCACGCCCTGCTGTATCGCTCGCAGAGTCTACCAGATCTTCAGATCCGTTGCCGGATAACTCTGCAACATCCCTTTTGCGGTTCATGGTCAGCCAGTTATCCAACCTGACATCTGTGATTTTGCAACGTCTGGACTCGTAATCAAAATGGAGGGCACAGGTGTTTGTGGCGTGCTTCAATGGAACTGTCGAGGGCTCTCCATGAAAATGGGGGAGCTTAAATCCCGTCTACGTATGAACAAGCTGCAGGTGTGGGCCCTGTTACTACAGGAGACCAACGCCTTGCCTGCCATTCCGGGCTTCAATGGATACGTGTCTCCTTCGATGAGTGACCGTCGTGTGCACACAGCTGCCCCTCCAGGAAAGGCGGCAGTGTATGTTGATACGCGCTATCCTCAGGTCTGCCTTTCTCTTGGAAACTGGTGTAACTCATATCAGGAGGTAGTGGCAGTAGCTGTGAAGTTACCCAAGGCAACTGTAGTGGCAGTGTCATACTACATAAGACCAGTCGGTGGCTCTTCTTCAAGAATTAATCTGGGCTGGTTAGTGAATGTCCGTCGCCAATACCCAGCGTGTCCTATTTTAGTTGGAGGTGATTTCAACGCCCCTCACCCAGATTGGGGGTACCCTACTCATAGCCCTCGAGGTAGGCGTGTGCGGGACGCCTTCGCGGATGCGTTGTTTGTACTACTGAACCATCCCGACTCAGCAACGCGAGCTGTGCCTCAAGCTCGACGTACAACATACGCACCGGATCTTACGTGGTGGTCGGGTCCCGGCACTCCCACTTGGCAGCTGGAGCCCGACTGCTGGGGTAGTGACCACCACCCTATCATCATCGGCCTTCATCCGTCGCAGGCCCGCCGATTGCGCCGCAAGTGTTCTGTGGTCAACTGGGACAAATTTCGCACCGTTCTCCAAGATACCTATGTGGACTCGTCACCACTACTTGTTGACCGCATACAAAGCGCGCTCAATGAAGCTACAACCATCAGCTGGGTAGACGTCGATCGACCGGCACCGGATGTCGGCCTGCTCAACTTGTGGGCTGCTCGCAAACAAGCTGAGCTGGCAGCATCCCGAGACCCCACTTCTGCACAAGCACGTACAAGACTGATTTCCTTATTGATAAGGCCCGCAGATATGAACGCGACCTCTCGCGGAGATACTGGCATACGTGGTCTGAGCGGTTTTCATCCAAGACATCGAATGCTTCTCTCTGGCGGACCTTCCGTGCCATGGAACACGGTGGCCGCCGTTCAGACGCGGCAGCCACAGCCTGCTTCGCTGCTGGCTTGTCGCCAGATGATTTCGCCAGAGAAGCAGCCCGGAAGTTTTTCCCGCAGTATGACGTGTTGCCTCAAACAGCCAATGGTGCTCCCTTGACAGGCATTCCGACACATATCGACAGGTTACCATCTACAGCAGACTCCGAGGGGATTGCAAGCTCTTTCACAATGCCTGAGTTGCTTGCAGCGATAGATGGTACCAGTCGCAAGACAGCACCAGGTCCAGACTCTATTACTTATGAGGCCTACAAGAACCTGAGTTCCGCTGTGCTGCCTCAACTCCTCGACACCATTAACAAGGTATGGCTAGATGGCGTTGTCCCTTCAGGCTGGAAGTCAGCTATTGTGATCCCGATTCCGAAACCAAGCAAGCCGCCGACTGACCTTGGCAACTTCCGACCCATTTCCCTAACGTCAACGTTGTGCAAGCTTTTTGAGAAAATGCTAGCCACACGACTGTCATGGTGGCTAGAGCACCACGGTTTCTACCACCCTGCTCAAATTGGCTTCCGTCCATCCATAGGTACTGAAGATGGGCTGGCTGTGTTGGCATCCTCGGTTTTATCGTCAACTCGTAGCCACAGTGTCCGTACTGTCCTCGCTATGGACGTCGAAAAGGCGAATGATAACATCAGTCATGCTGCCATCTCGGCTTCAAATGACATGCTGCATTTTCCCCCTAGAGTACGGAATTTTGTCAAATCTTTCCTTGAAGACCGACATTTTGCAATTCGCCTCAGTGGTGACGCCGTCGGCTCATTTGTCCCTCTTCGTGGCGTACCCCAGGGATCTGTATTATCACCCACATTATTCAATATTGCTTTCATCCCGCTTGCATGGCGCTTGCACGATGTACCCGACATAAAGTTCTTGTTGTACGCTGATGACATCACGGTATGGAGCACTCATCACGACCTGCAGACTCAAGCCGCTGCCCTGCAATCAGCTCTAGATGTAACGGCGACTTACGCCTCTTCGGTCGGCCTTAGGCTTTCCGTCAGCAAATCTGCTTACATGTCAGTCGCCAATCGCTGGGGCCGGCGTAAACTCTCTGCAACACCCATTCGTCTTCATCTATCCGGAACCCCTCTTCAACAATGTTCAACTATAAAAATTCTGGGTCTGATGGTACACGAGTCGGGAACCGGAACTGCTTGGCTCTCCAGCGCTAAAAAGCAGGCAATTCAAACGTTGGGTCTGATTAGGCGCCTTGCTCCTAAAATGGGCGGCGCCCGCTCATATGTTGCGCGACAATTAGTGAAGGCGGTAGTGCAACCACGCCTTATTTATCAAGCCCAATTCCAGCATTTGACGAGGGAACAATGGGATCGCCTTGAGGCTGTTAATCGCGAGGCAATGAGGGTCATCACTTGCCTTCCCCGCATCACCCCGATCGCGGCTCTCCAAGAAAATGCACAGCTCAGCACACTAGATGAGCTGGTGCAGCAGCGACGTGATGCTCGCAAGCTTAAGACCAGCCTTTCACACGCACCGTGTGCTCTCAGGGCTTACGCTTTCTCGAACTCGCTTCTACCACCACCATCGCCAGTTCTTCCTCCCTGGAGTTTTGTACAGCTGAGTGATAACACGCCAACTGATATACATCGCCCGACATCAACTCACGCGGCGGCGTCGCTTCGTGACCGAATTGTAGCTCAAGATGCCCACCTGCCGCTTGGCTCCATCGTCCTTTACGTTGATGCAAGCATTAATGGCTGTGAAACAACCACTGCAATTTATTGCCCATGCGCACCTGCCCTTAATAAGACGACCCGGCTTCAAGCCCAAGAACCTCCTTCCTCCTTTTGTGCTGAGCTTCTTGCTGTCCGAGAAGCGTTGTGCTCTGTGGCCGCCTTTCCCATGGTCCCCACGGCCCGCATCGTCATCCGCACTGATGCCCTCCAGGCGACGCGTCAGTCGCAGCCCTGACATATGCCAGCAGATCCATCTTCTGGCGGCACGCATACCGCAGCCAATATCTGTCGAGTGGATCCCACGCGACCTTCTGCGTTTCCAAAGCCGTGCGGATTCTGCGACCCGTATAGCGACCTCTCCATCGTCACTGCCTCAACTCTTTCACCTAGATGATGCCACCCTCCTTTTAACAAGAAAGGAGCATCTCCGGCGCCGCACACGTGCTCTCATACCTCCGTGTGCGGTAAACCTCCCCCGCGTTCTTACCCGTGCAGAGGAGGTTGCGCTTCGGAGGATCCGGGTCGGGGTAGCCCTCACTCCTGCCGTGACTAGGAAGTGGCCGAACTTTCGCCCGCTATATCCTCGTCCTGAGTGTCCACTCTGCAAGTCACGAAATATTGAAACCGACATCCACCACCTGCTGTGGGTTTGCCCTGCACTAAAGCCGACGAGGCTCCGGCACCTCGCAGCAGCGGGACTCTCGCCGCATAATCGGAGTCATTACACTGCTTGGACGCAGGGACCGCATTATCGATCCCTCTTGGACTTCATTAAGTCAGCAAATCTTTTTTCATTCATTTAATCATCCTTATTCACCCCCATCCCATACCCTTGTATGCCCTGAGGCATTTATCCTCGCATTAAAAAAAAAGAGAGGACTGGTTGCGCCACCGTTGGGCGTGCATTTCTATAGTGCAGGACAGCTTCTTTTGCGTTTCCTGGCATAATAGCCGGCATTCGTAAAGAACTTGCGTACGCAGCTCACGTGAGACGTAAATTTGTGTCATAGACGGTGCTAAACAAGTTCCCCTGTAGCTACAAGTGATATGCCGTCAGTCTATACTGCTAACCACCAGCGAACGCCTTGATAGTGGCGCTAGCTTTCAGCAGTATAGGAAACTAATAGCAGGCGCAAGGTCAGTGTTAAAATTTTCAAATCTTTTTTTCATCTGCTGATATATAATTCTCTTTTTTACTCTGATCTCTCTTACAGTTATTTAGTATGGGGATCTACCACAGTAACTTAACGAAGGTGTACATCCTACAAAAGAAAGATAATTAGGCTTCTTTTTGATGTCCCCTACAATTCTCATACGCATACTCTGTTCATTAAAGCAGATATAATGCATGTCTGGAAATTGTATTGCTATAGACTAATTGTTTCCTTTAGGTGCGAATTAAAAGAAAAATGAAATCTTTTTCGCTACCTAGCCAAGCTGGAAATAAAGCCCACATCCTATACTATACGTCAGTCTGAATACTGGAAGGTGGTCACTCCCCGTGCTAAATATTCTATGGGTACACTATCATATATTTTGCCTAAACTTCTTAATAATCTGAATAAATGTGGAATTGATTTAGGTCGTACTACAGTTCGCGAACTGCGCCACGTGATATGTTATACGTCTCTGAAGAATTTTAATATTGATTTCCTTGCAATACGTTCAATCAAATCAATTTTGCGTTCTCTTTGGTTAGATTCCAGTATGTGTCATGTATGCTCCTGTACTGCCTTGTAGAGGGGCCGTGGGCTCTAGACAAGTTGTTCAGCAGCTTTTACCCACGGCCCCTCCATCGTTCTGATGCAAATAAAGCTTATTGTTATACATCGCGTCGTGCTCAATTATAGCCGTTTCCTCAAGAAAAGATACACCTCCGTGGGAATATTTTACATATCAAAGTGTGCAGGTGGATGCCGACATGTAAAGTATTTCTGACCGCATTCACTATATAAGGTGTCCAATACGACTGAAATATGTCTTCGTACGTATGGCAGCAAATATAGGAAGGAAATATGCCCCCTTGCTATAGCAGTTCTACAATGACCTAAAAAAAAAACACAACTTTAATAGACCCTCTTGCTTTGAGAAACAGCGAAAGAGATTATGTGTGTCGGCAGTGTTTTACTTCCCATCCAAGTTTATCACTTGGAGTTATGCTAAGCTAGTTCTGCGTTATAAAAGCTTTGCCCCTCTCTCAGCGTAAATTAGGACGAAAGCGCCGCAATGAAAATACTGTTTGCAAAGTGTTAGGTGACAGCTGCGCCTGACCCAGGCAGTGGTAGTAGGGACCTTACCAAAGTAGTGTCGATGTTATTTTACATGCGCCTCGCCGACATCAACCGCTGAAGACATAAAGCGACCGCTTCGCAATTACGGACTCGTGTCCTCAGCGGTCGTCGCTGAAATGTTGCGCATGCAACCATGTTTGGCTTAAGCACACAACATCTGTCGTAGAGCGCCGCAGTTTTACTTTACTACATTAAGGAATAACGACGTTCGTCCAACTTTCGGCCGTTGCGGTCCAAACCAAAACAAAAAATGGCTGTGGCTTAGCTAAGGTTAAGCCCAGGATGCGAAGCATACTAGCCTTTATTGTAGTTGTTTAACCACTGTTTAACCTGGTGAACTGCTGTTGCCTGGCTATATTTGGTTCGGGTAGACGAAGAAACAACTCATGCAGGCGAACGCACGAGCCGAGACCCGGCTATTTAGCTACGCGGCCGCAAGCGAGCGCACGAGTTGAGCCTCCGCTTTTGCAGCTGTTATGACGTCATATGGTAGCTACGCGGCCGCGCGCGGCGCAGCAAGGAAGAGCGTGGTTGTGCGGCTAGTAAGCTTCGCATAAAAAAAGAGGAGCGAAGGCTGTGTATACGCGTTCTTATTAACAAGATAAATCGCTTACATCCAATACTGGCTGCCTCATTTTCCAAACATTCGTCCACGCTTGCTTCGCGAGTGCTCGAAAAACGTTATGTATAATTTGAACCTAAAATTTTGTTTACGTAAGATAATGCACCGATAAAACACGAACTCTTGACTCACCTTATACGAGTGCCGGGATGCTTGATTTCTGGTCCCGCACGGCTGCACGTGGCGTCGGTCCTGATAGGCGATGCGACCGCTGAAATGATATCCACGCACTTCACTCCAGGCAAGCAAAAGCAAAATGACAGAGAGCAACTCTTCCTTTGGTCTCGTGCTGTCAGGCTAGCCTGCTCCTACTGAGTCGAACGCGATTGTGGACGAGCGAGACGAAATTGCTTGCCGAAAGGAGAGGCACCACTTGTGGAGACTTTCAGTAAGAAATTCTCGTGATCCATACAAATATATCTAGTGACTAGAAGGAAGGAGGAAATGAAGCTCCACTCTCCCCAACCCGTTCTTCTGAAGTGGTTGCGCTTGGCGCCGGAAAAGTTCCACGAAACTGCCGAAACCTTCCGAACTGAATCGGCTGGGGCCACAGAGCACCACAACGAATCCATTGGCAGCATTCAGAATTCCAGAGATCTGCTGACCCTTGCCGTGGGGGCCGGTTTTATGCAGCTTGGCCTTCTACTTCCACGAAAAAGGAAAGGGACGCGGTTGAGATCAGCACCGGACCTGCCCCGTCCTGTCCTCGATGGGACACCGAAAGGGATAATAAGCGGAACCGGCCCATTGTCGCAATCTGCCTCTTTCATTTTCCTGCGCAGCCCC
Organism: Dermacentor albipictus; assembly: GCF_038994185.2. Taxonomy (NCBI): domain Eukaryota; kingdom Metazoa; phylum Arthropoda; class Arachnida; order Ixodida; family Ixodidae; genus Dermacentor; species Dermacentor albipictus. The sequence continues at coordinate 86,852,184 of NC_091829.1, read as the reverse complement.
CTGCTGCACGCCGCTGAAAACTTTTTGGAAGGATCCCGGGGCTTTCGCCGGTTGATTTGTGTACCTGCGGCCACGTTGAGTGCGCGTCGGTTGTGTGTTTCGTGGATCGCGAATCATTGTTCGTGGCTTCTTCGGGACTGCATGTATAGCCCCGTTTACATGAATGCGACAGTGGCGCATCGCATTTCCAAGCGCATTTGGGAAAGGCGATGCGACGCCGTTTACATGTAGCGCCTCAACTCTCGCAAAAACGTAGCGCCACGTGGTGTCGTATAAGTGAAGTGCAACCGACTTCCGGTGCAACCGGTTTCCGGTTGTGGGCCGAGTGCACGTTGGTGGTTAAGAGCCGAGAAATAGACAGTTTTGGTTTAGCGTACGCAACTTATAGCGTACGCTATACGCTAGTGTAGCGGACGCGAAGCAGCGCACGTTTTTTGCAGCTTTAGCTGGCCAGCGAGATCTTCGGATCTCGGAGGCCATTAGTCATTGTTGCGGCTACTTTCCGACTATAGCGATAGGTAGCGCTGACATCTCGCATGTTTCTTTCATTAGGCTTCGCCTCGTTCGAAACGAGAAGCGATCTCGAAAACACCACAAGGTTATCCATAATACCCTGTCTCGAAGCGGCCTGAGACTAAGCGAAAGCCGTTTAAAGATTCATTTGCTGCGAACGAAGTGCATTTTACAAAAGCAACGCCAAATTCAATTCGAAGCGGGCAGCAGGGACCGCCGCCATGTTGTTTGGCACTTCCTTCCCATCATTCCTAATGCGACGATCCTGCGTTTACATGCTCCGCGAGAGTCGACTCGCGCCCGTAAATCTACCCTCGCCTGGCGCATTAATGCGATGCGCCTTTCTAGCGCATTACTGCTGTTTACATGAATGTGATGCGCTAGAAATGCGATGCGATGCGACACTGTCGCATTCATGTAAACGCGGTACTGTCGCATTCATGTAAACGCGGCTACTCCTGTCATGTGTGCACACGCAGTGACCCCAACCCTACGCACCACGATGTGGTGTGCTTCGCTCGAAAACACTGCTGGCATTGCCGCGCGCTCCTATTCTCAAGGCATGTGGCTTTGCCGCAGGACTGTAGAGCCTAATCTGGCTGACGGAGTTTCAAAAGTCTTTCGCGGCGGCCATCTTGGCACGTGAAAATTCATGCACGAAGAGGGCCACACCATCGTCGTTGCAATGGCGGGAGTAATGGTTTCATCGATATCCCTAGCTGCGCGCCCGAAGCAGCTCGTTAGAGCGCCACAGTGAGCGGAGACATTGGAATCATAAGGATGTGACAAAGCCTATAAAGATAGTACAAAGCGGTCTCTAGCTGTGGGAAACAGGCGTCTGCAGAAGCTACACGCAAGCGCAGATACTGTGCATTGCACCTATCATTTGAAGCGAGGACTGGTTGCGGCACCGTAGGGCGTAGATTTTTATAGTGCAGGACGGCTGCTCTTGCAGGTTCTGACACAATAACCTGCATTCGTAAATAACTTTCGAGAGCAGCTCACGTTAGACGTAAATTAGCTGCACAGACGGTGCTAAACAAATTCCCGTATAGCGACAGACGATATGCCGTCAATCTATACCGTCAACGGCGAGCGCATGCCTTCATAGCGGCGGCTAGTTTTCAGCAGTATAGTGCAAATTGCAAATATTTCCTGTATTTATCATGTCGTCCTCACAAATAGCCGTTTTCTCAAGAAAAGATATAGCACCGTGAGATTATATTAGATATCAAAGTGTACAGGGGGATACCGACATATATAGTAAAATATTTCTCAACGCATGCACTGTATAAGGTGCCCAATGCAACTGAAATGTCTTTATACATATGACAGAAAATATAGGAAGAGAATATGCCCCCTTTCTGTAGCAGTTCTACAGCAACGTTAATAAACACAACTATAACAGCCCGACTTGCCTTGAGAAATAGCGAAAACGATTGTGTGTCGTCAGTGTTTTAGTTCCCATCCATGTTTATCGCTTGGAAGTATGCTTAAATATTTCAGCATTTTCAAAGCTTTGCCCCTCTCCTGGCATCAATTGAAACATAACCGCCGCAAAGAAAATACCGTTTCCAAAGGCCTAGGCGACAGCGGCGCCTGGCCCTCGTAGTAGTGACCTTCTCAAAATTGTGTTAACGTTATTTTACATGCGCCTCACTGGCATCAACCAGGGAGGATCAAAAACAACTGCTTCGCCATTACGGCATTACACTAGCAGTTACAAAGACGCGTATACCCATTCCCTTGCGCAAGGTTAGACAGGACGCAAGCAGTACACTTCAGACAATTACAAATGGATTCTTACAGAAACCCCAGACTCATGCACGCCATGTATCCAGACATATACACTACAAACAGATGCACATCGTGTGGCGAGGTTGCCACACTTAATCACATGTTATAGGAATGTCAGCACTTAACAAACAATCGGGTAGTGCCCACCCCTCCATCTCTTCTACCGCTGACAGGACAACTCTGGGCCATCCAGCGAGCCGAGGAAGCCGCTTCGAGACAAGGTCTCGGAACCACGTCCGTGGCGGGTGCCCAGACCCACTAAAAAGACGCCGCACTCAAATCTTACTGATTTCAAAATAAAGTTTACGCTCTCTCTCGCCATTACGGACTCGGTGTGTTTTGAGCGGTCCTCGTTGAAATGTTGTGCATGCAGTTATGTTTTGTTTAAGTGCGCAAATCTGACATACAGAGCTAGAATTTTACCTCACTGCTTTAAGGAACAACTACGTTCGTCCAACTGTCGGCCGTTTGGGTTTGTCAATGGTTAATCTCTCTCTCTCTCTCTCTCTCTCAAGCACCCGAAAAGAAGCAAAGGCCGTGTATACGATTTCTTATTAACAAGGTAAACAGCTTACATTGACGACTAGCTTCGCAATAGTCCAAACATTCGTCCACGCTTGTTGCGAGAGCGCTCAAAAAACGTTGTAAAATATAATTTCGACATTAAATTTTTGCCGTAAGATAATACATCCACAAAACTCGAGTTCTAGACTCACCTGTGCCGGATGCTTTGATTTGTGGTACCGCACGACTGCACGCGGCGTCGGTCCTGATAGGCGATGCGACCGCTGAAATGATATCCACGCACTTCACTCCAACGTTACTTCACTCCAGGCAAGCAAGAGCGAAATGACAGTTAGCAACTCTTCCTCTGGTCTCGTGCTGTCAGGCTAGCCTGCTCCTACTGAGTCGAGCGCGACTGTGGATGAGCGAGACGAAATTGCTTGCCGGAAAGAGAGGCGCCACTTTTGGACACTTTCAACAAGAACGTCTGGTTTTGTATGACAAATGTATATTGTGATTCTGAGGAAGGAGAAAGTCACCCTCCACTCTCCCCGCCCCGTTCTTCTGAAGCGGTTGCCCTCGGTGCCGGCAAAGTTCCACGAAGATGCCGAACCCTTCCGTGGGTCGAACTGAATAATCGGGGGCCACAGAGCACCACGACGAATCTATTGGCAGCCTTCAACATTCCACAGATCTGCTGACCCTTGCCTTGGAGACCGGTTTTATCCAGCTTGGACTTGTACTTCCAAGAAAGAGGCAAACGACGCCGTTGACATCAATACCGGACCTGCCCCGTCCTGTCCACGACGGGACGTCCAAAGGAATATTCAGCGGAACCGGCCCATTGTGAGAGAGAGGGTCGCCACCAGCTGACCCAGGTCGCAATCCGCCTTTTTCATTTTCCTGTGCTTCCGCATGCCGCACGGCGCAGAAAACGTTTTGGAAGGATCCCGGGGCTTTCGCCGGTTGATTTGTGCACCTGCGCCCATGTTGAGTGCGCGTCGGTTGTGCGTTTCGTGGATCGCGAATCATCATTAATGGCTTCTTTGAGTCCGTACGTAGTTACTAGAAACCATGTAGCACTCACCGACTGCTGGGTGCATAGAGTGTCTCACTGTAACACCTAGAGGCATATCTATTTTGTCCTCAAAATAGACATCGCATTCTTTTTTATGGGATTCATCTCGGATATCATGGCATTACAGGGCAAAAAGACAATGCCAAAGCACTTAGCTTATTCATATGTATCATGCTGGTCCGCCAACCGTAATGATCACTGTGTTGTACAGCGCCATTGGCCTCATGCAGGAGGCTAGTGTAGACACATAGTGATTTCAAGCCTACTAGACTTGAATCGTCGCGAGAACGATGCCGGTGTAACATAAATATTTTATTGCGTTTGTGGCTTAGATGTTTCATAGTTGACTTAGGTTGACCGTACACGAGCAGGCGATCTAATTTTAGTCCTTACGCCAAGCGATCAGATAGTGAGCAGCTTTACCATTTCATGCTGATAATACAGAGGCGCCGGTTATCTTCGTTGAATCAAAGCCAATATACGCAAAACTGTTCACAATACCTACCGCCGCTGACAATGCGCGTCACATTTTTGCGCATCCAAGAGATATTTCCCCGTACTGTAGTTACCGATACACCGAAAGGCTCCACTGACGAGCTTACACGAACGGACATTGCGTAAATTTCACCAAGCACTATCTAAAACATCTCGAAATCATTCCTCTGCACGGGAAAGCAATAATTTCAAGCAGTGCCGCGGCGGATCGCACAAGCCAGCGAGAAGGAAGGGCTCGCCGCGTGCCCTTTCTTCCTCGCCCAATGAAAAGGTCTGTTGAGTTTGATTACGACTAGTACTACCCTCTCGTTGATGCTGTAGAATTCGTCAATGTTGCCCGCTATGTCTTTATGGATTAGCAATCCCCCCCGTATTGCTTCTTATCCTGGAGACCACTATAGGAGAGGACATGGCCGTTATTCAGCAATGTGTAAGCCTCACTAGTTCTAATCTCAGTAAGGCCGATTATATCCCAAACAATGTCTGATAGTTCTTCGAAGAGTCCTGCTAAGCTTGCCCCACTCGAGAGTGTTCGAGTGTTAAACGTTACAAGGGTCACTTTCCATTCGCGGCCTTTCTGGACCCAGATATTCTTAGCACCCTCTCTTGCGTTGTAAGTCTCACCGCCGCCTTGATCAGGTGCTCCGCAGCCACTGGGGACTGAGGGCCATTTCATTGAGGACATCATCTCATTAGGGAGGTTGTGGCCGAATACTGCACCAAGGAGGCCAATTGCTGTTCTGGTGGGGGAGTGTGTTTGTCCAAGCTTAGTCGGCCTTCCTAACTTGGTTGTACCTTGATTAGTGTAGCCCCAGTCGCTCTCGGCATCTTTCGCCGGTTTCAGGCGCCACTCCAAGGCTGCAGATGTAGTGCACTGGAGGATGTCATACGCAGATACACCATCATTAAAAAAAACGCAGAAAAAATAGGGGGCGTATTTTTACTTCCCACTACCGCAAACCTGCATAAGACATATCTCAGTTAGATAATGCCGCAGGTGGCTAGGTTACCTTGTCGCCTACAAGTAGCGCCCAGAGAGCCCTTCATTCGTAAGAGATCCGCTAATTTGTCCGCCCTTTGTGTGCTTTTGCTGATGGGTATAGGTTGCACGACATAGTGTCAATTGTCCGTTGCCCTAGCCTCTTGTTTCCCGCATCTTACGCATGCACGCGGACTTGACGGCGCCTAGGGACACGATACATTTTTGCTAAATTTGAGCAGCACTTAACACTTGTGTGATAAAATAAAACGAAAGTTTTTCGGCGCTTACGAACCGGCTCCGAGTGTCGTATGATCCACTCGTCGCGTCCCCTTGTCTCTTCTAGTCCAAACACCCACGTTCCCGAGTTGGCCATTCAGAATGTTCAGTCGCACTATCGCTCTGAGATTCGCACAAAGCAGGCGACCTTGACGGTTCTCGGTGGTGCCTTCACCCTTTGTACAGCTTTGGACAGTGATTATACTAGGACTAATGAGAAGGACGGAATAGTGGGGGGGGGGGGTGTAACTGACCTCGTAGTTTTTCTGGGAACGCAGCGACCCTAAGCACTAGGGAGACGGCAGTTGTATGCCTCGTTTAACCTACAGTGTTGCCTCCTTCTATCAGTCAAGGCCGACCAATCTGAGCTCGGTTGAACCGCGCACATGGCACTAAACTGGAGAAACCGGGTAGTGTATGACCTGCACGTTAGTGACCATAAATAATAGAGGAAACAAAATCACAAGTGTTTCAAGAAAAAAAATTTAAGGGGGTCCCCGTGTGAAAGGTCGTGGCGAAGATATGTAATTCCCTCTTATAATGATAAACTAGAAGAAAAGAGATAAAAAAAGGAAGGAAATCGGGGATTTGAACTCCTGACCCCTAGATACTGGCCGGAAAGATAGCTCAGTGGGTTAGTCCGGCATGCCCAAGGTTACTTTTAAGCGGCATACTATAGCTCCTGTCCAGAGCCTCGTACTTTGAAAGTGGCGGACGTTGTTGGCGATGGTTGATTCAGAGTGGTTCGAAGGCCTACTTTCTAGGAAAAATAGCCGACCGTCGTGGAGAAGAAACTCGAGCGGCTCTCGAGACTACAGGAAAAGCTTAACCAGGTGCGAGGCAAGCGCCGCGCGCTTAGCGCCTTAGCCTGGGAAACTCGCCCGAGTAACTATCCCAAGGAATGGTGCTCGCACAAAATTATAAAAACTATAATTCCTACTTAAATCGCGAACAGCGTGCTGGATTCTATCTTTATGAATCAGAGTCATTTCATTTTCATCAACATCCCGCAACACATTCTGGCCAGCTCTCAGTCCCTTCACAAAGTGCGAGGCTGAAATTGAGGTAAACGACACCAATGCAGAAGACTGTTGCAGTTGCTGCGGTGACAACTGTGCTTTAAACCAATGCAATTTTCTAAATTCGTGAGTTTGAAATGAGGTGTGACGTTTTCCTGATTAAAACGTAGCCTTCTCCTTTTTATCGCGAATAAGTTTTGTCAGTTTAGATGAATAATATCAAACGAAATTCAACAGAATGCATATGCCAAAGATATTGCTGATACCAAATAGCCCTATGTTGAACTGTACCCGTTCAATCTGCTCTGTTAACATTTGAAATGCATTGTGAGTACATGGTTTAGACAGTTTTTTCTCCTTAGCGGCATCACGATCTGGTGGAGTCGGTATTATTATTTTCCACAGAACTCGCTTGCGAAATCATCATGTATCTTATGATGGGGCAGGGCGGATATCAACATTGGATTGTAGACTATTTTCATTTAGCTTACGGATTTTGTGCATAAATGGACCGGTGCAGGCCATTAAGTCCATTGATTTTTTTCGTAACCTTGACGTGTGTATCCAGGACGGTCATCACGTGGTGCTTGTTCGGGATTTTAACTGCGTCTTAGACACGCGAGCAGATGTCCAAGGCCCAGGCTGGGGTCACCCTGATTTGAACGCACGGGAGTTGCGTCCCCTCGTCCAGCAATTTTCGTTGCTGGATTCACATCGTCTTTTTCACGGTTCTTGGTTTGCCTGGACGTGGAGACGCGGCGCGTCGCCAAGCAGGTTAGCCCATACGTATGTGCCAAGCAACTTAGCTCAGTATGTCACCGGATCTAATGTGATAATTTTACCTTCATTCCAAGTTTATATTTCTAATCACAGGCCAGTTATGCTTGAAACTCGCTTCCCAACTTTCTTATCAGCGAAACCTTGGCGTATACACATCCGCGTTCTAAAATACGCGTGCTCGCTTTCTTGTTTGTCAAAAGTCTGGCACGCCTCTGTTTCTACATCTGACCCAGAGTCATGGGACGCGCTCAAGGCGTAGTGGCGTCTGCCTTGTTCAGTTGAAGGACGTGCACTCAGACGACGCATGTCAAAAGACCACACGGATATTGCCACGAAGCTCCAGTTGATTTCCCTTCCGGTCAATCTACTGACTCCGTTGACGCGGTCATGGCAGCGTGAGCTACGGAGCCGTTTCCAACGCCTCATCGCAGCGTCCTCGTTGTCAGCTGCTGCTCGGCGACGCAGACGTAATCCGCGTGCACACCCGGTAGTTCCCATGTTTGAAAGAAACTCGCTATTTAGACAGGCGAATGCATTCGGTTCGGCGGCCCAAAGAGCGATTCCTGTTACGTCGCCTCCCTCGCGTGATTAATCGCTCATTGTAAGGCATTTTGAAAACATGTCCCGTACGACTATGCAAATAGATTTTGGCTCTCGAGGATCTCATACAATGCTTAGTGCGCTGCCTCATCTTCCACCTGAGGTAGCGGACCATCTTTGTGCATGACCGTCAGCTGATGAAGCGAAGGGAGCATTATCTTCCAGCAAGCCTGGCTCGGCCCAAGAGCCAGACTGGTTACACGCTGGGTTTTATCTAGCGTTCTGGGAAGATATAGGTGCCAGTTTCGTATGTTATAGAACCGCCGCTTTGAGGACTTTGAATTCCCATGTAGTTTTGGCTACGGTCGCATTGTGCTGATACCTAACCACCATCCATCATCATCATGGAAGACAATCACGCTTTTGATCGTTGACTACAATACCTTCACAGATGTTGTTACCCGGCGCTTGCGAAGCCTGATGCCTTCCTTAATAGAACACTATCAGGCATGCTCAGTCCCTGACAGAGAGATGCTCACACCAGAGATTACTTTCTCGACAAAGTTATTCCTCAGAATTTTGAGAATGGCAGCCGACAAACAAATGCCATGAAACAAAACAACGACACCGCATGCATAATTCCTTTGATCGCGACTTAAATTTTAGAAGTGCGAAACAATAACAGAGCTTAAACATGAAAATTATGCTAATTTTATTAGCCCGGATTTGTACTACCTCCGGGATCAGTCCAGAAAATATTTGAAACATACCCGATACGGAAAAATGGTGTTCGCCAAGAAAGACAGTGGCTTTCATTTTTATATTGTTTTTCATGTTGTTGTCACCTGTTACGTGTTACCTTTAGCGATGTTGCATTTCCCCCCTATGTAATACCTTCCAACGGAGGGCCTTTAGTGTTTACATAAATTAAATTTAAAAGAATAAATAAATTGAGATTGTCCGATGGCAGGATTCAAACAGAGGTCGTCTAACGCAACAGCTCGTTTTTAAATAGGCTGTTTACGTGTACTCCAATTGGTACTGCCACTACAGCTATGAACATCGCACTTCTTGTAATCATAGCCACCGCATTCATTGCTTGGCCCTCATGTCGAAACTGTGGTATTTTTTTCCACGAAATACGAAAGTCACTCGTTCGCCTCAACAGTCCTCTGAAAAGATTGAAAACGACGATCTATAGGGACTGGCAACCAATCTCTATGGTACCCGTTGTTTTAGCGCAACAGGAGCCTTACTGCACTGAGTGTCCAATCACATAGCGGTAACGCGCAAAACGCCGTGGCACATTCTTTAGTGAAAATTTCCCTATATGCCTGGGCTATTTGTCGTGCTGATTAAATATGCTGGAAACAGGAATAGGAGAGTGCGATATCGATGATACACTGGCATTAGTGGGAAGCCGACGACAAGTGCACCTCTAGGTAAAGAAGAAGGCAGTTGGGGCCCCTCGGCAGAACCGAGGGGCCCCATTGTTGAAGACCACACCATAAGCCAACAAACAAGGACAGCAAGAGCAACGTAGGAAAAATTACACACTTAGTAATTAAAAAAAAACGAGAAACTAATGGAAATGATCGTGAATGAAGAACTGGCAGTATGTGCTTTACCAACCGACGTGCTCGAATCAAGCGTGCGATGCTCTTGCCAATCGAGCTACTGCGGTGGCCCCGGTTTGCCATTCCCTCTGAGTGGTTTACTGCTAGAACTAAACCTGGGAGTGTTAGCCAGCGCCACCACTCACGAACCTAGGCGTCGGATGTGGCAGATCTTTTTTTGTTGCAGGCGTCATGAGCACATTATCTATTTGGGTAACGGCAACCGGCCTATAAGCGCACGCAAGCTACATAAATACATCAATGTCGCTGGATTCGAGACCGTTGTATTGCAATGATCGAGAAGAACGGGAACCGAGACGCCCGATTTTTATTAACCATATCATAAGAAGCCAACAAACAAAGGCACCAAGGACGACACAGGGTAAATCACTTGAATGTACTAATTGAATTAAAGAAATGATAAATTATTGGGCATGAAAGTGCATCAAGCGATATATGCTCTTACCATTCGAGCTACCGTGGTGCAGTTTTGCCATCCACCATCTGGGGCATCTGTACTTTGCTAATAAATTAACTCTGGGAGTGTTTAATTTCTGCATTTCTTGTTCACACACACATGCACTGTATTCAATAAAAGGCCACAAACAGTCTTTATGCCATCACACGCTCATTTATTGCAATTTTTACTTACAGGCAAAAAAAAACACAAATCTGTACAACGAACTTTTTCTCCACTTTATTGACGTGCTACTGTGGCTATGACATTCTGCTGCTAACACAAGGTGGGTGGTTCCTACGTGAATGAAACTCATTCTACGGTAGCAAAATTACTAGAAATTGTCACTGCGCCAAGTCATTCACTGCCCTCCGGCCCCCATTTACATGCCGTCAACATCTACTGTGTCACTATTGTTTTCGGTTTTGGAAGCTAATTGTGTGCGTTGAGTTCCACCACAGTATTATCAACGCGTGGTTAGAGATCAGAACTATACATATTGTGATACATGTAGTTGAAGAATAAAACGCCTTCTGACTGTCGATGTAGCATTAGATACCGAGGTAATAAGGGCGATAATGTAGCTATACCTGACGGTTTATGTCGAGTGCATGGCACTGTATACTTGACTTTTCCCCTGTCTAAAAAGTAACTTAAATGCAGTGCTTCATAAGGGAATGAGAATGCGTTGATGGAAATAAACAAAACTCCGTCACATTCAATTCAAATACGTTCGAGTTCTCGTCCCTAGTCTCTCACATTCAATGCTTGTAGCGAACCGATTGCAGCTCCAAATGCTAGCTCGGGCTCCACTGCAGAAACACGCATGGATCATTTCTTACTTTCGTCAGGCATGACGATTACAATGCACAGTACAACTCTTACAGTTGATACTTTACGGACAGGGTAACACAAAAGTACAAGAATGGTCTCGGCGCTCGAACACATGGTCTTAGACACGCTGGAAGAAGCACGTGTGCTTTATTGCATGCTACTAATTACCGCAATAAAACAATGGACATTACTTTGCAGAACACTAGCGCCTAGTAAGTGCCTCAAATCACGCTCTCTGAAGTGCACAATGCAAATGAAACAACAGCTGCACAAAGTATCGGGTGACACAGATATACATCTAGCTTTGTTTCAGTTCTGAAATCAGGGTGAATAAAGAATGATGGGCATGTCGCTATCGTTGCGAAATTGGCGCGTGTCAAGCAAACACCAATCGCCGTTCATGTCACGTGAAGTAACACGAGGAAAACGACAGGACGCCTCCTCCACTGCTTCAACGCCACCACACAGTGAATTCACGTTGAACACTTCGGGATCGGCGATGGCAAACGGTGTTCAGTGGCTTCCTAACAGCTTCCTGTGTCGGCGACGTAACGAATGGGAAAAGTCAAGAGGCGCACAACCGAGCCCTATTAGTTGAAACGTAACAGCCCCTATTTATAGACGTACTTCGACGCCAGCAGGAGGAGCCACCTTGGTTTCTTCTCCCCTGGGGCTGCCAACCTCTGCTGCCGAAGACTGCAGAATGAAGCAGATATTGGAAAAATTTATTGATTAGCCTTAACAACACAACGAGGAAGTGATAATCATACAAATGTGTCAACACCCTTAGTCGTCTCAGTCTCACACTGCAGGTTGTGTTGAAAAGAAAAGCATTCGTGCATGCCAACTCATTCAAAATAAAAGGTCGTGATATCTCATCACTTTCTAGTTTATCAAAGCTCTGTTTTAATAACGAATAAAATATGTATTGCAGAAGTCTAATCTTTCAACCAATTGAACCTTGTATGTTCCGCTTGTGTCGCTGTGTAAGGACAGTATTGACTGTAGTTGAAGCTTGGGTATTAGAATTTGGGGTCTCTCATTTTTTGTACTATATACATAGAACAAGAAAAAAAGTATGACCGACCACCAACTAGCCCTTTTCACTGCCATTTTATTCCTCTAACTTGTGTAATTGGTGTGCCTTGGAAGTAAAGGCGTTAAGAAAAGGAGACAGCCATTGGCAGGTCTACTAATGAAAAATAAATTACGTCAAGTAATGTGCTTACTGATGTCCTGCATGGTTACTCACTGTGTGGCCTTGTTTGGTAGCACAGTACAGCACCGAGAGATAGATGTTTGCATCCCTTGTGCCCGTTTTCCGCATTATGACATCGCAATACACAGATCTCCCGATAAATGAAGCCAAATTTTGTCTGTACACCAGCTAGTACGAAACATGTTCTAGGTTCGTTTAGCGCTATTGGTATGTTTATATACTACATGCCGAAGACATTCCTTTAATGCAAGAGATTGCTAGATGAAATGCCATGTCATTTTTCCTTTATATATATCTATACAAAGAACAATTGGTAAATGCTACGCGGAATCTCAAGTGTCATGCTCGTTTATTTAAAAATTTTCCCCTTAATTCTATTCCTCGTTATAATATTTTATTCTCACTAAATGAGCTAACAAGGCCGGTATTACCGGGACAGCATGTTCACCTTTCAAATACTCTCGCCTGTACAGCTATCGATGAATAATGGCGTTTTTCCCTGGTCGATTCGGAGCAGGATTTCTTGCTCCGTGGCAACGAATCCGAATTTCACCGGTCGATCTGGAGCGGTTTCGCGCGTTCCGCTGGTCGTTTCGGATCAACTCGCTCCGCGCCGGATCGCTCTCACTTGCTCCGCCGCCGAGGCGCGGATTCGGGCGGAAATAGCTCGCGTCACTTCCGCCTTCAAGCGAAATCGGTTGGTACCCTCCGTGGTTGGTACGCACAACATTGTGTTGCTTTGCAACATGGCTGCGTTCGGTGCTGCTGCAGCGCTCGCGTTTAGCGATGAGAGCGCGGACGACAGCGATTACGAAGCGACGCACGTGCTGTACGAAGACTTTTAGGCACGTTGTCCATGCACAATCCTTGCGGGCGCGACATGGAAATGACGGACTATGCGACTGCCACGGTCAAATTACACACGGGGGACGGCGAGTTTGGTTGCCGTGGAAACGTAAAGAACGAAAGTAGGGCATGGTTTTCGGAACCGGTTCGTGCGACGTGTACGCAGACTTCCTGTCTGATCCACCGCAGAGCGTTTTTGCGCTCCGCTGGGCGATTCGGATTTGTGAAACCCGAGCTCTCGCTCGAGGATTTCGGCGGCCGCTCCAGATCGACCAGTGAAAAACGCCATAAGAAAGCCCAACAACCATCACTGACGACCAATCAGGTTGTCAGTGATGTCGCTAGAAATTTATTGTTATGTATGGAAAAAAAAGTAAAGGTTTAAATAAGACGGTAATTTTTTTTATCCACCATGTAACTGAAATGCTATCCAAGAAGATATTGAATATTTACGATATATGAGCCTTCGGAGATTGTGCGTTTTATACTATCAAAGGAATTATGTGGCACATAGAAAAAAGAATCTGAGCTTTGTGATTGAGTCATCAGAAGGCTAATGACGATCGTTCCAGGAATAAGTAAGTCACATTCAGGTTCGTCATGCTGAGTTAAACGAGCTATTCCTTGAAGCCCCGACCCCATGCAAACGGCGAAAAAAAAAAGCCGATAAATTGTTTTCACTGACCTGGACTGGCTCAACGTGACAGGACGTCCGCTATCTTCAGGAAACTCCGAATGTGGAGCCAGCAGTCGTGGTCAATGTCGGCGAGCTGAAGCCTCCTGGCACCGGGATGACTGAGGCACTGCACCGCCTCCTTGACGACGCCAGTCATTGTCATAAATTCGTCAATGCTGCTCCTGCGGACGCGAAGCAGGGCGCTGCGGATCCTCTTCTTGGCTTCGGTCTTAGTGACGTCAGCACCTTCCATCACCCTTTCGAGGAGACGCGGGTGGTCACGCATCAGCTCGATGGCGCGGGCACCCTCGACGCCATTTTGTTCGCCCAGCACGAACTCTGCAGCGTCCGAGACGGCGGACGCGTTCTTTCTGGCCACATCCTGCGTGTATAGAGATGAGCCACGGTTGGTAAAGCGAAAGAAATGTAAGCCCGTGAAAGTAAAACGTTCCAAGCTCTTCTGTAGTGAACGCGAAAACGGAACTGAAGTGGCTAGCGCGTGGAATCCATAAGGAAATTGGAGGTAGCCGTGCATATACTATTGAAACATAACGCGACGTCTCGATCATATCATCGCTTGCTTCGTCGCAGAAATAATCTCGTAGATTACCGATACGAAGTCTGCGCAACGTGATTTGGAGCATTTTGAAATTAATCGCGATCCAGTGCAACCACATGATTTCACATAGAGCAAACAGACATTACAGGCGAACGCCATTGTGGGTGCAGAAACAGCACCTTCGTCATCATCCAGCATCATTATAATCATCATCATCAGTCTATTGTTACGTGATCTGCAGGATGAAGGCCTCTCACAGCGATCTCCATTCACCGCTGTGCGAGCTGATTCCAAGTGTAGCTTACAAATTTCCCGATTTCTTCACTCCACCAAAGTACGCAATATATTCGTTCCCAAAGTTTTGGCAGGTGTGCAGTTGACGCAAGCGTCCGACGTCGTTGACGAGCGTCCTGCCACATCGTGATGGCCGTGGTGCGTTACACATGCCTGCTCGGAAATGCAATGGGCCGTGAGACTTGGCATCTGCTGACACGATAGCTTGCTAATGTGATTAAACCTTAAGCGGATGCAACACCGGTCAACGCCAACGTAATTCGAAGGATATTCACCGTTAAGTGGAACACATTTGTCATGAATCGTGTCTGCAGCGAGCGGTTACTGCTCTTGCCTATTGTGTGTCCCGTTTCGCTGTCCACAGACACACACGCATATTATATATATAAGTATGTACAACAGACAATGAAGCCAAGGAGTGCTTTGGGTACATTAGCTGCAACATTAGAGTACATGAGCTGTAGCTTGTCGCCGGATCCACAACGCCAGCATTACGCGTGCGTTGGACTAGCAATTGTGCTACTGCCACGGTTATCAAACCAGCCACTAACTTGGGTAACCATATTTACTAAGATCTAGGGCCGTTGGAGTGTTCGCCAGCACCACTCGTGGTGCCCGGATGTGTAACATCCCCCCCACTTTCTTCCTTGCCCGATGGCGAGGGTCCCGAATCTCGCAGCCTTGCTGTCATTAGGTAGCGTGCGAAGGTTTATTAGTCACGTGCCTACTCACCTGAGATCACGTGTTACGTGACGCTGAACATGTTATTAAATTCGAACTACCTTCGCTCGCACACTTTAACATTCTCAGACTCCCCTTGTCGAAGTAGCCTACGTTTATTTAGTAAACTGCATGGCTTTCGAGAGCTTTATATTCGCAGTTATTATTCCAAAGGCTAACGGTAACCTTCTTTTTGTTCGCGACCATTCAACGTTTTAGTATTTAAATATACTTCAGGTAAATTTGGTGAATCGTTTTTTTTTTCATTTGTTTTGTGTAGAAGAGACACCGTTCGTATTTCCTTCGTTCGTTAGAAGAAAGTCTTAGTGCAACGTCAAGTTGCCCCAACGTGGCTTTTGAAACGTCTTACCAACTTTAAATCTCCTTCCATCGCTTCATTAATTTCGCTGTTGTATCAGCGTGTAGCACGCCGGTGAAGGAATCGTTGCGCTCTTAAAACGCTTCATGGTTTTAAGGCTCGGTGACTGCCTTCGAAGTTCCCGCCTGAGACTCAAGTAGCATTGGGAGCCCACATCTTACACTACAACTGATACGAGGAGCGAAATAACGGAGTGCGGCTCCACGAGATATGCGTGCGACGTTTGACGCTTAGACGTCGCTGTTGAGCATCGACGTTGGCGATGCATATTCAGGTTGTTTTCCACCAACTTTAAATTTCGGCGGATATTCAATCGTGGTGACATTACCTTGTTTGAGGCTTATCATCATCATTGTCACATAGGGCCTCTTTTGTGACGCCGACGCTGTCTTCACGAGCACGACAACTAGGAACATCTCGAAAAGGACACCGCCATCTTGTCAAGAACACATTGTTTTCCAGTGCCCACGTAATGTAATCCTCGCACACTGCACTGCTGATCCTTCACGCCTACGAAATACATGAGCATTTTGCACTCCGTTGAAAATCAGCCTGGAGCGTGAACCCTTGCACTAATTACCCATCACCGATGTTCCGCGAGTCCAGTGTGGTCAGCTGTGGAGATCCGTAGTAATGTTTTTTTTCTGCGCGCTTAGGCAAATGGTGAAGCTGGGGATTACGATGTGGCTTGGGACGTCGAAAGAAAAAATAATTGTTGTGCCACACCGAGCTTCCATTATTCCAGCTTCCTTCTCGCGTACCTCGAAGAAGCGTCTTTACGTGAACGTAAGGGGAAAATCAAGTTCAATATTATGAAGTGCCGGAAGGAATATTTTACATATGGGAGACTTAACGATGCACTTCATTACTTTAAAGGTGCAGGCAAAGAGACGCGCCGTGGGCTGCAGTCTACGCGGCAACGACCAAGCAAAGCTTACTGTCCGATTAGTCGGCACCAAGATAAATTCCGTTAAATCGCATGGAGTCGCCCACTGGGAACTCCGGCGAGTTCATCATTCAGCTAACATGTGAATCATGGATAATAGGTGCATTTGTCTGCGCCTTTTTGTAGCCTTGAGGATCCTTGTGACGTCTTTTATGACAACATTTACCGTTCTAAATTTGTAAGTACTCACAGTGTTCAAAGCAATGTTGTCAGTCTCTGTACATATGCGCAAACCATGGAGGATGCTGGCGTTTATGACGCGCTATGTTAGTGAAAATCAAGATTTTCGCCTCGCAATTATCATAGAATTACGCATGTGGACAGTCCTCTGCTTGCGCTGTCTAGTAGGTTATCGCTTTCCTTGTTATGGCGAACAGACAAAAAAAAATAGTTAAGACAGAGCCATACCATGATGTCCGCCAGTGCACCTTCCATGTCGTCGGCTGCTTCGAGGAGCGCATCGACGACGTCTACAGAACAGTTGCGCCCCAAGACTTGAAACCACTCGTAAACGAAGCAACCAGGGCTCACGGTGAATTCGGTCAGGCTGAGGCTCCTGCTAGCGCCTCGCGCGAGCACGTCCAAGTCGTCGTAGGACAGCTGCAAACCCTCGAGGCTGACTCTGACTAGCTTGGTGTTAGAAGCGAGAGCCGACACCAGTTCTCCCTCGGCTTCCAAAAGCTCCGGGCTTGTCCTAAGATCACCCGTGGGAATCAGCTCTATGTCTACCTCAGTGAGCGCGGTAGCTCCCCTTATATATGCTGCCAAGGCGGAATATTCATTGGGTTCGCAGCTATAGCATACAACCCGCAGCGAAGTTATGTGATGGCAACCACTGACAACACGTAAGGATGGGACTATCGAGCGCGGGACGTTGGCAATTGGAATCTCCGCATTGATGGTTGCATTGCAGATTTGCGGGCACTGCTGCAGCTGCCTTGTGTTGTCGTGCTCGCATTGTGCCTTGATGACAACGCGGTCATCGAGTCCCCACTCCCGGATAGTTCTGGAGACCCTGTCGAGTCCGTCGATGCAGGGCAAGGTGTCGACGACCACCGTCTTGAGTGCCGTGTTGTCCGCAACTGCACGGAAGAAGGTGTTGCACTCTGCTTCCCCGAAAGTCCGCATGTCGATGCGGAGCCGGCTGAGCGTCGAGTTCGGTTTCTGTAGGGCTTGGCACAAGGACTCCATGCACTTCTTGGCTTGGAGATCCGGAAGCTGGATATATAGACCCAATTTATGCGCAAGACGTTCGCAATACGTTGAAGGTAGTCTGAGCCGCCGTAGTGTGGCACTCCATGTGATGACTTCGGCGAAGAAGGTGACCGTAGTCATGCTGGAAGCACATAAGGAGAAAAATATATTTGTTTAAAAATGATGCCACAAGTAAAAATCTATTTAGAGCTCCAATGCATTCTAGTGCAAGAAACAGAAATCGACGTTTCTGAAGGTGTAGAAGAGAACTTATGTTTCAAAAAATGAGGACCACACAATATTACAAAATATCCACAAGGTGTTGATAACTATCACGCCAATAAAACCGCGTAAATGAAAAAAAAAAGCAATTTGATTCCATGAGGTCATATCGAAATGAGAGGCTGAGGTTCCGGCACAAAATTCAACCAGAAACAAGTTTGGCCGTTTCTCTAGCGGTGCTCGTCATTTCCTTTCGCGATTACTAGCAGTCATTTGAAAACGATACGTAGATACGTCATCATACTCACTTAAAAAGGGCGTTTTCGTGTCCCTTTAGGAGCAAACTAAATTTAGTCTAACGACTGTCCACTGCTGTCGCCTAGAGAGACGAATAAAACAGGAGCTTTATTACACGACAGCAATGGCTATTTTAACAAATGACAAAATCCAAGAAAATGACTAAACTCGCAGTGACATAAATCGCGTTCATAGACACGTAATTTCCAACCGTATTTCGACATCAAGGAGATGCAGTATGTTTCACGCGAACACTTTCAAAAATATTTAAGAGTTGCCTTTGTCAGATATCACAATATTAGTTCATGAGTTGGTCTACTCGAAACGGCGGACAATAATTGCACAAGAAGTTGAGGTGCAAGACATACTAATTAATACGAATTAACTAATTAAGTTTTTAACTAATAACATTATGGCCCCTAGTACAACATACAAATTGTAGCAGTGAAGTTCGCAAGGCGCAAGTACTTGCAACGAATTTTCAAGATGACACCAGACTCAAGATATAAATTGCCGAACTTTGCGAGCAAATGCATTGGCATACCAGTTAAATTCTTAACGAAACGTCGTTTCTTGCACTGAAGCACAAAAGTAACTGCAACGCCAAATGCATTTCTCCATTTCTTCGATTTATATCTCGAAACTGGTGTCGTCCTGAGAATTCGTTCCAAGTGGACCCGCCTTGCGAAGTCCCCTGCTAAAATTTGTAAATTGCAATATGGGTCACAAGATAATAGGCTAGAAAGATAATCAGTGAATTCTTAATAAGTCGATTTTGGATTTCTATCTTTTGTGCAAGTAGTTCCTGCCGCTTCGAGTAGACCGGCTGATAAACTAGAATTGAGTTATCTGCTACAGGCAACCTTTAAACAATTTTGTGAGTGTTCGCTGAAGCACCCATGTGGGCTTTTATTGCAAGCCATGAGGAGCGATATTGTTGAAAAAATCTGTTATCCTAAATAAACTCTATCTGTGGGCCAAATATACAAATAATGCTTTGTGCGCTGAACTCTCCACAATTCTAAAGCTCGCTACAGCGCATGAAATACAATAACCTAAGCATTACGTTAAGTTGTGTCCATTAGAGAACAGTTGACACTAACTATGATACCTATAATGTTCCTAATGACATTTTGGGCATTACAGGACGAATACGTGCTGTGTAGCACGTAATACGTTCTTCGATATGCCCTGTTGGTGTACCGTCGGTTCGTGGTGCAATTATATAAGCAATACTTACAATTTTACGGGCGCCATGACAATCTCTGCGTTCAGTTCCTCTAAAGTACTCATCTTGCAGAGTGCATCGACGATTTCCCGCAGGGCCAGGGCCAACCCTCTGCGGTAAAGGCTCGTCGATTTCAGAGTCAGTTTTCGCAGCGCGCAGTCTTCTTTGGCGAGGTATCTGGCGAACAGCGCGTTGGAGGCTTCGTCGCGATACCCGAACACGCAGTGTGAGACACCGAGTTCAGTAATGCTCTTGTTTTCAGTGAGATCCCGGATCAGCCAACACGCATGGGTATCGGTCATGTGAACATCTGACATGTCGAGTGTTGTGAGATGATCCATGCCTAAGCCGAGTGACCTTCCAGGCATGGGCACGTCGACTCCACCTTCCTCGTCAAACTCGTTGACCTTGAGGGCCACATTTCCACGCTGTGGAATAGGATTGAGCATTTCGAAGAAGATACCGTCATCGCGAGGTGATGATAATATTGTTGGGCAGATGGTAATGCTTGTCAAAAAGCGATTGCGATTTATTGCTCAAATCATCGAGGCGCGAAGCATCCAAATGGGCAATAATTTTATCGCTGTGATGCAGCGATGCTCGGCAAGTAGACGCTCGGCGAGATCCAGTGCCCTCGCTTCGCGCGAGACTTGCTCAGGGCCGTGTGCAGGGTACCGGCAAGCGCGTGTCTGGCTACACTCAATTAGGACGTCACCTCCTCTCTCTCTTCGCCCATCTTCCGCGAGCTCAAGGCGGGCACGTCGAAGGACCTTATTCAAATCATGACGGTGTTTCATTAGGCTGCAGCTGGCGCCATCCTTCTTAGTGCATGGGATGTTCAGTGCGTCCCAGTCAATGCTGTCCCGGTCGGGTGCACGTTTGGTGACGAGAGCTTGAGAGGATTCAGACATGCTTCACCGGCCACTTGTTTGGCGAAACGGTGTGCTGCCCACTGAACGCTGTCCTTCAGTCGTCGCACGTGGAACCTGCGCGTAGAAGATTAAAAAAAAGGTGCGCCAAAGATTTAGCGACTAAACAGTTGCTTCACTATTAAAGATGACCAGCGCGTTTCGCTCAAGGGATGTTAGTTCTGTTGTATAGCATGTTTTGACCACGAAGAGAAAGAATATCGCGAACCATTGGCCATTTATGTAAAAGGCAACAAACGCTGTGAAGATTTGGCGACGTTGCTACTCGCCTATGTGATGAACAAGTTGTGTCACGCCGCCAAACCCACGGCGAGTGCCCTGACGTTCGAAGTACGCCAAGGCGCCCACAACGGTTGAAAAGATGTCGCACTTTGGACAAGAAGGCGAAGCACCGATTGCGATAACAAATTAGTGGAAAGCTGTACGAAGTGAGGATAGTAGCTTGAGCAACCGCATATAAACTTTAAACATTAGCTCACTAAGGAAAATAACAATATTAAAATATCTAAGCCTGCAGTGACTCAACGAGGATGTAGAAAGAAGCAGACATCCATAGACAGCTCTTTCTTTGTGTGTCGACAGCTTTCTGCGTCGTTGTTTAGTCGCGCGTACACATTCTATCATGGATATAAACCAACAAGCCGGCCAACATGTTTTAATCATGTTAACAAGCAAGGTGTCACGCGCGCACAGGGAAACATGAACACATCTCTCTCGACGAGCGGGGAAACTCGCTGTCAAAATGCTGGAGTGGGGAATTGCGGGAGCAGCAAACGAACTTATCTTTGTGCATCTATCGCTTCAGCGTAAACAAAACGTCGAAAGCCCAGCGCATACCAAGCTACCGGCACTACGCGCACTCTACAAACATCAAAGATCGCTTTGAATATGGGACCTGCGTGGTCGCGCACTTTCGCCACGTCGCAGATCGCTTTCAAGACATACGAGCGCCGGCAATGCGTCGCTACGGCTTCCGTCAAAGGCGTCGACTATGGCGTCCGCCATTCGCCTGAGTACCGCCGTAGTAGACGGCGCGGTTGTCTCCACTCTTCGGAGCGGTGAGCGAGGAGGACATCGACGCACCCCAGCAGCCGCCGGAGAACAGCCACCCCTCCCTCGCCTGACCCCCATGCTTCGCGTGCATCAGGAGAGGGCACGCTTCCGGCTCGCGTTCCTCGCTGGCGCACGCGAGGTGCTGGATTGAACCGCGTTCGCCTGCTCACCCTCGAACGCTTTCGTTCGCACATACAGCATACGGTGCGAGGCGATTGTTTTATCGCCCGTGGACTTTATTCGGAACCCCAGGGCTACGGCAGGAGTGCGCCTGGAGAGCCCGTATAATTGCTGTCGCAATGAAACGCTTAGATGGCCGCAACCCTGAAAAGACGTCGGCCTTTGTGCGCGCAATCTCGCCTCGTTCCCCACCGCGCACTCGACGGCCTCAGGTTGGCGTGGGCTCGCCAGTGCTGTCTCCTTTCGGCGAGCAAGACGCTTCGTGTGCGCATTCCCTCCTTCTCTTCCTCCTCGCTGAGGCAATCACCGGCGGTGTCTGTGCGTGCGTCGGCCTTTCCCCATTTTTGTGACAGTGGCGGTTGGGAAACCTTAAAGGACAACTCTTGCGATTTCTCGATGTGCACTGACGTTAATAAAAGCTTCAATATACGGTTGCGTTTGCACTCTGGCTATGGACCGGTGCCAAATTGTATTGCTGCAAGACATTTCGGTTTGCTGAAAATGAATTTTAAATGTTTGTTGCGGGTTCTCTACTTATGTCTTTTTACTAGCCATCCGATGTTTCGGATATCAGAGACTACGCCGCCACTGTCACTGAAATCCTGCCTGAAATCGATGCTGTCTACTCCTGAAAAACTGCAGAATCGACTTGTGTCATCAAGAGATATCTTCAGCCATCAGCTGCGCTTCTTTGTCGTTACCGCCACGTCTATTACGTGTCTAGCACGCGTTCACACTGTGTTATGCGTGCTTACACTGTGGTATTGTAGGATCTCACGCCATCGACTCATCGTGACGCTACAAAAGACAGACACCCCTTTCGGTTTCGGTATCTTATGACATCTTGTATATGGGTTACTTAAAGTTAATGTTCAATTTGTATGCAAATTGCACCACCCTACCGGTGACAGGACATTCAATACTGTTTGAAAATGACAACCGCCTTATCTAGTGTTAAAAAATGGCTGTGGCTTAGCTAAGGTTAAGCCCAGGATGCGAAGCATACTAGCCTTTATTTTAACGCGACAGCGTTAAGGAGCTCGTGTCGCAGAAAAGCCGGTGTCGTCGGCGTCGGCTCAGGCGTGCGGCGCTTGCTCAGGCGCACATTTCGTTGTCGCGCCGAACGCTGCGTTGCTCGACGCGCACCGCGTCCGATGCGGGGCGCGACGCCGCGAGCGACGGCGGGAGTTGGAGCGCCGGTTCTCCTCTGTCGTGACGTCACGGTGTCACGTGATTTCATGGTCACCGCCGCGCCTGAGGAGCTGGGTTGAGCCCTCGTAATATGCTTCGCATAAAACAGCGGAGTTGCCCTTTATAAGGCTAAATATATTCCGACGTAGCGTGAGCGCGCGCACACGTTGCGTCACGTTGTCGAGAACAACCTGCGTCTATGCTGCGACCGATGGTTCGACGCAGTGGCGCCGCCAACGTAACCTGACGCGACCAACGTGCCCGAATTGACGACCGTGCGATCGGTGGCACGAGCGCGTCTCTGTGACCACCAGGACTGTGGAGCAGCCACTTGCAGTAGTTTACTTGTCTCATTAGTCACGTGGCGCCTCTTTCCGCAGCAGTTCGTATCGCCGCAGCGCTGTCGTATTTATTGTAATGGCGCCAACAAGATCGGAGCCACTTAGTGAAGAAGAGCGGAAGCCCGGGAAAGCAGAGTATCGGCATGAATACAAATTACGCCAGAAACAAATGAGCGACGTTGCGTAGAGCGGGTGACTACAGCAACACGCCGCCAAACTCAAGCAACAACGAGAACCACGCCATACCGACGTTCCAGGCTAAGCTGCATGCATTTGCTTCATTTCCTACGTCTCCCTCATCAGTTCACCACACGTCCACATGCGCTGTGGGCTCTACATAACACGAGTGAACATTGCTTCTACACTCGCCTCTCCTGCGTCTTCTCGTGCAGGGTGTCACTTAACAGTTCGGTGTTGAAACCATGCTTGTCCCTTTCGCGATTCTCTCGCGGTCGTTCTCGCGATTGTACCAAACGCACCAGCACAAGACCCCACGACACCACGACGTTACTACGAAATGCGTACGCATCATTCAGATAACTACCGGAGCTGATTCTACACTTACATTTTTTTGCCTCCAGTGTAAAACGAAGCAACACTACCGTACTGCGTTGGCCTCAGTCTCTTTATGAGCGTTTTAAAAGAAACGGCGCGTCTCATTGTTCAGCTATAGCGTTAATTCCACTATAGGCCGGTACATGTCGCGCCAGCCAGATCAGCACGGGTACACGCATATAGACCGCGTACATCAAGCGGTGAGCGAAGCTACCAGAAGTCTATCGCAATAAGGGGTGCTACAACGTAAAGTTATTTCAAACATTTCTATTCCAATTGTGTAGTCAGCCCTCCACTATTGGTCAAGACATTTTCTGGCCACCTGTACTTCGCCTGTCCGTCACGCAGCGTTAAAAAGCTGCGATAGCTCCCCATCTTATATGAGGAGCATGCACTAATTATGCATGGTTACACCGAACGAAAGAAAAGTTGTCGTTTCTCATTCGACGCCATTTCGCTGTTAGCCATCTCCTATTGGGCAAACGCTTTCGCGCCTCGCCCACTTCGCCTGTCTACCACGCAACGTCATAAAACCGCGAAAACTGACCGCGGTAATGATGCATTAATATGCGCAACAGAACTGAATATGTTTTATGATTAGCCGAAGACTGCCCCGTTCCGAAAGGAACGGAAGATGGCTGCTCGCCGAGCGCTCAGGCACTGACTACTCGCACCTTTCGGAGAGCGTGGATTGATTTCCGTATGATAAATCTTTTTGCCTGATAGTATAACATTATTGAGCCTTTTGTCACGCATACGGCATCGCACTGCCAACTCCTTGTTAAGTATCCGTTTTAGCGACACTCCTAAAGTATGGCCCAATCCGAGGCTTCCGTTGCACGCCACCGCGATTTTCTACCAGCCACCTCAAGCTAAGTAAGGGGAAGCGGACCAATCGCGGACTCCAGCGCCCTTACGCGGTCATCGATATTCACTGCGCTGGCTCGGCCGCACCGAAACCAGCTCTGCTTGAGCGTACTCCTCGCTTCTTGACAGCCCATTATATAAGAGAAACCGCTCAATGTAGAGAGTGTTATTCGTTTTGAAGGCAAACGAAAATGACCCCCAATATACAAATGGTTCATTGGCCATTTCAGACAACGCTGCAGGTCACCGCCTGATGCTTACGGCCTCGGTTACGAAAATTTGATCTCAGGAGACTGGAATAAAAAGAGGTTGGAATAGTTTCACGTTATTGGGCCCATGTTGCCAACATGCCTAAGCAAGTACGAGCACGTGTATCGGCCTCGAAATTGCGTCGACATCTGTTTGGCGGTAGCTAACTAAACTCTGATGCGTGTTTGTGCATGTTACTTACATTTTATGTTATTTTTGTTTAACTATGAAACTATCAAAAAGTCTTCAGCGCAATTAATTTAAGAGCAACATTTTTTTCTCATTGGCTCATTTTTCGCTCATTTTTACTGGAAGTTGTGATGCTCCTAAGATTCAAATATTTTGCCTTCCCGATTGTTCGCTTAGTCTGTATATGCTAACAAATGCGGCGCCATAACCCGCAGTTAAGCGTAATAAAGAAATAAATTGTGACATGCAATGGCCCGATGCAATACCTTTTCGTTGGTGTTTATAAAGCACACAAACCTAATGGAATAACGCATTTTATATTGATCAGCTTTGATTTTCTTGCGATATGCGAAAATACCCGGCTGCTTATATTTTGGCGCACGTTAAAGAACCCCAGGTATCCCAAATAATGCCGAAGTCCCCCACTACGACGTGCCCCTAAATCAGATCGCATTTTCGGCACGTAAAACCGCCTAATTTAAATTGATTTTATATTCTGGAACGTATGTTATGTTGGCTAAACAATTTAAGAGTCTTTAGGCATGTGCCCATGATCGGGCCCTCTTCCAAAATTCACACCCGCAATTCAGAATTCCTATATGTATTTCTTCTATTACGTTAAAATTTTGCTGAAATAAAAGACGCCGAGATAAGCTAAACACATCCTTTATTTCATTCGTAGACGCACTTTCTTTCGCTCATTGACTAGCTCTACTGAAATATCTCGTGCTTATTTTTCTATGCTGCTGGCCTAAAAATATGTATTTGCAACTGCTGTCGCGGTTAAATTGCAGAAACAGTTTCATACGACGCACCATTAGCTCTTGTGGTGTTAGGTGTGTTAAAGAAGGAAAAAAAAGACATTGTTTTTTTTATTTTAGCATGGTGCTGCAGAGCTTGAATCCCATTCAATGCCGGCATCCTTAGTTGTCTGCTTGAAGAGACCTTTAACACGGTTAAGTTTGTCCTCGGCGTTAAAAAGGTGACGAGAGAGCCATAATGGAAACGCTACAACCAACACATTGGTGCAGGGCAATGCAGACAATGTACGGCTGCATGCCATTCAGCTCGTCATCCACCTGGGCCGTATTCTGTTTTCATTCATTAACCGCAAAGAATTTGGAACCTGACAGCGCTGCTTTAAAACTAAGCTTTTTTTTGCCTCTTCATCTTTTCTACTGCTGCTGCTTTGCTGCCTAGAACGCCGCGTTGAAGGCGGTAGGGGTCGGGGGCAGTTCGGCTCATGGCAGGGGTGCGGGAGGCCAGATAGGTGACGTCAACCACGTTCTGGTAGATCGGATCTACAATGCCCTATGGACGCCGTAATTAGGTGTTACTCGCCTCCCTCCCCCTGCAGAAGCATTGTAGGGACTACCGCGCTTGCCACCGTGTTCACACGTGACAGCAACGACTGCCCAGGGAGGAGGTAAGGAAAGGGTACAACCGAATCAGTCCGACACACTCAAACCGACACAGTTAAGACACGGGTAATTAACGTTACACTTCTGGCGCTCATGGCAGTTCCCGTAATGCAGCACGATGACAAGAAATTTTCCCGCCAGAAACCTTTGCAAATGAGCAATGCTTTCCTTGGCCCTCATCGCTAGAGGAGTGAGTCAATGAACGACATGCCTCTGCGTGTTCTGTGTCCAGAGACCTCAAATCTTGCATCGCAGAACGTACCATTGTTAACAGTCAACATGGACAACTTAGTCCGCAGCAAAGTCGGCTGAGCTACATCGGAAATAGCGAGAACGGCCATCCACAACGTCTGCGACTCGGGAGTTTCCGGGTGCATCGGTGGGTGTCGTCGCAAAGGCCAAGGCAAAACACGCTACAGTGCGCCACCTTGCAATACGACCCTAGTGGGTTCCCATCGGCAGGCGCAATGTGACCGTAACTTCGCACATGCGTGATAACGTAACTTGCGAGAGGGTCAGCTTTCCCCTCTTGCAAGCCAATGCAATGACCATCCACAAATCACAGGCTATGCACGACTAGGATAAGAGCCAGCCTCTGCGGCTCGTGTACGTCGCACTACGGCGTGCCACCGCTGTTGAAGGCTTCTACCTGACAAATTGAAGCAATGAATTTTCATTTCAGCATCGCAGCTGTACACCACGGATCGAACATGGCATGGAGAGATGGTTCTCCTAAACAAGCGGAAATTATGCACTTCATCACGCGATCGACAGGCTGCAACAAGCCGCAAGAAACTGACTCGTGTCAATCGTGTCCTTCAATGGTAAGGCTACATGCCCCAGACATTGAAATGAAATGCGCAATGCCGAAAGCAGACATCATCGCTTTGGCGGAGACTATCTTACAGGTGCGCCGGAGTGGCCACTTACAACAACAAATTGGGCGCCCGTCCGTCCATGTTGCCGAGAATGTTGTCCTGACCACCGGACTTCCAAGCCAGAAGCAGTATTGTTGACGGCGTTGCTGACGCATGCGTTCTTCAACTCAAGTGCAGGGACGTCGACGATGCAGTGGCCGCTTTTAACATTGGCCTCTCGGTGAAACAAAAAGAAATCAAACGGTACGGTTCACTTCGACTTCGCTCAACATGCACCCGGAGCTTTGAACGCTTGTTGTGAAAGCACCAGGGTAAATGCGCGCCACCGGTGTTCTTGGCGATTTCACCGTTCGTTTGAGGAAACGCGAAAACCGCTGGCTGCCAACGTTTATGCAAGAGGTCTTTCGTTTGTGCCTCGGGAGCTGCGACTACGACGCACTATCACCAACTTATTGAGGCATTTCCTTCTAAAAGGAAATGAAGCAGTTTTCTCACGTGAAATAATTATACCTCTCCTTCTAAAAAAATATAAATAATTAGCGTTAGGCCAGCTTGTAGATTTTAATGAATGGCTTGAGTACTCGAGCCAGATGCCCGTATGCACAAGTCGCCTCCATATAGTGAATCATTCAAGGTAGCAGGCAAGAGATTCTAATTCGTGCTAGACTCTAAACGTATGCAACTTGTGCGATTTCGCAGGTTCTTGGTTATTATCATAGGTAGACGGCTATCATAGGTACTATCACAGTACTAAGGCACGAAAGCGTAATGTCTAGGCTCGACAACTTGGGACGACGGATTGACTTTTACTCGCAGCATAGTTAAAAAATAAAGAAAAGAAAGAAAGAACTAAAAATTATGCATATCCACGCACTGTGGGTATAGATGTAAGGGAAGCATTCCGTGCTGGATGCTTTGATTGACGATAAGTAGCGCCGATGTTGATGGCGAAAGCTTGTATATAATATCGGCAACGTTTAGTCTAACACGATACTGATGAGTTGGTATTAAACGTTACCTTCCGTGCGCCACTGCTGTTTGTCTTTGTAGTACACAGAACACGCATGGAGAGGTGTTTGCTCGAGGCGTTGTTGTGCGCCATATTTCATAACATCTGAGAGGGTTGACCGTAGCCATTGCCTCGCATGGCACATCGCATTGTGCAAGAAGTATTAAACTTGATTTGGTTTATGGGGCTTTACTTGCCACAACTACAACAGGGGCATGAGGCACGCCGTAGTGGCAGACTCCGGGTTAATTTTGACACTGTAATGTCCTTTAAAGGGCCTCTGAAGCGGTTCAGACAAATTTTCCGGACGCTTAGGGTACAGCTTAAGGAGAACATTCGCACCACAATTTAAGTGAAGTGTTACGTATTAATGGAGCTACAAGTGATTACAAGGTACCCTCCTCCCTAGCCATTCTATTCCTCCTCAACTCGCTCGCCTAGCCATCGCGGCATAGCTCCGGCTTCACTGGTTCTGCATCACGATGCGACGTCACATCGTCCACTTCCGGTTGTTATGGAGCCTCCTACACCTCCCCCCCCCCCGCCCCCCCGGCGAAACCTCTCCGCTAGCCCGTCCACCCCAAGCGAGAGCTATCGAAGCAGCGTTCGTTGCGAGCGTTCTGTCGCAGCGCCAAACGTGTCTGGTATTTTGTTAAACACACACTAGTGGAACGTTTCGACAGAAGGGTGGAAGCATAAACTCAACCGGATGAAGGAACTGATGAACTGTAGACGTACGTCAGCTGCCTGATCGGTCTCCACGGTCCAGCCACGCGCTGGCGCAGAGCTTAAACAGCCAAAGAAAGAGCTGATATTGCTCTAACCAAGTGTAAAACATTTTAAACATTTACAAAACCAACGTGTAAACAATTACACTCCTGCGAAAAATTTACACCAGCAGCAATGAAGAATACAGTTTGTTACGGCTACTGTGTCTCGTTGAGCTTTATGCAACCAGGTGGCTGCACTGTGCAGACCATTCACATTTGCGCTTCTATTCATCCTCTGAAACGACACGCAAGGGGACACGGCTAGGCCCTGCCCCCTTGTACTTGCGTTTACCCTAATACCGGATTCGCGAAACGCTATTGCGTTAGCAATCTTGCGGTGGAATGTGACGGCCGCAATCGCGCAAATCCTCGCGCCGACCGTATAGCGGCAGTCCGATGCATTGCACGTCAGTCCGCTCGTCTACTTGCTTACAGAGGGACACGATGTCGCAGCTTGACATGTTGTCAGCCGCTAAGTTTGCGGTCCACAACGCAACAAAGTCGAATCATAGCGCTCGCGAAAAGACAGACCGACACTGACGGCGGAGTTGTCGTCAAAGACGGAGCACTTTGTAACACAAGCAGACGACACTTGCTGGGTGCAGGAAGTGCTTAAGTGTACTATAAAGCTTTTTGTGCATTCCCTTTATGTTCCTTTCTTTTTATAAAAACAAATTAACTAACATTCCAACTATTACGAACATCATTTGTTTACCATAAAGTTGGAAAAACTATCGATCATGTGTTCTGGTCAGCCAATCGGATAGCTCGCCCCCCTGACGTCATTTGGGTGATTTGCATTATATGGAAAGGGGTGGCTTAAAATTTCTACGCGCAGTGTGCCTCGATCGGCAGTGATGTGCATATTGAAATCCTTATAATAAATTACACGCTTTACGCGGAGCACTTATATGTGTCAAATAATGATCAGAAGAACCTACTCTAACGACTTAGTACGTTTATACAAAATTGTCGAAATCGTTTCAGGGTCCCTTCAACTTGGCCCAAAATCTAAGTGCGCGTGCGTTTGCTATTTCGCCCCCGTCGAAATGCGGCTGCCGCGGTTGGGACCAAATCCCCGACCTCTAGGAATGCAATAGCAGCAAAGCTACCCCGGCGGGCACAGAAATGTTCATTGGACGATCGACTGCTTCGCTAGTGTTGCCTGGACGTTGAAGTGCGCTTTAATTAATGCGCCTCTGCTGCTGCGTGCAATGCGTAGTCTGTCCGCTTGAGATATGTGCAAGGTGTTTATTTTTCAAAAATAGCAGCAAAATACTGTACCGTACCTTGAACCAAAGCTTATCCAGCTCGTATAGTAGTAGGTTTGCTTGCCTTGCGTCCGGACTTCCGACTCACGTTGTATGGGAACTGACTCTTGCCTTCCCTCCACTCTAAGTTCTATCTACGTCCTTTCTAGACTCGCACCTTAGTAGAAAGGGAAGCGCTGCAGCTTCTGAGCGGAGTCACGCATAATTACACCTGTCAAGAGGCTAATGTAGCGAAGGCCAGGGAGCTCCAGAGGGCATGGTGCATATTCGATGCGGTGGGGGCAAAACTATATTTTAGCGTCGCGTTTCTTCGCCGACTCCTTCCTGTCATGTATGCACACCGAGTGACCCCACCCCCCCCCATCCCACGACGCGGTGTGCTTCGCTTTAAAACACTGCTGTCCATACCGCACGCTCCTATTCTCAGGCGTGTGGCTTTCTCCCATAGCTTTAGAGCAAATCTGGCCGACTGTGTTGCAAAAGTATTTCGCGGCCGCCATCTTGACCCGTGAAAATTAATGCACGAAGGCGGCCGCCCCATCGTCGTCGCAATGTCGCGAGTAATGGCTTCTGCAATTGCCTTAGCTGCGCGCTAGGACCTGCTCGTAAGAGCGCCACAACAAGGAATCATAAGGGCGGGACAAAGCCGATAGAGAGACTACAAAGGAGTCTGTAGCAGTGGTATGCAGGCGCAGACACTGTGCATCGCACCTATCATTTGCAGCGAGGACTTGTTGCGTCACTGTTGGGCGTAAATTTTTGTAGCGCAGAACCGCTGCTTTTGCAGGTCCCGGCAAAGTAACCTGCATTCGTAAACAACTTTCTCAAGCAGCTGATGTGAGACGTAAATTATCGGCATATACAGTGCGAAACAAATTCCCGATATGCCGTCAGTCTGTGCCGCTAGGTATGCCTTCATAGCGGCGCCTAGCGTTCAGCAGTATAGTAAACTAATAGCAGGCGCAAGGCGAGTGTTGAAATTTGCATATATTTTGGTTTTACTTATCGTGTCGTCCCCACAAATATCCGTTTTCTCAAGAAAAGATATAGCTCCGTGTGATTATTTTAGATATCATAGTGTGCAGGGGGACGCCGACATGTATAATAAAGTATTTCTGAACGCGTCCACTGTATAAGGTGCCAAATGCAACTGAAATGTCTTTATATGGGAGACAGGAAATATAGGGAGAGAATATGCGCCCATCCTATAGCAGTTCTACAGCAACGTGAATGAACGCAACTATAACAGCCTGACTTGCCTTGAGAAACAGCCAAAACGATTATGTGTGTCGCCAATCTTTTACTTCCCATCCAAGTTTATCACTTGGAGGTATGCTGAAATATTTCAGCGTTATCGAAGCATTGTCCCTCTCCCAGCATCTATTAGGACAAAAGCGCCGAAATGAAAATACCATTTTCAAATGCTTAGGTGAACCCTGCGCCTGCCCCTGGCAGTAGTGACCATGTCAAGATAGTGTTAATGTTATTTTACATGCGCCTCACTGACATCAACCACTGAGGACAAAAAGCGACCGCTTCGCAATTATGGACCCGTGTTTTCAGCGGTCGTCTTTGAAATGTGCATGCGCACGCAAGATCTGAGATGCAGCGCTAGTTTTACCTAATTACGTTAAGGAGCAACGACGTTCGTCCAACTCTCGGCCGTTTCGGTTCGGCGACGAAATGTCTCTCTCAACAACCAAAGAAGAAGCAACGGCCATGTACACGAGTTCTTATTAACAATCCAAACCGCTTACTTTGATGACTGGCTTCGTCATTTTCCAAGCATTCCTCCCCACTTGTTGCGCGACCGCTCACAAAAACGTTGTAAAATATAATTCGGCCTAAAATTTGTTGCCGCAATATAATGCATCGACAAGACACAGTAATTGACTCACTCACCTTATACGAGTGCTGGGATGCTTCGAGTTGTCGTCTCTCACGGCTGCACGTGGTGTCGGTCCTGATAGGCGATGCGACCGCTCAAAAAATATCCACGCACTTCACTCCAGGCAAGCAAAAGCGAAATGGCAGAGAGCAACTCTTCCTTTGGTCTCGTGCTCTGAGGCTAGACTACTCCTACTGAGTCGACCGCGATTGTGGACGAGCGAGACGAAATTGCTTGCCGAAAAGAGAGGCACCACTTGTGAAGACTTTCAGTAAGAAATTCTCGTGATCCATTACAAATATATGTAGTGACTAGAAGGAAGGAGGAAATGAAGCTCCCCTCTCCCCACCCCGTTCTTCTGAAGTGGTTGCGCTTGGCGCCGGAAAATTCCAAGAAACTGCCGAAACCTTCCGAACTTAATCGGCTGGGGCCACAGAGCACCACGACGAATCCATTGGCAGCATTCAGAATTCCTGAGATCTGCTGACCCTTGCCGTGGGGGGGGGGGGGGGCGGTTTTATGCAGCGTGCGCTTACACTTCCACGAAAAAGGAAAGGGACGCGGTTGAGATCAGCACCGGACCTGCCCCGTCCTGTGCTCGATGGGACACCTAAAAGGATAATAAGCGGAACCGGCCCATTGTCGCAATCCGCCTTTTTCATTTTCCTGCGCTGCCCCATGCCGCGCGCCGCTGAAAACGTTTTGGAAGGATCCCGGGGCTTTCGCCGGTTGATTTGTGTACCAGCACCCACGTTGTGTGCGCGTCGGTTGTGAGTTTCGTGGATCGCGAATCATTATTAGTGGCTTCTTCGAGACCGTATGTATTTCCTGGAAACCACGTGGCGCTCACGGACTGTTGGGTGCATAGAGTTTCTCACTATAGCACCTAGAGGCAAATCTGGCGCCACCGTCTATGGGAGTTTCCTAAGGGGCCCTGTGCCGTCATGGGGATGACGGTGTCCGCGTCTGCGAGGCTTGTTTTGGCTGCTGTTGTAAGTGGCTTCGTCTAAAACTTAGATTTGGCTACACAAATAATGCATTCCTAATGTGAGATCTTCATAAAATGTTTCCATTCATGTATATTACATCTTCCAGTGACGTTTAGTCAGCTAGAATTCATAATCAAGCGAAGAAAAGAAAGAACAGACAACGACCGGTTCAAACGCCAGCACGAATCTTGTCGTCTCTTTCCCAACTTTAGCGGCACGCTGATACTTTTTACATTGCATATAATTGTGCAAGCAATAACAAGATTCCATTGTTAAACAAAACATGTTCTTGTGTAATAATAAAGAGTTAAGATATTTTTACATGCTCCTTTAGTTAAAAAATTTATCATCGTGACAGGCGGGACTGTGCTTCCCTGGTTCCCCAAGAACGATGCCAGTCCGAATTCCCAATATACCGGCATTCCCATGCATACCACAGCGCAGCTAGAGTGTACTGTAGCTCAGGAGTGCCATATTTCCCTCTAGGTAATATAGTGAGGAACAATATGGCCGGGTGAGCAGGCCTGAGTGCGCTGTTCTGCAAACAGTGCTGCCGGTAAAGGCACGCCGAGTTCCGTTGGGTGATGCGACTGCCTTGGAATTTGTCGCTTAATTCAGCACTGGGACATCGATTATCGTATTCTTTTTACGCAGTATTCAGACATATCACTTATTTAAGAAGGCTTCGATCGCAACCTTCTGCGTCGGATATATCAAAGCGGTGCACTTGTTTACATCGACATCTACATCTGCAGATGGTTGTTATCGCCAAATGTTGTAGAAAAGGTGCATCGATGATATGAAATAATGTCAAGACGTAGGAAAACATACATATCTCTGCCTGTGTGCCGTGTTGTTACAGCTTGAGACGTGTTAATATTTGCGGGCCAGCCACTTAAGCAATGGCAGCTGTGATCGATATACATATATCAAATATGTTGGCTCAGCGCTGTATCGCCTCTTGCCGGTCATTGTGTGCGCGTCATGCGAAATGAAGTATAGTTGATTTCAAATTGCTAAGGCCAGAACTCCACTATATAAGCACTTTCGTTCGACCTAACTGCTTACAGCTCAGTTCAGGCCCACTGTTAGAGGGTTAACAAACTAGACGGCGCCAGGCTTTGCCTTCGCTGAACAGGGTCGACATTGGCTTAAACTTCGTGGGCACGGCTTGATATGGTTGAAGCTTGTGCATTTAAACTTGGTAGGCGTCCTTGGCTCATTTTCAGCCCGAATAGTTACACATACAAGCGGACACGCTGTCGCTATCGTGTTGTCGGTTCGATGGGCGATCGCGTGGGGCTTGGTCGAACGATGGTCAGC
Organism: Dermacentor albipictus; assembly: GCF_038994185.2. Classification (NCBI taxonomy): domain Eukaryota; kingdom Metazoa; phylum Arthropoda; class Arachnida; order Ixodida; family Ixodidae; genus Dermacentor; species Dermacentor albipictus. The sequence continues at coordinate 86,817,610 of NC_091829.1, read as the reverse complement.
ACGCTGATTTTGCCGGTGCCGTCGACAAGAAAGCCCGTCGCAGTACGACAATTAGCACTCGTCGGTTGCGTCGTTGTAGGCCTGGTATTATCAGATTGTTTCGGTGATCCAAAATAGTCGGTCAATCGTTGAAATGAGCGTCTTGTCGGTCGCGTATCGATCCTGTGTTACCGTGCCTTACGAGTACGTGAAGCCAGGTACCCGCTGCCACCACCAGCATGGGAGGACCAACGTTGCAAGAAGACTTCGTAAGCGGCTTGATCTAATTAAGTGTCGTCCAAGTGTAACGCACAGCTTTTTTGTTAAATTTGCTAGCCATCAAAGAAAGGCGGCAACTACCCCACTCGCAGTGCAGTCCGGACGACTCGGACGAAGCCCTGGCGGATTCCTATGTTAAAGTGGAGTTGCAGTCTTACGCTACGCATGTTTTCGGCACCGCACCGACGTCGAGCTACCAGTAGAATTTCAACACGGTACACGGCACGAGTGTTTTAACAGCGCGCGCCCGAGCGCGTTTTTTTTCTTTTTTTCGGGGGACTTACCGGCGCCAGGCCACGCGCGCGACCCTTCCAAAATTTTTTGTGACTAATCCGCCAGGACATCGCTAGGACAGGACAATCCGCCTTTTTCATGTTTATTGTGGATGGCAGCTATGAAATGGCTGCTACACAGGGCGCATGTGACAGCCGTATTCGCGCATCCACAACAGCATTTTTGCAAACCGTCAATTTCTGCAGCGCTTGTTCTTGCGTTGTAAGTGAGAATGCTAATTGTCGACATTCTTCTGTATATCGGGAGGATTCGGAAACAATTGCACCCTTTGACAGTTCGCGACGGTAAAGAAGAATAGTGTGAATGGGGGAACGACGGTTCTCGGCCATTAGTATAAGAAAGCAAGAAAAGCCCTTCGTTGCCTGGGGTGCCGTATTGCAGGCGTACGTGACAGCGGAGACGAAGGAGGTCCCAGTCTGTGTGGTTGGAGTGGACACACATCAAAAGCATGTCGGAAAGAGTTCGGTTAAAGCGCTTTGTCAAGCCGTTTGTTTGCGGGCGATATGTGGTGGCACAGCGATGAATAATGCGGCATTCAATGAAAAGTTCTGGAATGAGATCAGCGAGACAGACGCGGCCTCGGTCGCTGAGGAGTTCGCATGAAGTGTCGGAGACGTAGAACCAACCGTTGAAGCACGATGGAGGCTACATCACGAGCCATCGCGGCTGGCAAAGCGACCGTTGCTGCATACCTTGTGAGGTGGTCTATGGCCACGATGAGCCAGTGAATGCCAGCAGCTGTGTATGTCAGAGGGCCGTATACGTCTATCCCAACCCGGTCAGAGGGTCGCGAAAGGCACTGCAAAGTTTGCATTGGTCCAGAGAAGCGACAAGGATAACGCTTGCGGTGTGTACATTCTGTGCAAGAGCGAATGTACTTCTGCAGAATTGCGTATACCTACCGCGCTAATAAAACCTATGACGTAGTCTGGCGTACGTACTGAAGATACCAGCGCGTGCGCACAAACGACCGGCGTGAAATAGCGGCGCATACATCAGGGTGGAGATGCCGGGGTATTAATATACAGCAGCCATATTGTCGCGCATGGCGAAATGCGACGCTTCTCGGCGTAGCGCTCGGAATGGCGGGCGTGCAGGCGTAGCAGAGGGATATATCTAATACGAAGAACAGGAGTCCTTGTGCTGCTACAAAGTTATCTTGATGAACGCTAATGGATCAGATGGTTCGTCTAGGACGTAGACAATGATGATGTTGGCGTTGATAGGCGAGTGCGAAAGCTCATCGGCAACGGCATCCTTCTTGTCTGAGCGGTAGGCCAACCGGATGTCGTACTCTTGGAGCCTCAGTGTTCACCGCGCTATAGGCGACCGCACGGATTTTTGAGGGACAACCAGCGAAGGTCGTGGTGATCGGTAACGACAACGAAGGACCGGCCGTACAGCTATGGACGAGATTTTGCTACCGACCAGGTAATCGCTAGACATTCTTTTTGCGTGACTGAATAATAGACTTCAGCTTTCGTGAGAGTGCGGCTGGCGTAAGCAACACCATGTTCTTTGTAGCCGGGCTTTCGTTGGGCGTGCGCAGCGCCAAGACCAACACCGCTAGCATCCGTATGGATTTCCGTGGGAACAGCTGGATCGAAATGGCGCATTATCGGTGGTGTTGTGAGCAGGCGACGTATCGCAAAGGTATCATCGCAAGGCAAGGACCACGCGGAAAGATTGAGGACTCCCTGAAGAAGCTATGTCAATGGGGCCATAATCGAAGCGAAATTTCGACTGTAGCGGCGAAGTATCAACAGAGGGCAATGAAAGCGGGAAAGTCTTTTTGAGACATGAGTCTCGGGAATGCTTTAACAGCACGCAGCTTGGCGGCATCAGGGATGAACCCCGTCCTTCGGCAAATGTCCGTGAATGGCGAGCTTGTGTGCACCAAAGTGACTTTTTTTAACTTTATTTGGAGGCCAATGTCACTGAGACAGCGTAATACCGGCTACAAGTGACGAAGGTGAGTAGGAAAATCTGGCGCGAACACTACATCACCAAAATAACACTAGCTCGTGTTCCATTTGAGGCCTCGGTATGGTCGCTGCATTAGCGGAGAGTGAGCACCGGTGTCAATCCGGTGACATGCAGTCTTCGTTCGGCCCAGAGAAGTGCTGTGGCTGTCAAAAACAGGGCGAAATTTTTCGATGAGAAGGAGCAGATTTAAGGCGTGTTCGATGATGTGGCTGGAAACGTCTTCAGGCGATGTGGCAGTTATAGCACTAGAGAAGAGGCTGGTGACTTCTGTGGATCCAACAGGAAGTTTCAAAGTGGTAAGGGTGTCGTAAGGCGTCACAGTGTCGAAAAGATTCAGTGCGAAGCAACGTAATTGGCAATGGAAAGTGGTTCTATATTACAGGAAGGTGAGTCGCACCAGCTTGAAGGCAAAGCAGCGTGGTTCGGGGTGCAGTGAGAGGCGGCGATGAACGAAAACAGTGGAAGGTGTGAAGAGTACGGTAGAGTCGGAAGCAACTGAACGGGGCACAGGTGCCAAAAGGGATGCATATGCGGAGGTATGTGGACGTCGTCAGACATGGCATTGTCAAGCGTAGAGATGGCGACTTCTACACGAGAGAAATCAATGACAGCTTGGTGACGGCAGAGGAAATGCCAACCTAAAGCAATGTACAACAACCGTAACAACAACAAAACAACAACAACCGTAAAACAACAAAACTAGCATGCAGAGCCCGGCTGCAGAATTCCACACTTGCACGATACCCAGCAATCCTCCACCAATTAGGAGAAAGAAGTCCGACACGGCTGTGGAAGACACGACTGACGCCGACTGGAAGACGCATCAGCGTAGGCTTAGCCAGTCAGTCACACACCAGGAAGAACGCCAAGACCGAGCCCCACAAGCGTGGTGATGGCGATGCGTAGCTCGCACGGTGCCCTTCTTCGTTACAGCTGTAACAAACTGTGGCGGAAAAAGATTGCGTTAGGAGCTGAAGTAATCATATAAAAAAAGAATATTATAGAACTTTAGCAGTAATAAATTTCCAATACTCTCACCCGTTAACGGAACGGTTCAAGAACGTGCTCACTGCTTCAAAATGAAGGGGGCGACAGATCGAGTACCACGCTTTGGTATAAAAGTTACAAACAGGGATAAAGCGCTTCAGAAAGGCTGGATGACGTCTCGATAGGAGGGTCTGCCTTCGATGAAGGCGGCCTTGTCATCCTCGGCACGTTAGATGAGGTTATTAAGGTGACGCCACGTGCGGTCGCTCTCAGCCGTAGATCAAGAAACACAAAAAGAAAGAAAAATATGCTGATCCCACGCACTGTGGGAATAGATGTAAGCGAAGCTGCCTGTGCTGTTTGATTTGACTGGCAATAATTAGTGGCGATTTTCACGGAGATGTTTAATTTATTCAACGTTTGGTTCAGTACGCGAATCGTGAGTTGATGTCAAAGCTTACCTTGGGTGCAACACTGCTGTTTGTTTGCGTGGTAAATCGAACACTCAAGAAGAGGTGTTTGCTTGAGGCGTTGTGGTGCGCCATACCTAATAACCTCTGAGAGCGTTGAGGCTTGTCATTTCCTCGAATGGCTTATGAAATCGTGTCACAAGTATAGAATTTTATTGGTATTATGTAGCTGCACGTGTCAAAACGGCAATCGGTTGATTAGGCACGCCGTAGTGGCGGACTCCAGATCAATTTTAACACCGTGATGTTATTGAACGTGTTCCTTATTCTAAGTGCACGTGAGATCTTTTTTTTTTTTCGCGCCCGTAAAAAGCGTGGCGGGCGCGGTCAGGATCAAACCGTCGACCTCTAGCAATGGCATAGCCGCATATAGCTACCGCGGTGGGCACAGAAGTGTAGATTTGACCTGCAACCGCTTCCGTAGTGTCGCGTAGACCGTACGGTGCGCTTTAATGCGGCTCTGCTTTTGTACGGCCTGCGTGTGTTGTTCGCCTGAAAAATCTGGAATTTATGCCATGTTTATTTTTCAGAGATGGCAGGAACCTACTCTGCCGTACCTTGAACTTAAATTTATACCGTTTGCCTGGAAACATAGTCGTGTCTATAGTAGTAGCGTTTCCATGCATTCTCACGCCACCCTCTCCCTATCTGTCCCCCTGGCCCCTCTTGTATTGGAACAGCGAGCGAAGAGTTGCAAGGCTGTTATTCAGTTCTTTCGCGACTGTGTCGGTTCTTCCCATTCTCTGCCCTCTCTCCCTCATCCTGTGTGCCATTATATCTGGCTTCCCTCTGGTCTTATCACGACAAACCAAAAATGACACCAAGGAAAACATAGGGGAAATTACTGGTACTTACTAATTGAATTAAAGAAATGATAAAATAATGTCCATGAAAGTGGATGAAAGAGCAACTTGCCGCGGGTGGGGAACGATCCCATGTATATGCATTATGCGTGCGATGCTCGAAGACGTGGGTTCGAGCCCCACCTGCGGCAAGTTGCTCTTTCATCCACTTTCATGGGCATTATTTTATCATTTCTTTAATTCAATTAGTAAGTACGAGTAATTTCCCCTATGTTTTCCTTGGTGTGTTTCTTTCTTGGCTTCTCATTATATGATTTATAAAAATGGGGCCCCTCCATTAATCGGGCCCTTTTCTAAGCTCGGCAGTTTCTCGGCAGTTTCAGGTAAGCTCGGCAGTTTCTGCCTTACTTTTGCTTGTGGCAAAGCATAATTGCAGCTGTCAGCACGCTAACGTAGCGACGACGAGGGAGCTTCAGAGGGCATTGTGCACATGCGACGGGATGCAAAGGCCCGTACGACCAGCTTTCTCTCATCGCGTTCCTCTCTGCCGTGCGTCTATCATGCGAAGACAAGCTCTAAACACCCCCCCCCCCCCCCACCCTCCTTGACTCGGTCTGCCAGAAACAGCAGCAGCAAAAGCAGCAGCAGCAGTGGGAAAGTCGAAGCAAGAGGCAAAGACAGCTTCGCTTTGAATTGAGCGATCTAGCTTGACGGACGAGGGGACAAGGGCGGGTGAGTGAGAAGGTGGCAGGATATTAAAAAAGGAAGACATGGGAGAGTGTTAAGGGGGCGATAGGTTATTTTGCAAGCTTTCGGATAGCTGAATAGAAGCCGTAGGCAGCGTGCCTTCTGGGTTTTAGAAGAGCCGGTCAGCGTGATTAACAAGAGAAATGAGTAGAAATAATGACTTGAGACTTTTTTCAGGGTGATCAGCCTACATAGCGCAAACTGTGCACGTGTTTTCTCCCTTTATCCGCTGTCCGTGCTCTTTCTTTCTTTTTCTGCTGAACTCGCCGACATTAGGGCGCAGGTGCGCTGTGGCGCATGCAATGGCCGAAGGGCTTCGCAACAATAAATGGCAGAAAACTCTGCTCGATCGTCTGCCACGCAGCGCAGCAAGCAGACGGCAATCACTGCGATAATTTTCGAAAGTACGACGATTCTTCCAAAAAGAAAGTGGGCAAGTTGGGGCTTCGAACATTATGCGAGAGCGATGATTGCGCACGTAAATACGATATATATTTGTAGGAGAACGACACATACTGAAAATCACGTGTTTCAAGAGATCATTGGGCGTCGGAACAGACGACATTCAGTTTGTTGCGCACAGCTTGAAATGTTGCAAGTCACGCAGCCATGTGCTCTTTCCGCTTCAATTGGGGGAATAAGGGCTCACTCAATATTGGCTGCTAATCCTGGCGTTTAACCGCCGTCTCGTAGAACAGGGCCAACAAGTTACCCCGACAAACAGGTCGTGCCTCTCCGAGTGGGGAAAGCAAGTTTCTAGATATCGTCGTACCAGCCCGGAAACTATAGAAGGAGGTGAGGGACACTTACCTGCGAACTTCAAGACCGCTTCCACAGTCACTTGGACACAAAAGTGGGCAGCTATGAAATTTCTGGCATCTTACTTAACTGCACTTCTCCTAGGCACAATGGCACAATAGCTTATCATGCCCGCTAGCTGACATGCGCTCATGACGCACCGTGCGCGGCGCTTTCTTTGTTTGTTTGTGTCCTTTTTCTACCCTCCAGGTGCATTCGTGCCGTCCCCATCTCCCTCATGTTCTGTGTAAAGTCCGAGGGCAGTAACATCGTGATCGCGTGCCGCATGCTGTATGTGCGAGTGAAAGCTGGGGGCGGGGGAGTTGCATGGGTGCGGACGATGGTGGCTCCGCCTTGAGTGTGCAAGGGAGAAAAGCGGGGAGGAAGCGCGCCGCCTCCCGTTTCGTGTGATTATGAGGGGGCCTTAGTATTCTGTGATCTGTGAATCTGTGATTTCGCAAAATGTTTATTTGCCATGTTTGAAGCATTATATACAGTGACATTTCCTTACATGCCTAGATTTATTGCAGACCTATACCTATATTCAATTTTGTTGTTGCGAGGTTTTGTGTATACCATGCAGTGAACTTTGTTCTAGGGACACTCTTTTGCCCTTTAGCAAGCCGTCTCTTCGCATTTGTATATTCCATTGAATCTTTGCATTTCGAATGTACGAGGGCGAGTCAAATGAAAATGAGCCAACCCACCCTACGCAATAATGGTTCGGTCGATTATTCCAGGCATGTGCGCAGAACACAGGGCGCAGAATACAGGCATCACTCATTTGCAAAAGTGATGCGCAAGTGCGAGGATAAATTTTCTTTAATGCTCCGATACACTTCCTTGAACATGGTTACATGACATAATGGAAGCTCCAGAAGTTGAACAAGGTGGCGTCGTGAGGTTTTTGACAGCTGCTGGTGGTTCCCAAAAATAAGTTAGTACCCCAGTGACTGCCTTTTACGTTGAACATTGTATTTCATTGACCACTGTGAATCATTGGAGCAAACGGTTCAAAGTGGACGTGAAAGTTGCAAAGACGACCCAAGGCTGAGCCAAAGCCACCGTGAAATCACCCCCAACACAACTGCAAAAGTTTATTACTTGATTAGGCCAGAACGAACGTTAAGCATCGATGAAATGGCAGTGTGTGAACATCAGTTCCCATTTCGTTCACACCATAATTCATGAACATCTCGGTCAACGGCTATTGTGTGCGCAATGGATGCCCAAGGTTTTAAACCACCGCCAGAAAACGGACAGGTACGGCATTGCCTTGGCTCATCTGATCTGGTATCACAATGAGGATGACGACTTCTTGTCTGCAATTGTAACCGGGGACGAATCATGGTGCCCCTACTACGAGCCTGAAAAACGATGGCAAGCTTACAGCGGAAACAATCGAATTCACCGCCCCCAAAGAAATGAAAGGCCGTCATTTCCGCCAGAAAGCTGCTGTTTTTTTTTTATTCGTAAAGGATCACTGCTGATCCAGTTTGCAAAACCTGGAGAGGGTGTCAATCGTTTCCGGTATTGGCAAACGCCGGATCGGTTGCGTGTCGCTGTCAAGAAGAAAGGACATGGAAAATTGACGAATGGGGTCATCTTGCTCCAAGAGAACGCCCGTCCCCACGTTGCTGATGGGATTAACACAAGACTGGCAAAGTTCAGGTGGGATACACTGAAACATCCACCATACCACCCAAACCTTTCGCCTTGGAACTTTCGCATTTTGGGGGAGAAAACAGCTCAAAGGAACTTGATTCATGACGGACGATGACGTGAAATAGTCATTTGCAGACTATTTGGAAGAAGAAACAATGTTTTATGAAACGGGAATCATGCGACTCGTTAGTCAGTGGGACAAATCTCTAAGTCCTCATGGAGGCTACCTATAAATAAACCACCCCGTTTGTCATATATTCGCATTGGCTCACTTTCACTTGCCTTGCATTCGTATAGTTTGCAGAACTGCTGATTTCTATATATGCTCTCTGTTGAGGCTATAATTTTGCTGCCATTACTCACCTGGCACGACCGTTGACAGCTGTTTCTGCGCAATATATTGGAACAAAGGACAGCGTCACTGAGATTTTCACCTGGCCGTTGCACATGTACAAAAATGTAAAAGAGGTTCTTGAATGACAAAGTTTCTTTAAAATATTTGTCCTCAAATTGTTCATTTAATGACCTCTACATTTTTCATATCAGGCACACGTGTACGATATTACTTACCAAGCGGGCTGCAGCCCTAACGAGCGGGCACACTTCCTGGCTCCAGAATTCACGAACCGCCCCCGATCTAACAGTCCGGTTCTCCCACAGGATTACCGCTTCAAAGATCCTTTTGCCAAGTATCACGAAATTACGTCGCATTACAGAAAAAAAGGAGGAAATTCCTTCCCCCCAGCCCCGAACTTAACGGGACTGAGGCCGTTACTTTCAGGCTCTTAAAGACGAGATCATACATCACCCCAGAGTGCTTAGTTGCATAGATCCCAACTTCCCGCAGTCGTGCTCCAAATGTTGTCATGCATGCTTGCTCCTCCTTCGACAGCATGCTCTGGCTGTGGCAGTACAACGCAGGCTCCGAACTTCCCTACAAGTCCAAGTAGGACGCCTTGGAATTCAGAATTCAGAGCTCGGAATTCACGCACCAACTACACGCCTTCTAGAGGGCCCGCGACGTCGCAGATGGTCACCACCTCCCGGTACCGTTGTGGGCGGAGCCACCAACTTGATTGTGGAGCCTTGATACCCCCTATCACATTTCTCGGGACACTTCGATAAGTCCTTGTTCATTGTCAGTGGCATGCAGTGCTTTGCTGGTTTCGAACTTGTATATTTCTAAGTTCGCGCGATATTATTTGTACCTTTCAAATAGACAAAAACGCATGGAAGGACTTTCGGGCACTATTTTTGGGACATACGAGTATATTCTTCCGATAAAAATAACTTATTTTACTTGTTTTGACAGTGCGCAGCGTTCAATAATTCGTTTGCAGCATCTTTGGCAATGGCAATGCAGTTATTATTCATGTATTTGCTCCCTCGACAAGGGCTACAAGGGGGACGCGGTACTGCAATGTGAGCCCCGCCTTCCCGAACAAAGTTTCAGGCTATGCCACTGATGCCAGCAGCATTATTGTAATGCTGCCTTTCATTCGCTGCACGATTCGTCGATGGGGTTTTGCATAATCTGGAGACCTCAAAATTTTTGTTGGCAACTTAGAAACGCGTACGTGTTTAAGCAATAAGTATTCTGTACTTAATAACGGCCGACTAACGTGCACTAATATCATACACTACAACCGAAGTACCACCGCTTCACTGCCACGCCGAGCCATCTCCTGGTTTTTGAGACTTTGTTTGTAAATTTAAAATTATCATTCATCATCAACATTATCACCTATTCACATGTCCACTGCAGCACAAAGGCCTCTGCGATCTCCAATTACCCCTGTCCTGCGGCAAGCGATTCCAAATAGCACCCGCAAATTTCCTAATTTAGACACTCCATCATTTTTTAAATCTTTTTTGGCTTTTTATAGTCTTCTGCCGTCCTCCACTGCGCTTCCCTTCTCTTGGTACCCATTCTGTTACCCTAATGGTCCAAAGGTTATCTAGTCTGCGCATTACATGACCTGCCCAGCGCCATTTTTTTCTCTTAATGTCTATTAGAATATCGTCTATGCCAGTTTGCTTTCTGATCCAAACTGCTCTCTTTCTGTCTCTTAAAGTTATCCCTAGAATTCTTCGTTCCATTGCTCTTTGCGCGGTCCTTAACTTGTTCTCAAGCTTCTTTGTCAGCCTCCAAGTCTCTGCGCCGTATTTCAGCACCGGTAAAATGCCCTGATTGTATACTTTCCTTTTCAATGATAACGGTAAGCTCCCATTCAGGAGCTCACGATGTCTGCCGTATGCAATCCAACCCATTTTTATTCTTCTTTGCATTTCCTTCTCATGGTCCGGGTTCGCTGTGATTAGTTGTACTAGGTAAACGTACTCCTCCACCGACTCTGGAGGCTGACTTGCGATCTTGAAACCTTGTTCCCTTGCCAGGTTATTTATCATTATCTTTGTCTTCTGCATATTAATCTTCAATCTACTCTTACACATTCCCTCTTAAGGTCCTCAACATTTGTTGTAACTCGTCTGCATTGTTGCTGAATAGAACAATGTCATCGCCAAACCGATGGTTGTTGAGGTATTCGCCGTCGATCTTTACTCCTCAGCCTTCCTAGTTTGTTAGCTTGAATGCTTCTTCTAAGCACGCAGTGATCAGCTTTGGAGAGATTGTGTCTCCTTGTCTGAACCCTTGCTTTACAGGTATCTTCCTACTTTTCTTCTGTAGAATTAAGGTGGCTGTGGAATCTCTGCACATATTTTCTAGTGTATTTACGTAAGCGGTCTGTACTCCTTCCATACGCAATGCCTCTATGACTGCTGGTATCTCTACTGAAGCAAATGCTTTTTCATAATCTATGAAAGCCTTATGGAGAGGTTTATTGTACTCTGCGGATTTTTTGATAACTGGGTGATGACATGGATGTGATTCATTGTAGAGGAACCTTTCCTGAAGCTAGCCTGCTCCCTTGGTTGACTAAGTTCTTGTGTTGTCGTTATTCTGTTGGAGATTATTTGCGTAGATATTTTATATAATACTGGGAGTAAGCTAATGACCCTATAATTTTTAGTTCTTTAACATCGCCCTTTTCCGTTGATTAGTATAATGTTTGCATTCTTCCAGCTTTCTGGGACCCTTGCAGTCGATAGGCACTTCGTATTGAGAGCCGCCAGTTTTGTTAACATTATGTCTCCTCCATCTTTGAATTAATCGACTGTTATTCCATCCTTTCCTGCCGCTTTTCCCGTTTCATGCCTTGCAAGGCCTTTCTGACCTCATCTCTTGTTATGGGAGGAGTTTCTGTATAATGTTCATTATTGTTTTGGATAGAGCGCACTTTAGTCGAATGGGTACTGTAAAGGTCGGTATAGAATTCTTCCGCTCCTCCCTCCCCGAAGACTCGGACTTCCCAGTGCCATTAATAACTTATGCAGACGTATTACAACACTTGCGCTTATCGCGACGAAAATACCCGGGCCCAGCTAAGGAATTAGACAAATCAAAAGAATGTCATTTACGAAGATTACAAACGATGTCATTTAATAACCCAGTCAAGCTACATGCTATTGAGCCACAATCCTATTCGGCCGAGTGTAAATTCTGCGGGCAGAAAGGAGATTTGTACCATTTGGTATGGGCCTGCCAGGCTAATAGTGCCTTAGAAACTACAAAACAGCCAGCGTGGGAAGGATGGGAGGCAGCCCTGTCCAGCTCAACCCTCAAGGACCAGCGAGCCCTCGTGGAAAGAGCTAGGGCGGCGGCTAATTAGCCAACGGAATTCCGGAATAAGAATCCGACCACCCTTCTCCTAACTCCCCTCCCCTTTTCCTTTAAATGCAGCGTTTTCATCATCATCATCCACTTCTTTTATTATATTTTCGAGATTGCTGATGATATTTCCCTGCTTATCTTTTAGTGCATGCATCTTGGTTTGTCCAATGCCAAGTTTACTTCTCACTGATTTCAGGCTGCGTCTATTTTTTACGGCTTCTTCTGACTTTCTCACGTTATAGTTTCAAATATCACTTACCTTCGCCTTTTTTATCCGTTTTGTCTGTTCTCATTCTTTGTCGTTTCCTTATTAGGTCATTTGTTACTTGGGAGAGCTTGCCTACTGGTTGCCCTGGTGCCTTGCCTCCCACTTCAGAAGCTGCCTCTGAAGCCAGCCTCGTTACGGTTTCATTCATTACCTCTATGTCATCATCATCTTCTCTCTGTTCTAAGGCTGCATATTTGTTTGCAAGTACCAGCCTAAATTTGTCTGCTCTTACACTTAGTGCCTCTAAGTTGACCTGTTCTTTCTTGACAAATTTTACTATTTCTGTGTTTAAATTCAGGTGGATCCTGGCCCTTACTAACCTATGATCATTACATTTTACCCTACCTATTACTTGGACATCCTACGATATGCTGGGATCGGCAGAAAGTATAAACTCAATTTCATTTCTTGTTTCACCATTTGGGCTTTTCCAGGTGCATATTCTGTTGCTGCGTTTCCTGAAAGAAATGTTCATTATTCTCAGCTTATTCATTTATGCGAATTCTACCAGCATCTCACCTCTAGCGTTTCTAGAATCGACACCGTAGTTGCCAATTGCCCGTTCACCCGCCTGCTTTCCCGCCACTTTTGCATTGAAGTCCCCTATTACAACTGCATACTGCGTTTGCACTTTTCTCATCGCTAATTCAACATCTTCATAAAACTGACCTACTTCCTCATAGTCGTGATTGGACGTTGGAGCGTAGGTTTATACTCTCTTTATACTGTACCTATTATAGACCGTTTTTTCATGGGCGCCACCATATTGCACGCAGTGGCGCCATCTATGGGCAGTCGGCATGCTGGCTTGGACGTGCGCTCCGTTTTGCACTGCAGGCATACGCTCGGCGGTAGTTTTTTGGCGTTTCTTTTCGTGCTCGTGCGGTCTATTGAGTATGACGTGGCGCCTTCTACGCGGGAAACGGTTCTATGAGGCGTACTGAAGTGGTATAGGTTGGTATGGCCGGACTTTCTGCTCGCGTTGAGGCGGACGGAGCACGCAGCGCGATGTGTGCGCGCATATTTGAGCCTACAATCAGCCTCGAACATCAACTGTGTATTTATGAAAGTTCCATTCACTAAGTTGGCCTTTACTGCAGTATCATCCTCGAGTTCTATGCTGTGGTTTAGGTGCAATGAAACATACGCGATGATCGGAGCAGCGTGGATACCGTTCTGCTACGATAGGAGCTGTGCTGTTATACTTTGACAAGCGTTCAAACTATTCGTTGCACATTGCATTCCCTGACTACTTGGTTCGGCAGACGAAATTTCCACCGATGAATGAAATGGTTTTGGTTAGTAATAACAATATACCTTACAGCGTGAACTATACTTTTCCAGCAAAGCGACCGTTCACGATCTGCGCGATTGTCCTAACCAGTGGTAGCTACTGGATTACAGATATCTTTGTTCTATATAGCGCATGGTCCAAGCATGCGCTATCAACGTTTATAGCTCTATAAGCGTTGTGCGGCGTGACTATACGAGGTCGTACTGCGACGTTAGCCCGTTCTCTCTCTTTTCCGAGATAGGTTATGATAACGGACTTTTTTTTTGGTTGTGTTCGTTCCGTTCGCTATACGACGCACTTATACGTATTACGAAAATATTGGCCTCAGAATAGCCATCGCATTCTTTTTATGGTATCTACCTCGGATATTATGGCCTTACAGGACAAAAAGGCAATTTCGAAGCACACCCGCCGTGGTTGCTCAGTGGCTATGGTGTTCGGCTGCTGTGCACGAGGTCGTGGGATCGAATCCCAGCCACGGCGGCCGCATCTCGATGGGGGCGAAATGCGAAAACACCCGTGTACTTAGATTTAGGTGCACGTTAAAGAACCCCAGATGGTCGGAATTTCCGGAGTCAGGCACTACGGCATGTCTCATAATCAGAAAGTGGTTTTGGCACGTAAAACCCCACAACTTAATTTTTCAATTCCGAAGCACATAGCTTATTCATATGTATCATGCTGTTCCACCAACCGCAGTGATCGCTATGTTGAGCAGCGCCATCGGCCGCATTCCGGAGGCAAGCGTATAGACGTATAGCGATTTCGAACCTACTAGACTTGAATCGTCGCGAGAACGGCGCTGGTGTATCACAAATATTTGTTTGCGTCTGCCGCTTGGGTATTTTGTTGTTGCCTTAGTTTAGCCGTACACGAGCAGGCGCTCTTGTTTCAGTCCTTACGCCAAGCGATAAGATAGTGAGCAGCTTTACCATTTCATGCTGGTAATACATAGACATCGTTTATCTTCGTTGAATCAAAACCGATATACGCAAAACAGTTCACAATACATACATACACCGCGGCTGATAATACGCGTAACATGTTTGCGCACCCAAGAGATATTTCCCCGTACTGTAGTTACCGACGCACCGAAAGGCTTCCCTCAGTACCTTATATAAAGGGACATTGCGTAAATTTCACCAAGTGTGATATAAAACATCTCGAAATCGTTCCGCAGCACGCGAAAGCAATACTTTCAATAAGCGCCGCGCCGGATCGCACAAGCCACAGAGGAGGCTCGCCGCGCGCCCTTTGCTCCTTGCCCACTGAAAAAGTCTATTGAGTTTGATTAAGACTACTGCTACCCCCTCGTTGATGATGTAGAATTCGTCAATGTTGCCCGCTATGTCTTTATGGATTAGGTATCTCACCCCGCATTGCTATTATCTGGGGGACCTCTATAGGAGAGGACATGGCCGTTAATCAGCAATGTGTAAGCCTCACCAGTTCTAATCTCACTAAGGCCGATAATAACCCAAACAATGTCTGATAGTTCTTCGAAGAGTCCTGCTAAGCTTGCTCCACTCGAGAGGGATCGGGTGTTAGACGTTGCAAGGGTCACTTTCCATTCGCGGCCTTTCCAGAACCAGATATTCTTAGCACCCTCTGCTGCGGCGCAAGTCTGACCGCCGCCTTGGTCAGGTGCTCCGCAGCCACTGGGAACCGATGGCCATTTCATTGACGAGATCATGTGGAGGTAGTGGCCGAATACTGCACCAGGGAGGCCACTTGCTGTTCTGGTGAGGGAGTGTGTTTGTTCAAGCTTAGTGGATAGGATAGGAATAAACTTTATTTGTCCAACGGGTATTGATGTTGGTGCCCGGGGCTAGGCTGCCAGGGGTCCATCGCCCGAGGAAGAGCTTTCGAGATCCTCGGCAAAGGCCCTGGCCCGCTGGACGGCCAACTCCTGGTCTTCGGTTGCCTCGCGCAGGAAGGCGGCTTGCCATCTCTCACTGAGGCGCCCCGCTTCAGAGGGTCCTGATGTCTTCTTCCTTCCTCCTTGTCCTTCTTCCTCATGGCGTTGGCATTCCCAAAGCACATAGGCCATAGCGGCCCGTTCGTGCTCGCACCAGGGGCAGCCGGGCGACGGGTGCAGCGCGGGCCTCAGGCGGTGCAGTTGGTAGGGGTTGGTGAATGTGCCCGTCTGCAGCCGACTCAGGTCGACCGCGTGGGACCTGCCTCGGCGCCCGTGGGGTTGTGGATATTTTCTTCGTTCTTTCCTATAGAGGCCAAGCACCTCTCTGTACGTTGCCGGAAAGTCCTTGACATCACAGTCGGCGTCCGCGTGATCCGCAGCTCCGTCCGCCGCGATTTGTGTTGTGTTGGACACTACAACGGCCGCGCCAGATGGGGTGGCCGCCGCCGTCGCCGTCACTCCTCTGCTGGGGTCCCGCACAATAACGGCAGCGGCTGCCCTCTGGGGGACCGCGTCGCGGCGGGTAAGCTGCCTCGCGACGAGGTGGGCGCGCTCGTTGAGGTTGGGTAGAGTGTCGGTGCGTCTTCAGCGGTTAGCATTGTTGTTGTCATTATTGTTGCGGCTGTTGTTGTTATTGCCAAGCTCCCCGACGTGCGCGGGGTACCACTTGAGGGACTTGTTTGTAATCGTGCCAGATCCGAAGTCCCCGGCCCGGGCGTTGAGCATTGTCAGGATTGGGGGCTCAATCCCTTCGTCCGTGGTCCTTTGCCAAGATTGGAGTACGGCATGAATTCGAAGGTAGCTGGCCCATGCCGTCGTCCAACTTATTTACGCTGAGATCGTTGAGGAAGTGAAGAACTGCTTCTCATCGAGAACGGGGAAAAGGGTTTATTTACAGAAATTAACTCAGTCTAACATGACTGCTTGAGAAAAAGAGTATTAGTCCAACAGGACTGCATGAGAGAAGTGAACCAGTCTAACATGACTGCTCAAGAGAAGTGTGTCCTCAGCATTCGCACAACCACAGTTTTTATACACTCGATCCGCCGGTCCTACGACGCGGCGACTCTTCGTTTTCACATCACCAACTCGCAGCTGCTCTGAAGATCAGTTTACGTACACAAAGGCAACCACGCTCTGTACACAGAGGCAACCGCACGGGGTGCCGTTCCGGGAAACTATCGTTGCCGATCGAGCGTCGCTCATTGTTCCGTGCCACTCCGAACCGTGAGAAGCACAAAAATACGTCGTCCCCACGGCAGCTTGACCAGGCGTGTCAAATCAGCTCCGCGTTGGGGAACTCTGGAATCATTGTCCACACACCGAACTCGTCCCGTCACAATGTCGATGGGGCTGGAGGAAGGAAGCGGGTTCCAGCGCAAAGGCCGCTTCTTTGAACGCCTCCCAGCTGCAGCGACGGAGAGGGAGAGGTGCGCGTCTTGCACCCCTTGTCGTAATCGGGCGGCAAGGTGGCAATCTTGTTGCGCAACACGCCATTCTTGACAGCGCCTCCATGGCCCGAAAAGTCTCGACTGTCTAGCGCTGACAACCGCTAGGCAGGAAGAGAACGGCTGCTGGTCAGGGGGGGATTGATGTCTTGGCTCGCAGCGACCACTTGTGCATTGATGTCACCGCCCCAAAACATCCAACAAGGACAGGCAACTGCAAAATGAACCCCACAACACGGCTCTGCGCCGAGATGACGTGCATTGGCTCTCACTTTAGACTCGCTAGGCTTCAAAAAAACAACAACAACATAAGTGCAGAAACAAAAAAAAAATGCTGCATTTCACTATGCCAATTTCTGAAGCAAATTCCTGCTGACAAATTCAGCAATCATGGAGGGAATCCTGCTAAATGAGAGGGGATCTTCTTCGCTTAATAAAATTAACACTAGTAACCCTAAAATTTAGGCGGGACCCCCAAACGCAGAATTCAAATTAGCCTGCTCAAACCATCCGCATTGCTATGCAACTTTCCCTTCTTATATCTAACGGAGAAGTTGCACTCTTGGAGAGTGAGGCTCCATCGGAGCAAGCGGCCGTTTTTGTGTGACATTTGATTGAGCCACGTCAGAGGACAGTGGTCGGTCTCGAAGATGAACTTCGCTCCGTACAAGTAACACGACAACTTCTGGGCGGCCCAAACCAAACAAGCGCATTCCTTCTCTGAAGCGCTGTAGGCTTCCTCTCTTACATTTAGTTTACGGCTGGCGTAGAGGATAGGATGCTCCTCGTTATCGTCGCCGACTTGACTAAGTACCACGCCCATACCTCTGTCGCTTGCGTCGCTTTGAACTATGAATTCCTTTGTGTAGTCTGGCGCGCGAAGCACAGGGCGAGAAACCAATAGCGTTTTCAAACTTTGGAAAGCGTTCTCCTTGTCCTTATCCCAGTGTACGTTACTCGGTGCTCCCTTTCGGAGGGCGTCTGTTAATGGACTTGCCAATTGCGAGTAATTCGGAATGTACCGTTGATAGTACCCCACAAGTCCCAAAAATGAACGAAGGTCCGTTTTCGGGCGCGGCTGAGAAAATTCTCCAATCGTAGCTATTTTCAGCTCAGCCGGCCGTCTCATGTCCTGACCGACAACATGGCCCAGATAAGTAACCTGCGAACAACCAAACCTACACTTTTCCGCTTTCATCGTTAAGTCGACTTTAAACGTACGAAGCCTCGCATTCCTGTCGTAATAGAATTTGGCGTTCCTTTGAGCTATTTCCATGTTCTTTCCGACTAGTTCATGGGTTGCGCTTAGCCGCCCCAGTAAATTTAGCACGTATTCAACCACGGTTGGACTCTCCCCTCTTTCCTCCCACATCTCTCTTAACATTCTCAGTGGAGACCGGAGTGTCCTCCCATACACTAGTTCTGCTGGCGAGAACCCTGTCGCCTCATGTGGAACCGTTCGCAAAGCAAACAAAGTTGCCGGCAGACAGTTCTCCCAGTCCTCCTTGTGCTCGTAACATAGCGCACGCAAAACTCGCTTAAGCACCGAATGCCACCTCTCTACACTGTTTGACTGAGGGTGATAGACAGAACTGTGTATTAACTTTACCCCGCACTTTTGCAAGAATGTGGAAGTCAGTGCGCTCGTGAATACTGACCCTTGATCTGCCTGAATTTCGGCTGGAAACCCAACTCGTGCAAACACTGTCAAAAGCGCGTCTACTACTTCGGTGGAGCTGAGCTCTTTCAAAGGGATTGCTTCTGGAAACTTGGTAGCCGGACACAGCATGGTAAACAAGTACTTGTAGCCTGATTTTGTTTTTGGAAGAGGCCCTACCGTGTCTATTACAAGCCGTCTGAAAGGCTCTGTTATTAAGGGCACTACCTTCAGTGGAGCTTTCCAAGTCTCTCCTGGTTTACCAGAACGCTGGCAGGCGTCGCATGATCTTACAAAGTTTTCTACATCTTTGAAACAGCCAGGCCAGTAATATTCCATAAGCAATCTTTCCTTTGATTTGTTTATGCCTAGGTGGCCGGACCACCCATTTCCATGACAAAGACTCAAAAGGTCCTCCCTATACTTAGTAGGTATGACTAACTGATCTAAAATCTTACCCTTTCGATCTCTGTAATGCCGATACAACAATCCTCCTCTCTCATGTAACGTTACGTTGCGCCTAGCAATGCCTTCTTTAGCTGTGTCACGTAATTTAGCTAAGCTCTCATCATTCTTTTGCTCAGCTGCCAGTGACTCTCTATCCACGCGTAAGAGTTGATCGAAGTTCTTTGAGGCCGGTGATAATAACGACCCTGTCTCGCTTGTGAGCGCGTCTGCTTGCTCTTCCTGCAGGCTAGAACTCTGACACTCTAGTGCTACGCTCTCATTGAGCTGGTCAGCTGGCAGGCTCTCCTCAACTGTTCTTTTGTCCCTCGGGCCTAGCTCGGATTCGGGTATTGAAGTTATGCCCTTTTCTGCTTCCGCTGGAGGAGCTTGAGCATTTTCAGCCGAAAGCGCCGCGATCTTACGAGCTTGGCCTCGGGTCAATGCCTGTACTATGCCCTCTCCCAGTTTGAGCCCTCTGTCACGCAGCAACTGATTCGAACGATTCGAAAAGATGTAGGGATATTGCCGTGACAAAAATTTGGAAACTGCAGCCTCAGTCTCTAGCTCCCCGAATGGTCCACTGATTTTGACTTTGGCCATGGGCAGACACACGCTGTGTTCTTCTACAACCTGTTTTATCCATGCTACTTCTCCGGTGAAGTCATCTACCATCACGTAGGACGGATGGACAATGTCCAGCGTGGCGGCACTGTCTCTTAGCACTCGGCATGGTTTTCCATTAACTTGCAGGTCGTGGAGATATGGACTTAAAAGTTCCATATTCTCATCCTTTTCCTCCACGTAGGAAAAAACTACGCTAGACTTCTCGCAATTTACAGCTATATGTCCCAGTTTGTGGCATTTGTAACAGCGAATTGGTCTAACAGATTCGAATTTTCTTTTCTGTTCTTTTTGTGTGGTTTCTCCGTTAAGTTTCTCCTCGCTCTTTTCTGCGGGCTTTTCCGCCATGTCTACAGGCTCTGATCGTCTAGTTTGCGCACCCTTTTTGAACGGAAATGGTTTCCGCGGTCCATTTCGACCGTCCCAGTTTCCCTCCTCGGCGTTCAACTTTCTACGGGTTGCGTACTCTTCGGCTAATTCAGCCGCCCTTTCCACAGTGTTTACATTACCTCTGTCTTGCACCCACAGTTTCACAGCTTGGGGGATGGTTTTGTAAAACTGCTCTAGACACATGCATTCAATGATCATGTCTCTGCTGTCGTACGCTTCCGCGCTTTTAAGCCACTCGACTAGGTTGGCCTTTAAGCTATATGCAAACTCCGGATAGCCCTCGCTATCTTTCTTGCCTGTGCTCCTAAACCTTTGCCGAAAAGCTTCGGATGAAAGGCGGTATTTCTTCAGGAGACTAGCTTTAACTTTTGCATAATCATATGCATCCTGCACACTCAGTCTGGCGATTACTTCCGCCGCCTCACACGGCAACATAGACAGCAACCGCTGTGGCCATGTACTCGGACCGAAGTTCATCTTTTCGCAAGTCCTTTCAAAATTGCTTAGGAACAAGCCTATGTCGGTCCCGACCTCAAATGGCTTTAATAGCCTGTCCATGCGGTACGATTCTGCCTCACTTGATCGACCCAGTGCTCCTTCACTTCCTTGAGACAACTCCAAACGTCTGTTTTCAAGTTCAAGTTGCATTTTTCTTATCTCGCGATCTTTATCGCGTTCCTCTCTCTCTCTATCCCGTTCCTCTCTCTCTCGTTTTTCTCTGTCTCGTTCTTCTCTTTCTTTTTCCCGTTTCTCTCTCCTTTTGAGAAGTTCCAATCCCATTTCAATATCTTGCTCACTGGCCTGATTGGAAATTAGCTCCAATAATTCCGATTTGAGCATTTCCTTGCGTACATCTAGGCCCAGTTCCTCACCAACAATCAACAACTCGTCTCTCAGCAGTGTCCTTAACTCCATGACTGCTGCTTTACTGCCTTGATTCTGCTCTCTAAATCTAGCTAGGAAAACACAACCTAGCTAACACACAACAATCTAGCTTCCCTACTGTTCTAAACAGAACAACCACAAAATGAAGCCTAGAAAGTCAAAGCAAAAACCAAGCACTCACCGCAGATACAGCACCATGTCGCAAAGTCCATCTCACCGCTGTCAGCCAGTTGTCAGGATTGGGGGCTCAATCCCTTCGTCCGTGGTCCTTTGCCAAGATTGGAGTACGGCATGAATTCGAAGGTAGCTGGCCCATGCCGTCGTCCAACTTATTTACGCTGAGATCGTTGAGGAAGTGAAGAACTGCTTCTCATCGAGAACGGGGAAAAGGGTTTATTTACAGAAATTAACTCAGTCTAACATGACTGCTTGAGAAAAAGAGTATTAGTCCAACAGGACTGCATGAGAGAAGTGAACCAGTCTAACATGACTGCTCAAGAGAAGTGTGTCCTCAGCATTCGCACAACCACAGTTTTTATACACTCGATCCGCCGGTCCTACGACGCGGCGACTCTTCGTTTTCACATCACCAACTCGCAGCTGCTCTGAAGATCAGTTTACGTACACAAAGGCAACCACGCTCTGTACACAGAGGCAACCGCACGGGGTGCCGTTCCGGGAAACTATCGTTGCCGATCGAGCGTCGCTCATTGTTCCGTGCCACTCCGAACCGTGAGAAGCACAAAAATACGTCGTCCCCACGGCAGCTTGACCAGGCGTGTCAAATCAGCTCCGCGTTGGGGAACTCTGGAATCATTGTCCACACACCGAACTCGTCCCGTCACAATGTCGATGGGGCTGGAGGAAGGAAGCGGGTTCCAGCGCAAAGGCCGCTTCTTTGAACGCCTCCCAGCTGCAGCGACGGAGAGGGAGAGGTGCGCGTCTTGCACCCCTTGTCGTAATCGGGCGGCAAGGTGGCAATCTTGTTGTGCAACACGCCATTCTTGACAGCATGCGCACCACATCCGCGGACACCCAACCTTTGGTGTAGTTCCGAATCGCTGATTTGGAGTCGCTAATAATCAGGTTATCCTCCGCACCTCCGTGGAGGATAACCATCTCTTCCGCTGCTTCGGCCGACGGCAGCGTCACTGATGCCGTGACTCGGATCCTTCCCTTTGTATCTACGACTGCCACGGAGAAGGCGGGCGCCGACGCCGTCGACTGGTCGTGTCGATGTTGCCGCTGTTGCTGCTGCCGTTTTTGTCCTAATAGTAGTAGTGATGGTGGTGATGGTAACTACGGTTCGTCTCGCACATTCCCTTGTAGCGGCGGTGGTGGTCGACGTCCCTCGTTGCCTTCAGAGTCACCGACTGGCCGCGGGTACCTGGCTGCATTGACGGAGAGGACGCCTTCCCGTCTTCCATGTTTCTCGATGATTGCTACTGCCCTGCGTATGGGTGCATATTCTTCGGCACATTTTCCGTCTGTACGGCGTCCCTGACTTCCGGTAGCAGTGATTCCTTCAGTCCACGCGCCTCGTGATATCGAATCCCTAGCAAGTCTAGGGTTCGTCTTCCCGTTACGGTGCTCGACAGCCTCTCCAGCTGTGCGATTCTCTGTGTTCGGCGATCTCCTCGAGCGTGTTGTGTTCGCCCAACTCGAGGAGCCTGTGGGTTGGCGTGTACTGGGGTGCTCCCAGGGCCGTCTTGAAGGCCCTGCAGATGGCCACGTTCAGCTTGTCGGTTTCGCTCCTGTTCCAGTCGGCGTACGCGGCGACGTACGCTATATGGCTCAGCGCGTACGCCTGTATCAGCCTCGTAACGTTGTGTTCCTTCATTCCTTTCCTCTTGTTCACGACCCGCCGCACGAGATGTGTGGCGACGGCCACTTTCTTCTGAAGTCGGGCAACCAGCTCGCGCTTGGCACCGTTCTCTTCCAGCCACAGGCCGAGCACGCGTAACTTGGACACCGTCGTTATTCGGGTCCCCTCCCTCGCCGTGACACGGACTCCCAAAGGACGGGTGTCTAGCACGCCCTGCGTAAGAGGTCCTTTCTTGCGCGGCCTGTGGAGCAGGATCACCGACTTGTCGGGTGAGCAGACCAGTCCCGTGTCTTCGAGGTGCCACTCCAACTCCCGGATGGCCCGCTGCAGTCGGTCTTGCAATTCGCCGACGCTCGTTTTCTCCGTGGTCCACACCGTCACGCCATCTGCGTCTATCGTATGATTGATGCCCTCTATCGCGTCAAGGGGCTCCGGCAGGCCAATCATGACGAGGTTGAAAAGCATGGGAGAGAGTACGGAGCCCGGCGGCGCTCCCGCACCACCCATTCGGATCGTTCGTGGCGAGGCACCGTCGATCTTGACTGTCGCCTCACGCCCATTCAGGAAGCTGCTGACATATTGGTGGAACCTCACCCCGAGATTGAGTAGGCTGAACTTTATCAGTATGGCCATGTGCTTCACGGTGTCGAAGGCGCTCTTGACGTCTAGCCCGAGAAGGGCGCGCACGTGCGTGCTCAGAGCGTTCACGATCTGTTCGTTGATCTGCAGCATGGCATCCTGAAAAGTCCCTTCAGGAAATGGGTGATGTGGGTGCCGAAGGCGTCCTGCTTCTCGAGCAGCATCGTCACCCTGTTAAGGCAGGCATGCTCCATCACTTTCCCGACGCAGGACGGGAGGGAGATCGTCCTCATGTTTCGGACCTCCAGCGGTTTGCCCGGCTTTGGTATCAGTATAACGTCCGCGGTCTTCTCGATGGCGTCGTCGTTCAGGTTCCTCAGGATTTTGTTGGTGATCCTGTCAGGACCGGGCGCCGAGTTGGTCTTCAGTAGCTTGAGGACCGTTCTAATTTCCTGCACGGGAAAATCCGCGTCCAGCTCCTCGTTGGGGGCCCCGCGGTACTCTGGATGACTCTGCCCTTCCGGATGTGCGAGGTGCGTCTGCACGATCTCTTCCGCGAAAGCCTGAGGGTAGTCCTTGTATTTGTGTCACAGCTTGGACATCTCTGTACGGGTCGCAGTTCTGGTGCTTGCCGGGTCGAGCAGGTGCCTGAGAATCTTCCAGGTGCGTCCAGCGCTCATGTTCCCGGTCATCGTGTCGCACAGCTCCTGCCATTCATGCTCGCACAGGCGGGCGCAATGCGTCTCGATCTCCCGGTTGATTTCGGCTATCTTCTTGCGTATCTTCCTGTTGAGGTTTTGCCTGCTAGCTCTCCGTTGCATGGATTTCTTGGCCGCAACGAGATGTGCCAGCCGGCTGTCCACTCTGTATGGTTGGGGAGTGCCGTCGTCCACGGCTTCGCGGAATCTGTCTGCCACTGCTTTCGTTAGTTCGTGTCGCCAGTCCGTCCATTAAATCTCATCGGTGGCTTTCTCTACGTCCATGAGCAGTACTCTGCACCATTCGCTTATGTCTTCGATCGGGCCCTCCTTTTTGTCTTGTTCTCTATTTTTTTCGGAATATGTCCCTGTCTACGATTCTGGCCTTTCGGCAGACGTCCTGTTCGCTTTCATCCTGTCGCACGGTCACGCACAGGATCCAGTGGTCACTCCACAGGTCCTCGAAGGAGTTCGACCAAGTGACCACGTCCGCGCCTGACCAGACGGAGAGGACGGGGGATGTGTCGCGGCACACTCCCTGTGCTATCCTGGTGTGCGAAGCCGGTTCATTGAGTACAGTCAGGCCGAGCTCGTCCATGACTCCGGCTAGCCTCTTTCTTTCGGTGAGTCGGCTCCGTATCCCCATTGCGTGTGCGGCGCATTGAAGTCTCCACATATCAGCAAGGGACTGGAGGCGGCCTTGGCCATCGCTTCGCGAAAGAGGGCGTCGAAAGTGTGAGTGCGGTATCTTTGCGAGGGGGAGCTATATACGTTGAGCACGAAAAGGCCGGTTTTTCTACTTCCAATTCTTAACACGACTTCGATCAGTACGTGGTCTATGTCCGATTCTTCATGCTGCACGCGTTCGTATTCGATGAAGGCCGTCCGGGGCTTAACCAGGGTGCACACCCTGACGTCCCTCCTCATGCATTCGTATGGGGGACCGCACATCACATAGCACGGGAGCTGGGCCCAGTCGAAAGGTTCTTGCACGGCAATCACCACAGGAAGTTTTTTATTGGCAAGCGTTTTCATGCATTGCGCCATCGTTGCTTTCTTGTTTTTGAAGCCCCTGCAATTCCACTGCCAGACTATGCGTCTGTTGTCAGACTTGCGGGAAACAGCCATGATTGTTATGCAGAGGTGTTAGGGGGACACAAGTGTCCGTGCGTCCCCCCTACCCCGGTGCGGGTTGTGTTGGCATTGTTGTCGCTGGCGAGGGTGGCTGGTGCGTTTACCGCTTGTGACGGTGGTACCCTGGCCTTTCCAGGCAGGTGGTGGTCATGTTGCTGTTGCTTTAGCTGCATCGTCCCGCGTTGCAGATATTCGATTCGCTTATTCATGGCCATGAGATGGGTGTTAACCGCTGCGTACTGCGCGTTCCATCCCGCGTCGGATTCGTTCAGCCTTGTCAGGAACTTAATGGACCTTCCTAATTTGGTTCTACCTTGACCAGTGAAGCCCCACTAGTTCTCGGCATCTTTCGCCGGTGTCAAGCACCACTCCAAGCCTGCAGATGTGCACTCGAGGATGTCATAAGCAGATACACCATCGTTTAAAAAAAGAAACACAGAAACGAAAAGGGGGCGCATTATCACTTCTGACTACCGCAACCGAGCATAAGATGTAGCTCAGTAAGGTAATGCCGCAGGTGGCTAGGCTACCTTGCCGCCGACAACAACGGCCCAAAGAGCCCTTCGTGACTAAGAGATCCACTAATTTGTCCGCCCTTTGCGGGTTTTTGCTGATCACTATAGGTTTCACAACATAGTGTGAATTCTCGGTTGCCCTAGCCTCTTAATTGTGTCCCGCATCTTAGGAATGCACGCGGAGTTGACCACGCCTAGGTACGCAATACATTTTTGCTAAATTTGAATAGCGCTTAACACTTGTATACAAAAATAAAACAGGTAAGTTTTTGAGCGCTTACCAAGAGGCTCCGAGTGTCCTATGATCCGTTCGTCGCGTGTGCTTGTCTCTTGTCGTCCGAACACCCGCGTTCCCTGGTGGCTATTCAGAATGTTCAGTCGCACAATCGCGCTGAGATTCGCCCAAAGGAGGCGACCTTGACGGCTCTCAGTGCTGTCTTCACCCTTTCTACAGCGTTGGACAGTGATTATACTAGAGCTAATGAGAAGGACGGAAGGGGGGGAGGAGATAGCTGACCTCGAAGTTTTTCTGGGAACGCAGAGATCCTGAACACTAGGGAGAGGGGAGTTGTATGCCTCATTTAACCTACACTGGTGCCATATTCGATCAGTCAAGGCCGACCAATCTGAGCTCGATCAAACTGCACGCATGGCACTCAACTAGAGAAACCGGGTAGTTTATGACCTGCACGTTAGCGGCCATAAATATTAGAGGAAACAAAATCGCAAGTGTTCCAAGAAAAAAAATGTAATAGGGTCCCCGTGCGGGCGGTCGTGGCGAAGATATGTAATTCCCTTTTATAGTAATAATCTAGAAGAAAAGAGATAAAGAAAGGATGGAAATCGGAGATTAGAACTCCTGACCCCTAGATGTTGGCCGGAAAGATGACTCACTCGGTTGGTCCGGCATGCCCCAGGTTACTTTGAAGCGGCATAGCTCCTCTCCAGAGCCTCGTACTTACTTGGAAAGGGGCTGACGTTGTCGGTGATGGTTGATTTCCAGTAGTTGGAAGGCATGCTTTCTTAGAAAAATGGCCGACCGTCGATGAGAGGAAACTCGAGTGGCTGTCGCGACTACAGGAAAAGCTTAAGCAGGTGCGAGGCGAGCGCCACAAGCTTAGCGTCTTAGCGTGGGAAACTCGCCCGAATAACTATTCCAAGGAATGCCGCTCGCACAAAATTATAAAATTATAATTCCTACTTAATTCGCGAACAGTGTGCTGGATTCTATGACTATGAATCAGAGTCATTTCATTTCCATCAATATCTCACAACACATTCTGGCCAGTTCTCAGTCCCTTCAGAAAGCGCGAGGCGATAATTGAGGTCAAAGACACCAATATAGAAGACTATTGCAGTTGCTGCGGTGACAAATGTGCTTTAAACCGATTCAATTCTCTAAATTCGCGAGGTTGAAATAAGGTGTGACGTTTTCCTGCCTAAAAAGTAGCCTTCTCCTTTCTTATCGCGAATAATATTTGTCAGTTCAGATTCATAATATCAAAGGAAATTCAACAGAATGCGTGTGCCATAGATATAGCTGATACCAAAGAGTCCTATGTTGAACTGTACCCATTCAATCAGCTCTGTTAAAATTTCAAACGCATTGTGAGCACATTGTTTTGACAGTTTTTTTCTCCTTCGCGGCATCACGCTCTGGTGGAATGGGCATTATTATTAACAACAGAACTCGGTTGTGAAATCATCATGTATCTTATGGTGGGGCAGGGCGGATATCAACATTGGATTGTAGACTACTTTCATTTAGCTTACGGATTTTGTGCATAAATGGACCGGTGCAGGCCATTAAGTCCATTGATTTTTTTCGTAACCTTGACGTGTGTATCCAGGACGGTCATCACGTGGTGCTTGTTGGGGATTTTAACTGCGTCTTAGACACGCGAGCAGATGTCCAAGGTCCAGGCTGGGGTCACCCTGATTTGAACGCACGGGAGTTGCGTCCCCTCGTCCAGCAATTTTCGTTGCTGGATTCACATCGTCTTTTTCATGGTTCTTGGTTTGCTTGGACGTGGTGACGCGGCGCGTCGCCAAGCAGGTTAGCCCGTACGTATGTGCCAAGCAACTTAGCTCAGTATGTCACCGGATCTAATGTGATAATTTTACCTTCATTCCAAGTTTATATTTCCAATCACAGGCCAGTTATGCTTGAAACTCGCTTCCCAACTTTCTTATCAGCAAAACCTTGGCGTATACACATCCGCGTTCTACAATACGCGTGCTCGTTTCCTTGTTTGTCAAAAGTCTGGCACGCCTCTGTTTCTAGATGTGACCCAGAGTCATGGGACGCGCTCAAGGCGTAGTGGCGTCTGCCTTGTTCAGTTGAAGGACGTGCACTCAGACGACGCATGTCAAATCAGTAGCAATTTTCAAAAAAAAGATGCATGCTTATCTAATGGCGCTTCAAACATGACATTTTTTTTTTCTTTCTCTTCCGTGTAAGACTTCCTTATATTGTATAAGCTTTCTTCCAGAACTGCATTGTGCCTCAAAATTCAGCTATGAAAATTTTTTGTCAACAAGCTGTTCATATCAATTATGTTCTAGTTCACTTATTAA
Source organism: Dermacentor albipictus (assembly GCF_038994185.2). Lineage (NCBI taxonomy): Eukaryota > Metazoa > Arthropoda > Arachnida > Ixodida > Ixodidae > Dermacentor > Dermacentor albipictus. The sequence continues at coordinate 86,789,613 of NC_091829.1, read as the reverse complement.
AACCACGGCTTAGTTCTTTTTTCTCTTCTGCATTTGTGTATTACATGATGTAGTAGTGTTACATTATGTGTCATTATGTAGTGTTATATTTATGTACTATTTATTACAGGCTGAGTGTACTGCAACAATTGTTTTTCTTTTCTTTTTTTTCGTTTGTTACTACATTGATGTATTATCTAGTGACTCGCTGTGTGTTGTGCAATGTCGTGGTCTGGGCGGGGATTGGCGCATTGTCAGGTATTCAGTTGCCTTTTCGCCACCCCTTCCCGCTGTACCACTGGATATGTATGATGAACTGATGATAAAATAAACCATTCATTCATTCATTCAAAAGACCACACGGATATTGCCACGAAGCTCCAGTTGATTGCCCTTTCGGTCATTCAACTGACTCCGTTGATGCGGTCATGGCAGCGTGAGCTATGGAGCCGTTTCCAACGCCTCATCGCAGCGTCCTCGTTGTCAGCTGCTGCTCGGCGACGCAGACGTAATCCATGTGCACACCCTGTAGTTCTCATGTTTGAAAGAAACTCGCTATTTAGACAGGCGACTGCATTCGGTTCGGCGGCCCAAAGAGCACTTCCTGTTACGTCGCCTCCCTCGCGTGATTAATCGCTCATTGTAACGCATTTTGAAAACATGGCCCGTACGACTATGCAAATAGATTTTGGCTCTCGAGGATCTCATACAATGCTTAGTGGGCTGCCTCATCTTCCACCTGAGGTAGCGGACCATCTTTGTGCATGACCGTCATCTGATGAAGCGAAGGGAGCATTATCTTCCAGCAAGCCTGGCTCGGCCCAAGAACCAGAATGGTTACACGCTGGGTTTTATCTAGCGTTCTGGGAAGATATAGGTGCCACTTTCGTATGTTATAGAACCGCCGCTTTAAGGACTTTGAATTCCCATGTAGTTTTTGCTACGGTCGCATTGTGCTGATACCTAACCACCATCCATCATCATCATGGAAGACAATCACGCTTTTGATCGTTGACTACAATACCTTCACAGATGTTGTTACCCGGCGCTTGCGAAGCCTGATGCCTTCCTTAATAGAACACTATCAGGCATGCTCAGTCCCTGCCAGAGAGATGCTCACACCAGAGATTACTTTCTCGACAAAGTTATTCCTCAGAATTTTGAGAATGGCAGCCGACAAACAAATGCCATGAAACAAAACAACGACACCGCATGCATAATTCCTTTGATCGCGACTTAAATTTTAGAAGTGCGAAACAATAACAGAGCTTAAACATGAAAATTATGCTAATTTTATTAGCCCGGATTTGCACTACCTTCGGGATCAGCCCAGAAAATATTTGAAACATACCCGATACGGAAAAATGTTGTTCGCCAAGAAAGACAGTGGCTTTCATTTTTATATTGTTTTTCATGTTGTTGTCACCTGTTACATGTTACCTTTAGCGATGTTGCATTTCCCCCCCTATGTAATACCTTCCAACGGAGGGCCTTTAGGGTTTACATAAATTAAATTTAAAAGAATAAATAAATTGAGATTGTCCGATGGCAGGTTTTTTTTTTGTCGCAGGCGTCATGAGCACGTTATCTATTTGGGTGACGGCAACCGGCCTATAAGCGCACGCAAGCTACCTAAAGGCTTCAATGTCGCCGGATTCGAGACCGTTGTATTGCAATGATCGAGAAGAACGGGAACCGAGACGCCCGATTTTTATTAACCATATCATAAGAAGCCAACAAAGAAAGGCACCAAGGACGACACAGGGTAAATCACTTGTATGTACTAATTGAATTAAAGAAATGATAAATTATTGGGCATGAAAGTTCATCAGGCCATATATACTCTTACCATTTGAGCTACCGCGGTGCAGTTTTGCCATCCACCATCTGGGGCATCTGTACTTTGCTACTAAATTAACTCTGGGATTGTTTAATTTCTGCATTTCTTGTTCACACACCATGCACTGTATTCAATAAAAGGCCACAAGCAGTCTTTATGCCATGACACGCACATTTATTGCAATTTTTACTTACAGGCAACAAAAAACACAAATCTGTACAACGAACTTTTTCTCCACTTTATTGACGTGCCACTGTGGCTACGACATTCTGCTGCTAACACAAGGTGAGTGGTTCCTGCGTGAATGAAACTCATTCTACGGTAGCAAAATTACTAGAAATTGTCACTGTGCCAAGTCATTCACTGCCCTCCGGCCCCCATTTACATGCCGTCAACATCTACTGTGTCACTACTGTTTTCGGTTTTGGAAGCTAATTGTGTGCGTTGAGTTCCACCACAGTATTATCAACGCGTGGTTAGAGATCAGAACTATACATATTCTGATACATGTAGTTGAAGAACGAAACGCCTTCTGACTGTCGATGTAGCATGAAATACCTAGATAATAAGCGCGATAATATAACTATACCTGACCGTTTATGTAGAGCGCGTGGTACTGTATACTAGACTTTTCTTCTGTGTAAAAAGTAACTTAAGTACACTGCTTTAAAAGGAAAGATGAATCCGTTGATGGAAATAAACAAAACTCCGTCACGTTCAAGTTCAAATACGTTCGAGTTCTCGTCTCTAGTCTCTCACATTCAATGCTTGTAGCGAACCGATTGCAGCTCCAAATGCTAGCTCGGGCTCCACTGCAGAAACACGCATGGATCATTTCTTACTTTCGTCAGGCATGACAATTACAATGCACAGTACAATTCTTACAGTTGATACTTTACGGACAGAGTAACACAAAAGTAGAAGAATGGTCTCGGCACTCGAACACATGGTCTTAGAAAAGCTGGAAGAAGCACGTGTGCTTTATTGCATGCTACTAATTACCGCAATAAAACCATGGACATTACTTTGCAGAACACTAGCGCCTAGTAAGTGCCTCAAATCACTCTCTCTGAAGTGCACAATGCAAATGAAACAACAGCTGCACATAGTATCGGGTGAGACAGATATACATCCAGCTTTGTTTCAGTTATGAAATCAGGGTGAATAAAGAGAGATCGGCATGTCGCTACCGTTGCGAAATTGGCGCGTGTCAAGCAAACTCCAATCGCCGTTCATGTCACGTGAAGTAACACGAGGAAAACGACAGGACGCCTCCTCCACTGCTTCAACGCCACCACACAGTGAATTCACGTTGAACACTTCCGGATCGGCGATGGCAAACGGTGTTCAGTGGCTTCCTAACAGCTTCCTGTGTCGGTGACGTAACGAATGGGAAAAGTCAAGTGGCGCACAACCGAGCCCTATTAGTTGAAACGTAACAGCCCCTATTTATAGACGTATTTCGACGCCAGCAGGAGGAGCCGCCTCGGTTTCTTCTCCCCTGGGGCTGCCAACCTCTGCTGCCGAAGACTGCAGAATGAAGCAGATATTGGAAAACTTTATTGATTAGCATTAGCAACACAACGAGGAAGTGATAACCATACAAATGTGTCAACACCCTTAGTCGTCCCAGTCTCACACTGCAGGTTGTGTAGAAAAGAAAAGCATTCGTGCATGCCAACTCATTCAAAACAAAAGGTCGTGATATCTCATCACTTTCTAGTTTATGAAAGCTCTGTTTTAATTACGAATAAAATATGTATTGCAGAAGTCTAATCTTTCAACCAATTGAACCTTGTATGTTCCGTTTGTGTCGCTGTGTAAGGACAGTATTGACTGTAGTTGAAGCTTGGGTATTAGAATTTGGGGTCTCTCATTTTTTGTACTACATACATAGAACAAGAAAAAAAGTATGACCGACCACCAACTAGCCCTTTTCACTGCCATTTTATTCCTCTAACTTGTGTAATTGGTGTGCCTTGGAAGTAAAGGCGTCAAGAAAAGGAGACGGCCATTGGCAGGTATACTAATGAAAAATAAATTACGTCAAGTAATGTGCTTACTGATGTCCTACATGGTTACTCACAGTGTGGCCTTGTTTGGTAGCACAGTAGAGCACCGAGAGATAGATGTTTGCATCCCTTGTGCCCATTTTCCGCATTATGACATCGCAATACACAGATCTCCCGATAAATGAAGCCAAATGTAGTCTGTACACCAGCTAGAACGAAACATGTTCTAGGTTCGTGTAGCGCTATTGGTATGTTTATATACGACATGCCGAAGGCATTCGTTTAATGCAAGAGATTGCTAGATGCTTTTTTGTCTCTGCGAATTTGAAGCTACCTTGTGGGAGACGCCGCTCCCTTAACTACGGCGATGGACGTGGAGTCACCTGGAGGGGCACCTGGTCCTTCTACGTCAACAGCGGCCGCTCCGAGAAAGCGGTCTAGTCACCCGAGTGACACCGACAGCGAGGACACTGTGATCTACTCAGCAACCAGTGATGAAACCTCGGATGATAGTGACTTCGTGCCCGTAGTGAAGAACAAAGCAAAGAGACGGCTCGTCAGGACATCTCCGTCCACAAGTAAGGCAACTGTGATCCCTACGCGAAAGCCATCAGACCTCACAATTTTATTTGTGCCTGTGGCTGCTAGCGACAATCTAAACCGGATCAACCGCCAGGCCACATCTGTGTCGCTCGAGGCACTTGTTCCGGGTCAGATCAAAGATGTAAGGATCAACGCCCGAAAGAACATCCTTGCTATAGATGTCGCAAACCGCAGCGCTAGACATTCTGAGCAATGTTAAGGTCCTGGATAGCATCAACGTACGCTGCTATAAACAAGACGATCACGACTCTACGGCCGGCGTTGTATATGACGTAGATAATTCGATAAGCGATGCTGACCTGCACATACTCATCAAGCCGGCGACAGAGGGAATTGCCATATTGCATGCCCGTCGCCTGGGGAACTCGCAGTGTGTGAAGTTAACCTTTAAAGGTGACAGCCTACCGTCACACGTCAAGGTCGGTCACTTCAGACACATAGTACGACCTTTTGTGCCAAAGCCGCTTCAGTGCAGGAAGTGTCAAAGGATAGGGCACGTTAGTGCGGTTTGCACAAATGCTACCGTGTGCTCACGTTGCTCTGGGTCGCACAGCTCCGACGCCTGTCGTACAGAACACCAAAAGTGCGCCAATTGTCAGGGCTCTCACGATGCAACTTCAAAGAATTGCCCACACGTGAAAAATGAAGCGAAAGTCTTGAGGCAAATGGTCAGGGATGGTTCCTCGCACAGGGAGGCTGCCGCTAAGGTGCGACATCGACGTTCACGTCGCCGGAGATCTAGGAAACCCACTGCTATTGCTAAGGATGCACCGCGTCCACTGACAGTCCAGAAACTTCCGCATACAACTAGCAATAGCAGCAATGAGATTTCTCAGCAGAAAGGCTCCAATATCATTGGCTCAAGCGAGGAGTGGCCGCCATTGCCACGGCTAGATCCACCAGCGGAGCGACAAGATGTAGCACGCTCACCGAATCATGCTTCACCTTCAGGTAGCACCCTAGACGACGGCAAACAAGTTGTCACCATGATTAGGGCCCTTATGAACACGCTACGAGTACTACTGACCGCCATACACACTCCGGCGGCTCGAGGCGCACTTCAAATACTGGACGCCCTGAATCCAGTACTGTCCGGTCTTGAGAAGCACCATGGCTGCTCCTCTACACTCGTTCATTAAGGAGGTCAAGGAAGCGTCTCTCTTCCAATGGAATGTCAGAGGCATTAAATCCCGCATCTCGGACTTTCGTCCGTTTGTCTTTAAGTACAAATTTCCAATAATCGTCATTTGTGAACCAAACATTGACAACGCCATCCGCCTATCAGGATATGAAGCTTTCATGTCTGCTACCTGTAGCGAACGCAGCAAAGTCATCGTTTATATCAGATGCGATTTGACGTATGTTTCACACCCAGTCGCACCTGATGACGACAATCAGTACGTATGTTTGACGATAAAATGCAAGAACGTCGCACTCACGCTCGTAGGTGCCTACATTTCACCTTCGAGTCGATTTGACAACGCGAGACTAAGTGCAATTTTAACAGCGACAGCTGGACCATGGATTATTACCGGCGACTTCAATGCGCATCATCCGCTATGGGGAAGCTTAAAGATGGATTGCCGAGGAAGACGCCTACTATCCTTCGCGTCGGACCATGAGCTCTGCTGCCTAAATCATGGCAGTCCTACTTTTCTGCGGGGATTGACATACAGCAGCTGCCTGGACTTGACTTTTGTTTCAAGATGCCTCAGCGCCAGTGTGAAATGGTTCACGGACAACGAAACGCATGGTAGTGACCACGTCCCAACATTTGTTAAAATTGACGGCATACGCAAGACACAGTCGACCACAGTTCTTCGTCACATTGACTGGCCTCAATACACGCTGCTCATGGAGAAGAATTGCCAAGAGATTCAGGACTGTCTACCTGGCAACATGGAAAAGCTAATTAACGGCGCTGCTCAAGAAGCCACCAGAGCTTCTAGGCCTATTCCTAAATTTTCTGAATTCGAAGCAGAATTGGAGCGGCTTCGGGCAATCCGCCGGCGCGCGGAACGAAGGTACAGGCGCACAAAGTCCATCTACGACCTAAGGGAGGCGAGACGAATACAGAAGAAGATCCAGCGTCGGATCAACTCCCTGCAGTCTCTCAGATGGAAAACCTTCTGCGATTCCCTTGATCCGCATAAACACCTGTCACATATCTGGAGAACGGTGCGTGGTCTTCGAACGTCACCGCAACAACGCCACCCCTTCAAATGTCTGGCTCTCTACCAAGGTCGTAGAGAGATCGACGTAGCGGAGGACTTCTGTGTCAAGGTTGCTGGTCTGCCGCCATCGTTCGCTACACGTGATCCCTGTGATGTTCCAATCTCGCGGGATTCACGTATGGACAATCCGTTTTCCATCGAGGAATTGCAGGCGGCGTTGGCAGCGTGCAGACGTTCCTCATCACCTGGGCCTGACGGGGTGACATACGCAGCTCTCGGACACCTCGGTCAAACAGCCCGGCATGCTCTTCTAGGCGTGTACAATAATTCATGGCGTGAAGGACTGGTTCCTGCTGCATGGAAGTCCAGCCGCCTTGTGCCTCTGCTCAAACCAGGTAAATCACCCCTAGACGTGGCGTCTTATCGTCCCATTGCTCTGGCCAGTTGTCTCGGAAAGGTGATGGAGAGGATGGTGCTGACGCGGCTAGAGTGGTATCTAGAACACTACCGGTTATACCCTGACGCTATGGCAGGCTTTCGACGCGGACGCTCTTCTATAGACAACGTCATCGACCTTGTCACGTCTGTTCAGCACGAAAAAAGCCTAAGGAGGCTGTCAGCGGCAATGTTCCTGGATGTTAAAGGCGCTTATGATAACGTAACCCATCGAGCCATCCTAGACGCTCTGGGCAATGTCGGCCTAGGCGGCCTTGTTTTTCGGTGGATACTCAGCTTCTTGAAGGACAGGTCTTTCTTTGTGCAAACAGAGGATGGTGCGTCATCACAACATAACACCTGCCGTGGCGTACCACAAGGTGGAGTCTTGAGCCCCACTCTATTTAACCTCGTGCTCATCGACCTGGTTCACATCCTTCCGCAGTCCGTCCATGTGTCGATCTATGCAGACGATATATGCATTTGGTCATCAGGAGCGACGCGTCCCCAGGTGCGCACCAGACTTCAAAAAGCGGCCACACTAACATCAGGCTATCTTCGAGGGCGAGGCCTGGAGGTGTGCTCCGAGAAGTGCTCTATGGTCGCTTTCACGCGCAAAGCAATGAAACCGTACGTTGTCAAAATTAATGGACATCCGATTGCCTACGAGAAGACGCACCGCTTTCTAGGAATGATAATAGATCGAGACCTCTCCTGGAGTCCTCATGTCTCGTACCTAAAAAGGAAATTACTCATGATGACTCACGTGCTCAGATTTCTTGCAGGAAAGTCGTGGGGTGCGTCTGTGAGTGCGATGCTCCAACTCTATAATGCACTGTTCCTCGGTTTACTGCGCTATAGCTTACCTGTACTGGGTGGGACCAGTAAGACCAACCTCCGTGCCCTCCAGTCTGTACAAGCTCAAGCTCTGCTAATTTGCCTTGGACTTCCCAGATGTGCATCCACGGCAGCAACAATAGCCATCGCGCACGACCACCCCATCGATACGTATCTTCAAGTCGACGCTTTAAGGATGCATATCCGACACTTCGCGCGACTTCCATCGCATCATCTCGCCTCCCTTCCTGCCACTCGACCTCGTTCAGCGTTTAGCAGGATTATTGCCGCCAACCACGGAACTTTACCATCAAACTTCACGCCTGCAGCACGACCATCTCTACCGCTGTGGTGCCTTCATCCACTCCAGGCTCTTCTTCATATTCCCGGTATCAAAAAGAAAACGGAGATGTCATCTTTTGCCCTCAAACAAACCGTGCTTTCATTCCTTCATGACAAACACAAAGAACGCATCCACGTTTACACGGATGGTTCTGTCTGCTCTAGTAGCTCAGCTGGAGCAGTGGTTATTCCCGCAGAGTCTGTCACCCTCAAGTTCAAGACGTCTCACGTAACATCATCGACGGCTGCAGAACTCGCAGCTATCCGTGCTGCTTTAGAGTTTATTAGTCACAAATCGTCACAGTCATGGTCCCTTTTATGTGACTCGAAGGCAGCTCTCCAGTGTCTGATGTCCCCTTTCAACCACGGACCAAATATGCAACTAGTGGCAGACATCCGACTACTCCACCATCAAGCAATCAACAAAGGGCACAACGTCATCTACCAGTGGATACCGGGTCATTGCGGAATTGCGGGCAATCATCATGCGGATGACGCCGCCCGATCGGCCCACGACGGTGCCCGCGTTGTACCACTACCACTGTCACGAACAGACGCAGCCAAAAGTCTTCGCTCTCTAGCCCGCGAGCTTACGCAGAATCTGTGGAACACCAGTGAGTTCACGAACGAACGTCTCCACAGACTGGATCCATGTCTGCAACTCCGGCTACCACCAGGGTTACCACGAGCGGAAGCAACACTTCTGTGCCGCCTGTGGCTCGGCGTCGCTTTCACGAACTCCTATTCATTCCGTATGGGAATGGCCGACAGCCCTACTTGCGGAACCTGCGACTGCGAGGAGACGATTCAGCACCTCCTTTGTGACTGTCCCAGCTACAAAGTGCCAAGAACAGTGCTCGTAACCGCGCTCGAAAAACTGGACAATCGCCCCTTTACAGAGGAGAAGGCTCTAGGACACTGGTCCAGACGGGCTTCGGCACTCAAGGCCTTAAAGGCTTTGCTGAAGTATCTAAGGACTTGCGAATTGTGCGATCGCCTTTGAGTGTTGTATCGCGTAGTATCGCGGTACTGCGTGAATTTCCTTAATTTTTTTTCCTCCTCTTCTTCTTCTTTCTCCTTTTACTCCTTTTACCCCTTTCCCCAGCACAGGGTAGCCAGCCAGTACTTACACTGGCTAACCTCCCTGTCTTTCCTCCTCTTTGTCTCTCTCTCTCTCTTGCTAGATGAAATGCCATGTCATTTTTCCTTTATATATATCTATACAAAAAACAATTGGTAAATGCTACACAGAATCTCAAGTGTCGAGCTCGTTTATTTAAAAATTTTCCCCTTAATTCTATTCCTCGTGATAATATTTTATTGTCACTAAATGAGCTAACAAGGCCGGTATTACTGGGACAGCATGTTCACCTTTCAAATACTCTCTCGCCTGTACAGCTATCGATGAATAATGGCGTTTTTCACTGGTCGATTCGGAGCAGGATTTCTTGCTCCGTGGCAACGAATCCGAATTTCACTGGTCGATCTGGAGCGGGTTCGCGCGTTCCGCTGGTCCTTTCGGATCAACTCGCTCCGCGCCGGATCGCTCTCACTTGCTCCGCCGCCGAGGCGCGGATTCGGGCGGAAATAGCTCGCGTCACTTCCGCCTTCAAGCGAAATCGGTTGGTACCCTCCGTGGTTGGTACGCACAACATTGTGTTGCTTTGCAACATGGCTGCGTTCGGTGCTGCTGCAGCGCTCGCGTTTAGCGATGAGAGCTCGGACGACAGCGATTACGAAGCGACGCACGTGCTGTACGAAGACTTTTAGGCACGTTGTCCATGCACAATCCTTGCGGGCGCGACATGGAAATGACGGACTATGCGACTGCCACGGTCAAATTACACAAGGGGGACGGCGAGTTTGGTTGCCGTGGAAACGTAAAGAACGGAAGTGCATGGTTTTCGGAACCGGTTCGTGCGACGTGTACGCAGACTTCCTGTCTGATCCACCGCAGGGCATTTTTGCGCTCCGCTGGGCGATTCGGATTTGTGAAACCCGAGCGCTCGTTCGAGGATTTCGGCGGCCGCTCCAGATCGACCAGTGAAAAACGCCATAAGAAAGCCCAACAACCATCACTGACGACCAATCAGGTTGTCAGTGATGTCGCTAGAAATTTATTGTTATGTATGGAAAAAAAGTAAAGGTATAAATAAGACGGTACTATTTTTTATCCACCATGTAACTGAAATGCTATCCAAGAAGATATTGAATATTTACGATATATGAGCCTTCTGAGGTTGTGCGTTATATACTATCAAAGGAATTATGTGGCACATAGAAAAATTAATCTGAGCTTTGTGATTGAGTCATCACAAGGCTAATGACGATCGTGCCAGGAATAAGTAAGTCACATTCAAGTTCGTCATGCTGAGTTAAACAAGCTATTCCTTGAAGCGCCGACCCCATGCAAACGGCGAAAAAAAAAAGCCGATAAATTGTTTTCACTGACCTGGACTGGCTCAACGTGACAGGACGTCCGCTATCTTCAGGAAACTCCGAATGTGGAGCCAGCAGTCGTGGTCAATGTCGGCGAGCTGAAGCCTCCTGGCACCGGGATGACTGAGGCACTGCACCGCCTCCTTGACGACGCCAGTCATTGTCATAAATTCGTCAATGCTGCTCCTGCGGACGCGAAGCAGGGCGCTGCGGATCCTCTTCTTGGCTTCGGCCTTAGTGACGTCAGCATCTTCCATCACCCTTTCGAGGAGACGCGGGTGGTCACGCATCAGCTCGATGGCGCGGGCACCCTCGACGCCATTTTGTTCGCCCAGCACGAAGTCTGCAGCGTCCGAGACGGCGGACGCGTTCTTTCTGGCCACATCCTGCGTGTATAGAGATGAGCCACGGTTGGTAAAGCGAAAGAAATGTAAGCCTGCGAAAGTCAAACGCTCCAAGCATTTCTATAGTCTACCCGAAAATGGAACTGAAATGGATAGCGCGTGGAATCCATAAGGAAATTGGAGGTAGCCGTGCATATACTATTAAAACATAACGCGACGTCTCGATCATATCATCGCTTGCTTCGTCGCAGAAATAATCTCGTAGATTACCGATACGAAGTCTGCGCAACGTGATTTGGAGCATTTTGAAATTAATCGCGATTCAGTGCAACCACATGATTTCACATAGAGCAAACAAAAATTACAGGCGAACGCCATTGTGGGTGCAGAAACAGCACCTTCGTCATCATCCAGCATCATTATAATCATCATCATCAGTCTATTGTTACGTGATCTGCAGGATGAAGGCCTATCACAGCGATCCCCATTCACCGCTGTGCGAGGTGATTCCAAGTGTAGCTTACAAATTTCCCGATTTCTTCAATCCACCAAAGTACGCAATATATTCGTTCCCAAAGTTTTGGCATGTGTGCAGTTGACGCAAGCGTCCGACGTCGTTGAGTCTACCAAGAGTCTAGTAAGATCGCAATAAGAGGCGCTATAACGTAAAGCTATTCCTAACATTTCTATTCCAGTTGTGCAGTCAGCCCTCCACGATTGGTGAAGTGATTTTCTGGCCAATCGCCCGACACCTGTCGAGCACACGCTAATGATGGATGATTACGCCGAACGCAAGAGAAATCGTCATTTCTTATTCGACGCCATTTCGTCGTCAGCCCTCTGCTAATGGGTAAACGCTTTGGCATAGCGCCCAGTTCGCCTGTCTGCCACGTAACGTCATAAAACCGCGAAAACTGACCGCGTTAAAGTTGCATTAATATCTGGAACAAAACTAAATTTGTTTTATGATTAGCCGAAGACTGCCCCGTTCCGAAAGGAACGGAAGATGGCTGCTCGCCGAGCGCTCAGGCACTGGCTACTCGCACCTTTCGGAGAGCGTGGATTTATTTCCGTATAATAAACCTTTTTGCCTGATAGTATAACATCATTGAGACTTTCGCCACGTATACGGCATCGCACTGCCAAATCTTTGCTCAGTATCCGCTTTAGCGGCATTCCTAACCTATAGTCCAATCGTAGCCTTCCGTTGCACGCCACCGCGATTTTCGACCAGCCCGCGCAAGCCAAGTAAAGGGAATCAGACCAATCGCTGACTCCAGCGCCCTTACGCTGTTATCTATATTCACTGCGCTGGCTTGGTCCCATCGAAACCCTCTCTGCTTGAGCACATTCCTCGTTTCTTGACACCCAATTAGATAAGAAAAACCGCCCAATGTAGGCAATGTTATTAGTTTTGAAGACAAAGAAAAACGAGCTCCTTTATAGACCGTTTCATCAGGCGAGGAGGATAGGGCGCGCGGGGAGCATTTCCTCCTCTCTGGCTTTGGCGATCCGCCTCGGCGCTGCTTGAAAGTATTGCTATCGCGGGCTGCGGAACGATTTCGAGAGGTTTTAGATGGTACTTTGTGAAATTTTACGCCACGTCCGTTCATATAAGGTCGTCAGCGAAGCCTTTCGGTGGATCGGTAACTACAGTAGGCGGAAATATCGAGCAACACTGTAAGTAAAACGAGCAACACTGTAATACAAAGGTTAGGGGCTCTATTCTGGACACACATGGCGGCTGCACGGCCGCCATTATCCGCCATGTTTACTGTCTGATTGGCTGTCGAGAGGTCACGTGTTTTGAAATTTGTGCCGGGAAGCGGAAGTATTGCAAAATGCAATTTTGCGTTTTCATCAAGATGACGAAACGTGACGTGGAGCTGCAAATTTTATGGACTAATACATTTTTGTGGTCCTTGGCAGATATATTGTGATGTTAGCGCTTCAAAAAGAATGTGAGCGGTAGCGTGCAGAAGCCAGTGCAATGCATCTGAAATTGCGCGAATATGTGGTGGCGATCCAAGATACGCGCCATGCCAGCTTGCTGATTGGCTGAAGGAATATCTCGTGAGGAGCGTCACAGGAAGGGCTGTTTCGTAATCGTCATTTTGACGATGCGTGACGTTGCGCTGGGCCGCCATTGCTGAGATTTTCCGCCATAATTTTTACTGCGACGAGCCGCGCGAATTATGCTAATGGGCAGCCATATGCAATGGCAGCCGAGAGGAATGCGTATCGCCACATTTTCCCCGTTGTTTGGCGCCACGAAAATCTTTTGTTCATAACGCGTGCTCATAGTATTCGCATCGCTCTCGGTTGGTGTTGGCATTTGTGTTTGGGGCCATCGTTTTTTAAAAGAACGTGTTTATACGAAATAATATTAGTTGAATATAGCAAACTTTCAGCAATGTTGTCCACTTTTCACCGCTTCATCTAATCTGTATTGTAATCGAGATTAATGCCTTTTCGCACAATCAGACGTTATGACAACGGCCTCTTTCTAATTTTTAAAAAGAAATGTACGCAAGGCGGCGCCTTGAAGTTTCCTCCCGTAGAGTTACTGTATATGCTACCGTAGGTAGCAGAGTTGCGCGTAGGTCCGCCATCTTGACTGAGAAGCAACCAAGTCTATGCGGCGAAGCCACACTCCGTTTTTGCAGGCGGCATGCCTAGCGTATCGTCGATTGACCGTGGGCGCTTTAGCATCGCTTGCACCGCTTTTCCTAGTCGCAAACAAAGCGCACCGAAACAGCTGACTTGATTAGACTGTGAAGAAAAAGGCGCTGCCCTTTTTTAGCGCGCGGCGTAAGATGCAGCGCGTATATTAGTTTTTTGTTTTTTGGAGTTGCATTCACCTGTGCACTTTCTCCGTCCTAATAACGTATGGGCACTCGCGTATCTAGAATAGATTGTGTATTCTATATACGCCGATCAGATGCAGCATTCGTGAACCACGACGGTAACGATTAGATCGCACCGAATAAACTTAGGGAATACGGTGATGTTATTATATAGATTCCGGAAATCCTAGAAAATTTTCGTGCGACAAAGCTACTTCACAAGGTAGTATAAGGTTCGAAATAACATAGCGTATTAAAAACTGGACAAACTTTAGTAATTGAGGTAAACAACCACATACTTTAATAACTTTCCTTCGCTTGAATACTGCTTGGCACTCAGGTTTTGTTTCAACAGAGATAAATATGCTACTAAGAGCAGTGCAGTGCTCTTTTAGCATGTAAACAGTAACAAAAAGCACCGAGCCGCAACTACCTCTTCTTTTGGCAATAAAATCACAATGCGAATTTCAGAGAAAAAAACAAACACTGGTATATGCGCGTGCAAATATTTTGATATAGTGAGCTTTATCAAGTGGTGCTCTTTTACAAAGGGAACTGTACTAAATATAATGAGACTCTTACTTGCTTATGTGCCATAGCTCTCAACGTGTAGCCAGTCTAAAATATTAATGGTGAATCAATGACCAACCATTGCTATTTCGACTCTGGTACTCCATTAGATCTTGTGTAGGAACATATCCATCTACCAGCAAGCAATGGATATCAGCTACACCTGCAAGTGTGATTTCATTAGGTGCCTTTTCTCTGCAGGGATTCCAAAAGTAGCCTTCTGTGGGAGTGTAGCGAAAGTTTTTCTCACAGGATGGACATAGCTACATTCTAGGGAATAATTCAAAGCACAGTTAGGCCCTTACCGTATGTGAAATGACGACATTCATTCCTCTTGCATCCTGGTTCACATAAGCTGTAGTAGATAATTTATCTTTACTTAGTTGTAACCTCTTTCATATTCAGAAACAACCCAAGCAGTGCATAATCATGCAAATGTGAGCTGACTTTTTTACGACACTTCTGTGAAAGCAGTGTGGTGCATCACATGCAGAAAACTGGTAATTCCAGCTAAATCTTCTGTATAACTCTTCGTGCTTCCACTATTTTTAAAAAATCCAGACTTGTAGTAGCTTTTAATATACCAGCTGTGAATTTTTTTAGCACAGCCCAAAAAGCACGTAGCTGTTAGTCAAGCAATTTCATCTCGTACACACTTGACGCAATATGGCAGTTGACGCAGTTGGCTGAAAATTTGTTTGTTCAGGTGTCTTTACCTGAACACCCTTCACTAGTTTTACAAAAGAAGAAAAACAATTACTGCAGTAAGGTGTCACGAGGCAGGCCGCCGAAACAAACGTGAGATGCGCTGCGCACGTTGCGTTGTTGCTACGCAGCTAGCACGCACGTGGACAGCGAACGGCAAGATCGGCCGGATTGGATTTGAATTTGACTGGCGATAACTTGTGTCAATCCAGTTCGCTGCAGCGGCGGCGGCGGGAAATACAAAAATTTGCCCGAACGTCTGCTTCTCCGCAATGTACGGTTGCTTGGCTACCACGTGATGACGTTCTGCCAATAGAGGCGCTAGCGGCATGATAAAACAGACGCGCAACTCTGCTACCTGCGGTAGCACATACAGTAACTCTATCCTCCCGCGGTGCGAGAAACCAGCGAAATGAACAGGAGATGGCAGCGCCGTCGCTTGCGTCGCTCTAGTGGATATCTCTGGCGCGCGCAACGCTATCGGTGATATTCGGCTGTTTCTCAGCCAGCTGAGCCAGGCTGAGTCACTTGCGTTTCACGAAATAGCGATAACGTGGCCTAGAACGTGCGCGCATCACCACTGGTAGGTCGCGTATGTTGTCTCAAGAAAGAAAACAAGCGCGTTGGCGCCAACATGCGATGACTCATTCCATTTTCCAGGGACACGCATCCTAGCTATTGAAGCAGATGACGGCTTGTACGCAGCAGACGACGGAAGCGAGAAGCGTTTTCGACGGAATAATCATAGGCTTTGAGATAGCTGCTTTATTTTAACTGCGGAGGAAAACTGTTCTACTTTACCGATAACGCTACATTCAGTGCCTTCATTTCAGTTTCTTAGGCAAAACGTCAAGTTGGCGTCACGTTACGTAAGCAAAACCCGGCCACCAGCGCCATTTTGTTTGCGTCGCGCCTACGTCACGCATCGAAGAAAATGGCGGAATGTCCAGAAACGCGCCCTGGATCGGCCTTTTCAGACAACGCTGCAGGTCACCGCCTCATGTTTACGTCGTTGGTTACGTAAATTTTACGTCAGGAGATTGGAATAAAAGCAAATTCGAATAGTTTCACGCTATAGGACCCAAGGTTGCCAACATGCCTAAGCGACTGCGACCTCGTGTAGTGGCCTCGAAATTACGCCGGCATCTGTTTAGCGGTATCTAACTAAACTCTGATGCGTGTGTGTGCCTGTTGCTTACATTTTATGGTATTTTGATTTAACTATAAAACGCTCAAAAGGGCTTCAGCGCAATTACTTTGGTAGCAACGTTTTTTTATTCTTGGCCGAAATCGCTCTTTCTGGTCCCAGCAGATAAGTAGAGTATGCTTATCCCTGAAATTTGTTAGCGGCACACTTTGCGCGCGGTATCCTGGTACACTGCCGACAATTTTTTTTAAAAAACGTGCCTAGGTGAATATTACAGCGAAGTCTTCTTTGTTTAATGTCGTGGCTTTTCGCATGAGCTCTTGCTTTCTCTTCTCATATGTGAAAGATGCTGGCTCCATGAAAAGTGCATTTAGGACACTGAATGTTCACTGATCGAATGATTAAAACGCGAGTGAGCTTGTTTTGCGGACTCGAACAAGAAAGCATGCTCACATAATCACGCTACTGATAATGTCGTCCTATACGTGCTTCCAAATCACACATACATGTTTGACGGAGTTATTGCTTATCATTCTTAGTGGCAGTTGTGATTCTCCTAACATTAAAATATCTTGCCTTCCCGATTGTTCGCTTACTCTGTATATGCTAACAAATGCTGCGCCATATGCCACAGTTAAGCGTAATAAATCAATAAATCGTGACATGGAATAGCCCGATGCAATGTCGTTTCGTTGGTGGTTAAAAAGCAGACAAACCTAGTGGAATAACGCATATCATATCCATCAACTTTGATTTTCTTGCAATATGCGTAAAGAGCCCGGTGCTTAGATTTAGGCCCACGTTAAAAATTCCAGGCGGCCTAAATAATTCCGTAGTCCCCCACTACAACGTGCCCCTTAACAAGATCGTGTGTTTGGCACGTAAAACCGCCTAATTTAAATTGATTTTACTTTCTTGAAGGTAAGTTCTGGTAGATAAACAATTTAAGGGTCTTTAGGCATGTGCCCATGATCGGGCCCTCTTCCAGACCTCACATACGCAATTTAAAATTCCTATATGTATTTCTTCTATTACGTTAAAATTGGGCTGAAATAATACACACCGAGTAAAGCTAAACACATTCTTTATTTTATTCTTAGAAGCGCTTTATTTTTTGCTCTATGACTAGCTCCACTGAAATCTCTCGTGCTTACTTCTCGATGCTGTTGGCCGAAAGATGTGTATTCGCAAGAGCTCTCGCGGTTAAATTGCATAAACAGTGTCATAAGACGCACCGATAGCTCTTGTAGTGTTACACGCGTTAAAAAAAGGAAATAAAAGTGTTCTTTTTTTATCTTAGCATGGCGCTGCAGAACTTAAGTCCCACTCAATGCCGGCAGCCTTAGTTGTCTGCTTGAACAGACCTATAACAAGTTTAACTTTGACTTTGACTTAACACTAATTTTGACAAGAGTTCTTGAATCGCTAGCAATTCTTGAATCGCTAGCGATTCAAGAATTGTTAGTTATCAAGAAGCTAGAACGTTATCAAGAAGCAAGAATGGTTAGATTCAAGAAGCTAGTTATCGTACATACACGATAACGTTACTTGTGAGAGGGTCAGCTTTCCCCTCGTACAAGCCAATGCAACGACCGCCCACAAATCACAAGCTGTGCGCGACTAGGATAAGAGGCACCCTCTGCGGCTCGTATGCGTTGAACTATTGCGTACCACCAGTGTTGAAACTTTCTACCTAACAAATTGAAACAATGAATTTACATTTAAGTATCGCTGTGGTACCACGGATCGAACACTGTGTGACGAGATGGTTCTGCTAAACCAGCTGAAATTAAACACTTGATCACACGATCGACATGCTCCAACGAGCTGCAAGAAACGGAGACGTCTCAATCGTGTCCTTCAATTTTCAGCCTACACGCCCCAGACATTGAAGTGAATTGCGCAATGCCGAAAACAGACATCATCGCCTTGTCGAATACTTGTAGTGCCGACCCGTAACTGACCTCCAACGAGTGTGCTACTGGAAGCGACAGTCGTTCAGGTGCGCTGGAGTGGCCACTTACAAGAACGAAATGGCCACCCGTCCATCCATTGGACCGAGAATGTTGTCCTGACCACCGGATTGCGAAGCCAGGGGTGCAATGGCTGACGGCGTTGCTGACGAATGCGTTCTGCAACTCAAGTGCTGGGACGTCGGCGCTGCAGTGGCCGCTTTTAACATCGGCCTCTCGGCGACACAAAATGAAATCGAACGCTTCCTTCCGCACAACATTGCTCAATATGCACCCGGGGCATTGAATCCTGGTTGTGAAAGCACCAGCGTAAATACGACGCCACCGCTGTTCATCGTGATTTCACCGTTCACTTGAGGGAACGCGAAAACCGCTGGCTGCCTACGTTTATCCAAGAGGTATTCCGTGTGCGCTTCGGGAGCTGCGACTACAACGCACTATCACCAACTTACTGAGGCACTTCCTTCTAAAAGGAAATAAAGCAGTTTTCTCATGTGAAATAATTAAACCTTTCCTTCTAAAAAAATAGAAATAATTAGCGTTAGGCCAGCTTGTAGATTTTAATGAACGGCTTGAATACTCGAGTCAGATGCCCATATGCACAAGTCGCCTCCATATAGTGAATCATTCAAGGTAGCAGGCAAGAGATTCCAGTTCATGCTAAACTCTCAGGGTCTGCAACTTGTACGATTACGCAGGATCTTGGTTATTATCATAGGTAGACGGCTATCATAGGTACTATCACAGTACTAAGGCACCAAAGCGTAAATCTAGGCTCGAGAACTTCGGATTACGGATTGACTTTCACTCGCAGCATAGTTAAAAAATAAAGAAAAGAAAGGAAGAGAACGTAAAAATTATGCGTATCCCACGCACTCTCGGAAGAGATGTATGCGAAGCATACCGTGCTAGATGCTCTGGTTGACCATAATTGGCACCGATGTTGATGGATAAAGCTTAATTTTTTCAATGTTTAGTCAAACACGAGACTGATGAGTTGGTATCAAACGTTACCTTGCGTGCACCACTGCTGTTTGTCTGCGTAGTACACAGAACACACAGGGAAAGGTGTTTGCTTGAGGCGTTGTTGTGCGCCATATTTCATAACCTCTGAGAGGGTTGAGCATAGGCATTGCATCGCATGGCGCATCGCATTGTGGCAGAAGTATTAAACTTGAATTGGTTTGCGGGGCTGTACGTACCAAAATCACAACAGGAGTATGAGGCACGCCTTAGGCACGACTCCGGATTAATTTTGACACTGTGTTGCTCTTTAAGATCTCCCAAAATCTAAGTGCACGTGCGTTTTCTATTTCGCCCTCGTCGAAATGCGGCTTTGTTGAAATGTTCATTTCATGGTCGACTGCTTCGCTAGTGTTGCCTGGACGTTGCAGTGCGCTTGAATTATTGCGGCTCTGCTTCTGCCCCCTGGGTAGTTTGTCCGGTTGAGAAATTTGCAAGGTGTTTGTTTTTCAGAAATAGCAGCAACATACTGTACCGTACATTGAACGAAAGCTCATCCAGTTCGTATAGTAGTATGGTTTGCTTGCCTTCTCTCCGAACCTCCCCCCCCCCCATCTCCCTTGTATGGCAACTGCCTCTTCTCCTCCCTCCTCTCTACAGTTGTATCTACGTCCCCTACGGACTCGCACCTCAGTAGAAAGGGATTCGCTGCAGCTGCAGTTTCTGCAATGCTTCTGAGGTGAGTCACGCATAAAAACAGCTGTCAAGAGGCTAATGTAGCGATGGCCAGGGAGCTCCAGAGACCACTGTGCACATTCGGCGAGGTCAGGGGAAAACTAGTTTTTAGCGTCGCATTTCTTCTCCGCCGCGCGCTCCTATTCTCAAGGCGTGTTGCTTTCCCGCATGACTTTAGAGACTAATCTGGCTGACCGAGTTGCAAAAGTCTTTCGCGGCCGAATCTTGGCCCGTGAAAATTCACGCACGAAGCCGGCTACACCATCGTCGTTGCAATGTCGCGAGTAATGGTTTCAGCAATATCCTTAGCTGCGCGCCAGAAGCAGCTCGTTAGAGCGCCACAGCAAGCGGAGACATTGGAATCGTACGGACGTGACAAAGCCGATAAATATACTACAAAGCGGCCTGTAGCTGTTGGAAGCAGGCGTCTGCAGAAGCTACACGCAGGCGCACATACTGTGCATTGCACCTATCATTTGAAGCGAGGACTGGTTGCGACACCGTAGGGCGTGGATTTTTATAATGCAGGACGGCTGCCCTTGCAGGTTCTGACACAATAACCTGCATTCGTAAAGAACTTTCGCAAGCAGCTCACGTTAGACGTAAATTAGCTGCACAGATGGTGCTACACAAATTCCCGTATAGCGACAGACGATATGCCGTCAATCTATACCGTCAACGGCGAGCGCATGCCTTCATAGTGGCGGCTAGCTTTCAGCAGTATAGTGCAAATTGCAAATATTTCTTTTATTTATCATGTCGTGCTCTAATAGCCGTTTTCTCAAGAAAAGATATACCACCGTGAGATTATATTAGATATCAAAGTGTACAGGGGGATACCGACTTATATAGTAAAGTATTTCTCAACGCATCCACTGTATAAGGTGGCCAATGCAACTGAAATGTCTTTATACATATGACAGCAAATATAGGAAGAGAATATGCCCCCTTTCCGTAGCAGTTCTACAGCAACGTTAATAAACACAACTATAACAGCCCGACTTGCCTTGAGAAATAGCGAAAACGATTGAGTGTCGTCAGTGTTTTAGTTCCCATCCATGTTTATCACTTGGAAGTGTGCTGAAATATTTCAGCATTTTCAAAGCTTTGCCCCTCTCCCGGCATCAATTGAAACAAAACCGCCGCAATGAAAATACCGTTTCCAAAGGCCTAGGCGACAGCGGCGCCTGTCCCTCGTAGTAGTGACCTTCTCAAAATTGTGTTAACGGTATTTTACATGCGCCTCACTGGCATCAACCAGGGAGGATAAAAAACAACTGCTTCGCCATTACGGTATTACACTAGCAGTTACAAAGACGCGTATACCCATTCCCTTGCGCAAGGTTAGACAGGACGCAAGCAGTACACTTCAGACAATTACAAATGGATTCTTACAGAAACCCCAGACTCATGCACGCTATGTGTCCAGACATATACACTACAAACAGATGCACATCATGTGGCGAGGTTGACACACTTAATCACATGTTCTAGGAATGTCAGCACTTAACAAACAATCGGGTAGTGCCCACCCCTCCATCTCTTCTACCGCTGACAGCACAACTCTGGGCCATCCAGCGAGCCGAGGAAGCCGCTTCGAGACAAGGTCTCGGAACCGCGTCCGTGCCGGGTGCCCAGACCCACTAAAAAGACGCCGGACTCAAATCTTACTGATTTCAAAATAAAGTTTACGCTCTCTTTCGCCATTACGGACTCGGTGTGTTTTGAGCGGTCGTCGCTGAAATGTTGTGCATGCAGTTATGGTTTGTTTAAGTGCGCAAATCTGGCATACAGAGCTAGAATTTTACCTCACTGCGTTAAGGAACAACTACGTTCGTCCAACTGTCGGCCGTTTGGGTTTGTCAACGCTTAATCTCTCTCTCTCTCTCAAACACCCGAAAAGAAGCAAAGGCCCTGTATACGAGTTCTTATTAACAAGGTAAACAGCTTACATTGACGACTAGCTTCGCAATCATCCAAACATTCGTCCAGGGTTGTTGCGAGAGCGCTCAAAAAACGTTGTAAAATATAATTCCGACATTAAATTTTTGCCGTAAGGTAATACATCCACAAAACTCCAGTTCTAGACTCACCTGTGCCGGATGCTTTGAATTGTGGTACCGCACGACTGCACGTGGCGTCGGTCCTGATAGGCGATGTGACCGCTGAAATGATATCCACCAACTTCACTCCAGGCAAGCAAGAGTGAAATGGCAGAGAGCAACTCTTCCTCTGGTCTCGTGCTATCAGGCTAGCCTGCTCCTACTGAGTCGAGCGCGACAGTGGATGAGCGAGACTAAATTGCTTGCCGGAAAGAGAGGCGCCACTTTTGGACACTTTCAACAAGAACGTCTGGTTTTGTATAACAAATGTATATTGTGATTCTGAGGAAGGAGAAAATCACCCTCCACTCTCCCCGCCCCGTTCTTCTGAAATGGTTGCCTTCGGTGCCGGTAAAGTTCCACGAAACTGCCGAACCCTTTCGTGGGTCGAACTGAATAGTCGGGGGCCACGGAGCTCCACGACGAATCTATTGGCAGCCTTCAAAATTCCACAGATCTGCTGACCCTTGCCTTGGAGACCGGCTTTATCCAGCTTGGACTTGTACTTCCACGAAAGAGGCAAACGACGCCGTTGACATCAACACCGCACCTGCGCCGTCCTGTCCACGATGGGACGCCCAAAGGAATATTAAGCGGAACCGGCCCATTGTGAGAGAGAGGGTCGCCACCAGCTGACCCATGTCGCAATCCGCTTTTTCATTTTCCTGTGCTGCCGTATGCCGCACGGCGCTGAAAACGTTTTGAAAGGATCGCGGGGCTTTCGCCGGTTGTTTTGTGCACCTGCGTCCACTTTGAGTGCGCGTGGATTGTGCGTTTCGTGGATCGCGAATCATCATTAATGGCTTCTTCGGGTCCGTACGTAGTTCCTAGAAACCATGTAGTACTCACCGACTGCTGGGTGCATAGAGTGTCTCACTATAACACCTAGAGGCATATCTATTTTGTCCTCAAGATAACCAGCGCATTCTTTTTATGGGATCCATGTCGGATATTATGGAATTACAGGGCAAAAAGACAATGCCAAAGCACATAGCTTATTCATATGTATCATGCTGGTCCGCCAACCGTAACGATCACTGTGCTGTACAGCGCCATCGGCCTCATGCAGGAGGCTAGTGTAGACATATAGTGATTTCAAGCCTACTAGACTTGAATCGTCGCCAGAACGATGCCGGTGTAACACAAATATTTTATTGCGTTTGCGGCTTAGATGTTTCGTAGTTGACTTAGGTTTACCGTACTCGAGCAGGCGATATAATTTTAGTCCTCACGCCAAGCGATCAGATAGTGAGCAGCTTTACCATTTCATGCTGGTAATACAGAGGCGCCGGTTATCTTCGTTGAATCAAAACCAATATACGCCAAACTGTTCACAACACATACCGCTGCTGACAACGCGCGTTACATGTTTGCGCCTCCAAGAGATATTTCCCCGTACTGTAGTTACTGATGCACCGAAAGGCTCCCCTGACGACCTTATACGGACGGACATTGCGTAAATTTCACCAAGTACTATCTAAAACATCTCGAAATCATTCCGCAGCACGCAAAAGCAATAATTTCAAGCAGTGCCGCGGCGGATCGCACAAGTCAGAGAGAAGGAAAGGCTCGCCGCGCGCCCTGTCCTCCTCGCCCAATGAAAAGGTGTATTGAGTTTGATTAGGATTACTGCTACCCACTTGTTGATGCTGTAGAATTCGTCAGTGTTGCCCGCTATGTTTTTACGGATTAGGAATTCCACCCAGTATTGCTTCTTATCCGGGAGACCTTTATAGGAGAGGACATGGCCGTTATTCAGCAATGAGTAAGCCTCACCAGATACTCTAATCTCACTAGGGGCGATAATATCCCAAACGATGCCTAATAGTTCTTCGAAGAGTCCTGCTAAGCTTGCCTAATGTGAGAGGGTTCCGGTGTTAAATGTTGCAAGGGTCAGTTTCCATTGGTGGCCTGTCCGGACCCAGATATTCTTAGCACCCTCTGCTGCGTTGCAAGTGTGACCGCCGCCTTCGTCAGGTGCTACGCAGCCACAGGGGACTAGGGGCCATTTCACTGAAGAGGTCATTTCCTGATGGAGTTTTTGCCGAATACTGCACCAGGGAGGCCACTTCCTGTTCTGGTGAGGGAGTGCCCTTGTTCAAGCTTAGTGGGCCTTCCTAATTTGGTTGCACCTTGATTAGTATAGCCCCACTAGCTCTCGGCATCTTTCGCCCGTGTCAGGCGCCACTCCAAGCCTGCTGATGTAGTGCACTGGAGGATGTCATACGCAGATACACCATCGTTTAAAAAAAAGAACAAAAAAGAAAAAAAGGACAGAAAAAGAAATAGGGCGGATTTGAACTTCCGTCTAACGCAAGCGAGCATAAGACATAGCTCAGTAAGATACTGCCGCAGGCGGCTAGGCTACCTTGTCGCCGACAAGTACGGCCAAGAGGGCCCTTCATGCATGTCCTTCATGTCCGCCTTTTGCGGGTTTTTGTTGATCGGTATAGGTTGCTCGACATTGTGTCAATTCTCGGTTGCCCTAGCCTCTTGTTTCCCCTCATCTTACGCATGCACGGAGGCTTGACCACGCCTAGGTAAAAGATACATTTTTACTGAATTTGAACAGCGCTTAACACTTGTGTGCAAAAATAAAACAGGGAAGTTTTTCAGTGCTTACCAAGAGGCTCCGAGTGTCGTATGATCCCCTCGTCGCGTCTGCTTGTCTTGTCGTCCGAACACCCGCGTTCCCGGATGGCTATTCAGAATGTTGAGTCGCACTATCGCACTGAGATTCGTACAAAGCAGGTGACCTTGACGGTTTTCGGTGTTGTCTTCACCCTTTCTACAGCTTTGCACAGTGATTATACTAGAGCCATTTAGAAGGACGGAATGGGGGGGGGGCGGGGGAGGTAACTGGCCTTGTTGTTTATCTGGGAACACAGTGATCCTAAGCACTCGGGAGACGGTAGTTGTATGCCTCATTTAACCTACAGTGGTGTCTTCTTGGATCAGTCAAGGCCGACCAATCTGAGCTCGGTTAAAGCCCACACATAGCACTAAACTGGAGAAACCGGGTAGTTTATGACCTGCACGTTAGTGGCCATAAATAATAGAGGAAACAAAATTACAACCAGTGTTTGAAGAAAAAAAATGTTAAGAGGGTCCCTGTGCAGATGGTCGTGGCGAAGATATGTAATTCCCTGTTATAATGATAATCTAGAATAACAGAGACAAAGAAAGGTTAAAAAAGGTAGAAAATCGGGGATTTGAACTCGTGGAACCTGGATGTTGACCGTAAAGATGGTTCAGTCGGTTGGCCTGCCAGGCCCACGGTTACGTTAAAGTGGCATAGCTCTTGTCCAGAGCCTCGTTCTCACGTGGAAAGAGCCTGACGTTGTCCGCGATGTTTGATTCCCAGTATTTGGAAGGCTCACTTTCTTGGAAAAATGGCCTACCGTCGATGAGAGGGAATTCGAGCGGCTCTAGAGATTATAGGAAAAGCTTAAGCAGGTGGGAGACGAGCGCAGCACGCTTAGCGCCTTAGCGTGGGAAACTAGCCCGAGTAACTATCCCAATTAATGCTGCTCGCACAAAATTATCAAATTATAATTTCTACTTATATCGTGAACACCATGCTGGATTCTATCACAATATATCAGGGTCATTTCATTTCCATCAACATCTCACAACACATTCTGGCGAGATCTCAGTCCCTTCACAAAGTGCGAGACGATATTTGAGGTCAAAGACGCCAATGTAGAACACTGTTGCAGCTGCTGCGGTAACAAGTGTGCTTTAAAACATTTCAATTATCTAAATTCGCAAGTTTGAAATGAGGTGCGACGTTTCCTCCCTAAAAATAGCATTCTCCTTTCTTATCGCCAAAAATATTTGTCACTTTTGACGCGTAATTTTAAAAAAAAGAAATGTATGTTGCTGATACCAAAGAGCCCTACATTGAACTTTACCCATTCAATCTGCTCTGTTAACATTTCAAATGCATTGCGAGTACATAGTTTTGACTGTTTTTTTCTTCTTAGCGGCATCACGCTCTATAGTGGAGTCGGTATTATTATTTCCAACACAATTCGCTTGCGAGATCATCATGTATCAAATGATGGGATAGGGCGGATATGAGCCTTTGATTGTGGGGTATCTTCATTTAGGTTACGGATTTTGTGCATATGTGGACCCGCGCAGTCCAATCAGTCCAATGATTTTTTACGTGACCTGGACGTGTATATCCAGCATGGTCATCACGTGATGCTTGTTGGGGATTTTAACTGCGTCCGAGTTACGCGAGCAGATGTGCAAGACCCGGGCTGGGGTCGCCCCGATTAGAAAGCACGGGAGTTGCGTCGCCTCGTCCAGCGATTTCCGTTGCTGGATTCATATCGCCTTTTTCATGGTTCTTTCAGGTTAAACCGTACGTATGTTTCAAGCCGTTTAGCCCACTTTTATGTTGTTTATGCCCAGGGTCTCTACAAAACGGAAGCTCTTTGGCGCAGTCTTGTGGTTGCTTGTGTTGTTCTCCCCTAGCCAGAGGCATGAAGTGGGGTTCACGGTCACTGACCAAGTCTGATGTATAACCCGACGTTTCGGAACTGCGTACTGGTTCCTTGTTCTCCGAGTTAGACAGGAAATCTTCACTTATGTAGCCAGCATGTGACGTAACGAACATGCGTAAACGGCAGGCATAGTCCTTAGTGTCCTGGGGTGCATAGCTGGCGTCCATTGAATTATTAGCGGTTCTAGCAGCCGCCGGAATGACAATTTTTTTCGTTCGCAACAACACTTGCATTGTCCCAGTCAATTTTGTGACTTTTCCTGCGCATGCTCGGCGATAGCGTTCGTCGTGCACTATTATTTCTTACGTCACATTTTTTTTTCATTTCCATGCCTGACCAGACGAACTTTCGTCGAGCCCTTAATTATGTAGCCAGAGGTAGTGGCACTGGCTATGTCCTGTTTGCCATGAATGGTGCTTTTGTCTGTATCTATCCACTATGACTTGGGCTTATCTCCTGGCTGCTGAAGTGCGCCTGCATTTTCCAGGTCAACTACTCGAGATTAATGTCTGGATACAAATTCGGTAGATCTTGCATGCTATGCCCAACATCAGAGCAAGTTTTCTGTTTCTGCCAACACTTTTGCTCATGCACTTTCATCTTCCTCCGGTCCGGGAGTTGTGGAAAGAAGCTGTCTGCAGTAGCTGGAAATGTAGTCCTAAGTCTTCGGCTCGTAAGCACTTGCACTAACGAGAAGCTATTTTTCAGCGTGCTCAGTCTATAATCGTGTGTCTTGTAGGCATCACCTGACGTGTCAAGGGAGTTCTTCATAATTTTACTGTGGCTCCTGTGAGATCATTGCACTGTTGGTACCGTAGTCTACACACCATTTGTTGGAGTTCTTATGAATTCTGCGAACAGCGAGCTGCGCCCTTTTGCAAGCTGGAGTTTGTTGTGGTTCACGGCCTCTACACTATAGCACGCCTTGTGAAAATAAAGAGGCATTGAGTCACAACCACAGGTCCTGTCAAACTAGCTAGTACTAGCTCAGGATACCCTAACTTGTATTTTGTGATGATGAGCCACCACACCCCTCCAATAGAAGATATGTCCATGGTGAGCTTCTGTAGCAGCTTTTCTCAGAATCTCAGTTGCAGGAGTGTCTCCCTTCTCTTAGCCCTGTGGTGCTAGCATGTATGACATGACTTGAAGGCATTTGCTGTGTGTACGTATTTATGATGCAGTACTTTGTCGTCATTACTTTGTTGATTTCAAAGTGGCGTTCAAGTCTGAAGTGTTGGGTAAGCTCCTGTAGCTTCTTGAGGGCGATGATTTTGTTGTTAAGATATCAATATTTCTTGGACTTCATCGTCCTTGTGAAGCTAGAATTATTTCAGACTTTGCAACACCTTGTCCAGCTCTTTCGAGTGACGATGCGAAGTTGGCAGCAGTATTAATCTAGCACTTGTTCTTTCTTCAGTTCTTATAAAGAAGGTGGGCAGAGGCAGCGTGCATAGCCTTCAATCATGGTAGGCGCTTCTCGTGCGTGTTATTCTCCTTCACATGAGACCTTGACAGTGTATCAGCTGCGGCTAAGTCTTTGCCTAAAATGCACATTATGCCTCATAATGCATCAATCATGTGCACATTTTATGAATTGCGAAACAGATTGCTGCCCCATTTATAGAATTTATCTCGCGCTTGCAAGAAAGCAAGCCCTTTTTTCTATATCTGGGCATAGCCAGGCATCCTGTCTCTGCAAAATATTTTGAGGCGTATCTAGTAACATGTTGCCCATCGTCTTGCTTTTGGCTGAGCACTGCAACTAGACCACAGCACAAAGCATCAGCAGTGATTAGCAGCTGGTCTCTCATTTTGATGAGCACCAGCCAAGCACTGGATCTGAAGAAAGTATTTTTTTTCCATTTTGAGAATTCTTGATCCTGTGTGGGTTCCAGATAAGCCATGCTTTGAAAACAGCATGCTGGGCAATGGGTGTAGTGTTTGTCATGTTAGGAGCGAGTAAACCTAAATAGGTGGTCATGCCCATTAGCAGCAGTAGATATAATTTGGAGGATGGTCCTGGCATGTCTGTGACATCTTTGAGCTTGTCGTTCATGATGTGCCCCGATTAGGATAATATTGTGATGCCAAACTTACATTTCTCCTTGTTGATTGCAGCTCTTGCACAGTGGGTGCCCTCAAATGCATTGCAGATTTCGTTGTGTTGCTGTTTAGATGAGCACCAACTGATAGCCTCGACCATATGACTAGCAACACATAAGTTCTTGATAAATATCTTTTATATTGCATTGTATTTGATCTGGGGCACGCCAGATACCAAATGGCATGAGCAGTTAAAGCGAAAGGAACGGAACGGTGCTGTAGAGGTGGTCAAGAGCTTGCCGTCGTTTCTCATGGATTTGCCAAAACCTTCAATTTGGACATCAATTTTTCAGACACCAAGCTGTGACTTGTAGCAGCTGAGGGATATGTTTTACTGCAGGAATTGGAATTGATGTTCACAGGACTTGCTTGTTCAGGTTTTGTGTAAACCACAAAATTGCGGAGTGCTGCTAATGGCTTCGTCATCACTACCATAAGCGTGCACCAAAGAGTTGGCTCTGTCATAGCTGTGGTAAAACCAATTTTAAACCTAGAGAAGTTTCACTTTCATGTTCTATAAAAGTAGCCATACAAAACAGTGAAATGTTAGTGCAAAGGACACTGACCCCAGTTTCATTATTGTCATGCAAGCTGCGCAAGGTATTCGAGGATGCGGCTTTGAATCTCCACAACCATTAACATTCTCAATCTATCTAAGCGCCCGACTTCACCTTCACAATCACCTCTGTGACCTATTTAGCAAACTTACTTGGAAATAGCAGCCTTCTGCCTGATGCACGAGATGGAACTTTATGTTGTTCTAATTGCCTTACACACTGACCACAGTAACTTGGAGATCACTACCTTCTTGAAATGTCACGAACCACATTGTTTTCAGGGTGAGACAAGAAATCGTGTCTAATCATCATATGTGACAAAGAGAAATAAGTGATGCCCGTGGCAAAGTGCCATTCAAGTGGTTGAGTTCCTCCAGGAGGTAGGGGGTGATACCAGTGAGAACCCTCAAAAGGTGATTATTGCCTTAGCCAAGGAGCCTCAGGTGACATAGTGAAGCTTTTTGGGCATGATGCCATTAGGCACCACCATATGCAGTTTATTTGCTTCCACAACACCTGCATGGCTCACGAGTGTCCAGTGGTAAATTTCTGAAGACCCATCAACGTCAATGTAGCATCTACCTAGTTCCGAATACTTCAATCTGCATGCCACTATGTACGGCGGGTGTTACAGTGAAGGAGACTAACGAGCAGCTACACACATACAAAAACTCTCTACAGTCTGTTATTGTGGAAGCACTGCCCAACATCAACACACGATATATGATACAAGAATACTGCTGCTATCAAAGATGAATTCAGTCAGTAATTGAGGGTGAAGATGGTTTCATTCAATAGCCTTATAAAAATGGTAAAAAAGCTAATAAAGTTGAAACTCATGTTTCGAATCTTGTCTGAAATATTGGTGATATTCCAGAAGTCATTATGTCTTCGAATATCTCACGCAGCGGGTACTCCTGTTCTACTTCTCCATGACCTTCAGGTATGCTAGAGAAGTCTGTCTCGTCATTGGGCTCCAAAATGTAGCTGAGCAAAAGGAGTAGACCTAGGTGGCTGACAGGATGGCTCTTTCTTAAGTGCGGTGCGTAGAATAAAAAAAAAACATGCAAACATCTTCAACACTGTTATGGGCATTAGGTGTTAGGGATGAAACATGAAAAACCCCAAGGAAAACATTTAGGTTTGGTGGAAATGTAGAAAATACACAGAGAGTAAAGACAGTGAGGAAAACGAAAAATGTTTTGTGTAAGCTTCTTCAGCAATGTGTTTGTTGCCTGTAGGCAACACCAAGTTGAACTTGGAAAGCGACCTTCACCCCGAGTCGACGTCAATTCTGCGTTCAATTTACGCATATAGTCCTTTTCGGGTGTACAACTAAGATTTATATTGCATGTTTTACACATTACTCATATGGTGCCTTAGCAGCGAAGGCTTTTCCTCTGCTTTTCTTGTAAAAAAATTTTGCGAAGTGCCCATGTGCACCTAGTTTTTTTTTGTGTGTGTGTGTGCATGGCACGTGTGCTGTTGGCCTGGAACTGATTCACAATATAAACACAATATAGCGTTCAGGGCCCCGTGTCACTGAATATCCGGCAGTGGTGTTGGTGACCTTTTCTATATGAGAAAATCAATTTCAAACCATGCATCCTTATCCATGCAGGCCCTCCGTGTTGCACATAGGCGTTACTGAACTAATTGAATTTCTCAAAGTAGAATGTGTCAAAAATTTCGTAAAGTATGTCTTTCACACAACCTCGAGACATGACAGCGTTGGATTAGAATTTGGATATACGAGAAAATATAATTCTATTGCGCGGAAACTGAAACACAAACATCTTACCCAGCTGCCACTTCAGATCAAATACCCTCCACCCCACAACAGCCTAAATCAGCATGAAGCAACCTCTTGGAGGAAGCTGCAAACAGGAACATATCCAAACCTAAACACACTAAGCAAGATGTTTCCCACCCAATATAGAGACATTTGCCCCTGGTGCGGCGCCAAGCCCACCTTATATCACGTTACATGGAAATGCGTTCAGAATCAGCAATTCCTTCAAATAAAAGACCCGAGTGTGGAGCAGTGGGAGAGGGAGCTCTCCAGCAGCGACCCGAAAGTCCAGCATGGACTAATAAGGCACGCTCGCCGAGTAGCCACCCTCAGTGGTGCCCTGGAATAGGGGCGTCGACCCTGCGCAGATGGGGAAGAAGACCGTGAAGATGGCCGACCACATGTGCCACCGCTAATTTCTACACCATTAGAGCAAATAAAGTTGTTCCTCCTCCTCCTCAGGTCTGTCTTAGGAGTGGCACGGCCCCAGAAAGCTCGCCTTCATGCATAACTTTCGACACCAGCATTTCCAGGGAAAAATTACAGAAGCATAAGCTGCAGATGTCGGGAAGCCTGAGAAGCAGCCAGGGATCTTTTAGTGCTACCGTGTTCCACTCTTAAAGGCGCAGCTTAAGTGTCCTCCAAACTTTTCTTTTCACCGTTTGGGGACTGCCTTCTTGAAGGTGTTGCTTCGATTCCTTTCTGCTGTAGGGCGAACACAATATCTGCTTTGAACAACACCAGAGCCACATTTTGATTGCACTTGATGCTGGCTGCACTAGGGTGGCATCTCTTCTAAACACTATACAACACTTCACTATGATGTTTCCACTGAAATAGAAGAATACACAGGACACCCTCGTGTACCACTTCATCTACCTCCATGTAATATGCCATAGCTCCATGATCGTATCCTTAACGTCCGCGACTTTCTTGGATTCATTTCAGATAGCTGGAATATACATACTAAAAAAGCTCGGAAGCGCTTGCACTCTTTGGAAAATTTTGTATGAGCATTTTCAGGCTGTTCTGATGACACTAAGAAATACTCGCTCTCCAGCAATCGACAGTAGATGTAAGCACGAAATGGCTGCCCGCAAAGCAGATTAGTTGTAGATGATACTAGCCACAATTTTAACATGGGTGTAGTGCACATTCGCGACGGCACACCCCACCACAGCACACCGCACCACGCATACTGTACACTGGTCCATATATAGAGACGCAAGTTTCCTGTCATAGACAGGACCTCATTGCAAGTCTCGTATCGGTCCACCAGACGCGCCGTGGACTGCTCACGAACTGCTGGCATTGAAAAGAGCACAAGCAACTGTGTCTAAGTGCCAAAAGATGACAATCGAATGTATAGTGCCTTGTATCTGCCTATTATTAGAAGTGACAAAAAAACTTCGGCGTACTAAAAGTTACAGCTTGAGTAATATTGTGAGCAAATATTTAGGAGAACTCACAAGCAATATTTTTTGTAACATGCTTGGGAAGTAATTAGCGTGTGTAATGCAGTCTTGACTGTTTGCCCGGATGATCTGGTTTGAGTGCCAGGATAATGCTATGGCTTTTGGTTCATTGAAGGTGGCCGACAACTGGAGCTAAAAGCATTTCATGCTTAAAATGTCTGCAGCAGTGGCACTGCCCGGTTAGTCAAGGACCTCATTTCATAGCCCTCATTCTTACACATTCGAACAATGTTTCTGCCTTTATAATGCTTCCTAGACTTTATCCTTCAAATTCTTATGTGAAAGAATCACGTATAAATTTGGTCATAGTTCAACTGTGCGAGCACAATTGCTGCTGATTTCATAAATACAGCCTGTAAATCAATACAGCAGAACTGTTAGTTGAAATATGTAATCCAGGTCAAGGAGCCATTCTCAAGACGATGTTCCTGCTGGCACTGATGCGTGGCATTCCTGGCTTTGGTGAACTTTTTATTCTAAATTATAAAGCATGAAACATTCGCACGTGCTCTTCTTTCCTTCTATTTTGGGATTTGCTGTTTCAAGGAGCTGTGCCCTTTGAGTGGCAGCAGCCTGATTGACATAATTTCTGACTCAAGTATTACACATATTTGCACAGTTTGGTCAAGGAGTAGCCAGATTTTGAGAAGTACATCTTTAGTAGAGTCTATAGGTGCTGGTTTTTGGTGTGGAGAGAAAAGCAGCTTCATAGCTTCCCTCCTGTCTGTTGTCATTGTATCAGCAAACTGAAATTAAAACTCTCGAAACAGTATATTTGTTAATAAGGAATCTTTGCAAGGCACATTGTTAAGCACATGCTGATGAAGTGCTTCAATTTTTTACATTACAGAAATTATGCCATGTTTTATCGAGAGGCAAAGAAAGCTGTTTGCTTTAAAAAATTAGCAATAATCTGCAGAGTTTGTCAAGTGATTGAGATATTGTTACCCAGTACCTTCACCAAAGGTGTTATGGGAAACAGTGCAAGGAACTAGCATGCAATAATTGCAGGTATTTGGCGAAGTTGTATGGGAGACAAGATGGCCGACCAATTTTCCTCCAA
This sequence comes from Dermacentor albipictus, assembly GCF_038994185.2. Classification (NCBI taxonomy): domain Eukaryota; kingdom Metazoa; phylum Arthropoda; class Arachnida; order Ixodida; family Ixodidae; genus Dermacentor; species Dermacentor albipictus. Next base: position 86,756,060 of record NC_091829.1, on the reverse strand, counting down.
TGCATCTGAGCTTTGTCATCTTCACGGTGTAATATAATGCGAGCGGATAAAGAATGTGTGGCAACATGAAATGGCCTTTGACGACATAGGCGAGTAGTGGATGTCGCACTTCAGTTGTAATTAAAGTTACATCAACACTGAGCATGTATACTATGCCCAAGTTGGGCCCATACTTTGGATTACCGTGTACAGTGCCACTCTCTTCTGCATTGCAGAAGATGGGTGCCAATGCTTCTTTACTGTTGCCATTTCAATTTAGTATTTTTCTGATGCTGTCATGCTCTGCAAAATACAGCCAGAGGTTGCACGGTTTCGCAATGAAGACTACTTTCTGTGTTTTCAAGATAAAATTTTAGCTGTAATAAACGAGATTTCCAAAAAAGAAATTTTGTGTTTGGCCTGCCTTCTTTTGGGTGATCAGACATGGGAGCCATTGAGGCATCGTGGCTGATACGTGCTCCCTTTATGCTTGAAATGTGTGTGCACAATGCTCCTTGCATGTTGAAAAAACTGGAGACCACCCATAATTGGTCTTGGTTTGCTCCCTTAGCCACACGTTTCAAAGCTGCCATCGAAGACCATCTTTCAAGTTACATAACCTAACCTGACACGCCGTTTTTTTCAATGTGCCCACCCCTCATGTAATGTGCTGTTCAGGGACCTTTGAGGTATAATAAATAAAAAATAAATAAAAGTGCTGTCAGAAAATACAGCTGTTGTTGTTACTCTTTCTGACGGTGTGTTTTAGATACATAAAAATTAGGATGGACGTGCATGTTCAGTGTGATTGAAGGAATAAGAAACTTTACTGGAAGATTCTTTGCAAGAGATGCATGGGCTTGCCCATTTCATGAAAAAAAGGCTTTGTTTTCATTATATACAGTAAGCTAAGGGTCAGGCGGACTTCACCACAAAAGCAAAGAGAGAGAAATTGGTTGACAGAGAAATGCAAAGCCCGCTGACCCCATCGTAACTATCCAGCGCATAGACGACATACGCACACTGGCCAACAATGTGGGTAAGAAGAGATGGAAAGATGAAAGAGATTGCCATGAAGCACGTGGTGAAAAGGAGAATGAAGCAAAAATTAGTGACATTCAGGAAAAGCTAGATATTCTTGATTAGAAAACTGAAACATTGGACAAATAATCAATGAAAACCTTTATCAAGTCTTACCGCCGTATTCATCAATACATCTTGAAGCTTATGCTTGACTTGATATAAATGACGCCTGGCGTGAACGCGCCCACGATGATCATTGCGCTTCTTCTGTTGTGTTCACGACAGGCGTCATTTAAATCGAGTCAAGCATGAGCTTCAAGTTAAGATGCATTTCTGAATACAGGAGTTAGTGTTATGGCATGGTGAGGTCCTTCGGAATGAAGTCTTCATGAACTAGAGAATAGATGTGCCTGTGAGAACCAACCTTTACGTATTATTGCAGACATCTGAATCACAAGAGCACTCTGAAGCATGTGGTAGGTTTGTGAAGAATTTCCGAGAAACCCACATGGGTTTTCTTTGTAACAGTTTGCTAAAATCGGGGGTATGACTCATTTTACATTTCCTGATCACCTTGCAAGTTTCCGCACAATGGTTTCGTCATTACTGTACAGTGGTTTAACAAAATGGAGTCATGAGAAAAAATTAAATTATGGGGTTTTACGTGCCAAAACCACTTTCTGATTATGAGGCACGCCGTAGTGGAGGACTCCGGAAATTTAGACCACCTGGGGTTCTTTAACGTGCACCTAAATCTAAGTACACGGGTGTTTTCGCATTTCGCCTCCATCGAAATGCGGCCGCCGTGGCCGGGATTCGATCCCGCGACCTCGTGCTCAGCAGCCCAACACCATAGCCACTGAGCAACCACGGCGGGTGAGTCATGAGAAAAGAAGGAAAAAGGGCAATTTTTAGGCACTTAGAATGCAATACAGGCACGAACGTCAAAAGAGGCACTTGTAGGACGCGTGCTGTTGCAAACAGTCGTGCCGTGTACAGTTTAGAAATTCTGCTGGCAGCTCGTAGAATACCTTGTTTAAATGTCCATAGTTTGCACTTGCAACGAAGGCAGAAGAAGGATGCCAGGAAAAAATAAAAATTTTGTCGCGTTTCCTCTCGTTACGAAGCCGTTTACAATGATGAGAGCTAAATAGAAAATGCGTCATATGTCACTGGCGTGGGACTTCAACCATCCTTGTTCACCCCCATCCCATACCCTTGTATGCCCTGAGGCATTTATCCTCGCATTAAAAAAAAATGCGTGGTCCTAATGAATGAATACCTTTTCCCAGCTGCAATTCATAGTTCGAGTAAGATTTCGAGGGTCTTGCACCTCAAAAAAAAGTTCATGATAAATAAACAGTACAGGAAGCCAGTATAACAGTTTTCATCGAAAGTGAGTTGGCACTAGGATATGATCCAGTTTGCACCTTCAATAAAATGACTATTGATTGGCTACTATTGATCTGTACAATAAACGCAGCACACATACGGAACAGCATGCAGTCCCATTTATGCCTTGGGCCCCAGTTACACCGTGTTAAAGTGTGGAAATACAACAGATTCATAAAACCAGCTCTCTTTATCACTTTATCTTAGGGAGGGATTTGTCGGTGTTACAGTGCAGAGTATCAACATCTTAGGAGAAGGCTTCCAGTTATTTATGAATTATATGTAGAGGTTCATTACCTCATGAAAACTGTTCTGCATAACACTCTTGCTTCTTCACACATCTGCCATGATTATGTCAAATACGGGATAAGTTGGGTGCTGCAGATAAATGGCTCCTGCATAGCCTAAAGGTGCAGCATCAATAGATATACCTAAATTTTGATTGATTCTTGATTTTCGGTCCAGTTCTGTGATACATACACATAGAACTGCAACTGTTCAATCCGAGTACCAATATTAAATATGTTCTTTGGGGGCTTCAATGATTTGCTCAACTTTGTGGAAAGTGCAGGAATGCATAGAAAAAAATGGCTGTAAGGTCAACTATCATCTTCTGTGCATAAGCGTTCAAATATTGCACTAACGATAATCTAAAACACATGAAAAGTCTTTATAGCATAAAGTACAGCCACATTGGATCTCGCTGGCATCATTATCATATGTCACTGGTGTGGGACTTCAACACAATGTGGGAACTACCATGGCTCATACAATGCTCCGAAGGATATACAGTGTATATATTGTATTGATATACATTGTAATAGCGCACCTATGCTCAATGGCATTTGAACTGTTTCTTGCAATTACAACTTCTAGCCATGCGCTTATTCATATATGACTTGGATGGTCGTGAAGCCTAAGTGCTTTTCTACCTCGCAATACTGCAAGCTTGTCTGTTGACACTAGCTGCACAAAAGAACAGTAGCTTCTGCTCCAGCAGAACTTGAGGGCAGATTACAACTTCTTACCACACTATAGATGAGAAATATGAACATACTCCCAAGCTGCGATATCATAGCTGGTGTACAGCTGCAATACAGGTGCTGCACGCCCTTATTTGCTCTATGCACATTTTGGGGCTGGCAATAAGTTCCACTAGACAAGGTACCAACCACATAGGCATATAAAATATTGAGTTAAGGGTGTTTGAACAAACGAAATTCGCCACAATTCATGGCGCGACGGCGCATGCGCCCTGGCCTAGCCGATTAGTCGCGAAATGTTTTGGAATGGTCGCGCGCATGGCCGTGCGCCGGAAAGTCCCCCGAAAAAAAAAAAGCACCCGGACGCGCGCTGTTGCAAACACTCGTGCCGTGTACCATGTTGAAATTCTGCCGGTAGCTCGACGTCAGTGCGGTGCCGAAAACATCCGTAGCGTAAGGCTGCAACTCCACTTTAAAACAGGAAGCGGCCAGTGCTTCCTCCGTGTCGACCGGACTGCCCCGTGAGTCGGGTAGTTGCCGCCCTTCATTGATGGCTAGCTAATTTGACGAAAAACTCGTGCGTTACACTTGGACGACACTTAAATACATCACGTTGCTGACAAAGTCTTCTTGCAACGTCGGTCCTCACTTGCTGGTGGTTGCAGCGCGTACCTGATTACACGCACTCGTAAGGCGCGGTAACGCAGGATCGATACGATGCCGACAAGACGGTCACTGCAACGACTGACCGCCTATGGTGGTCACCGAAACCATTTTATCATGCCATGTCGACGACGACGCAACCGACGAGCGCGAGTTGTAATGCGACGGGCTTTCTTGTCGACGGCGCTGGCAAAATAAGCGTGCCGACCGTCGTTCGACCGAACCACGCGCGATAGGCCATCGAACCGACAACACAGTAGCTACAGCGTCTTCGCTTGTATATATAATTGATCGCGCTAAAAATTAGTCCAACACGCCTACCAAGTTGAAATGCACAACCTTCAAACCTGCCAAGCCGTGGCCATGAAGTTTGAGCCAATGTCGCGCCTGTTAAGCGAAGGTTCACCTGGCGCCTTTGTGTTCGTTCACCCGCTACTGACGCTCACTCAACCGACGCTCACTCAACGTGGGCGCAGGTGCACAAATCAACCGGCGAAATTCTCGGGATCCTTCCAAAACGTTTTCAGCGGCGTGCGGCACGCGGCAGCACATGAAAATGAAAAAGATGGATTGCGACCCGGGTCAGCTGGTGGCGACTCTCTCTCTAACAATGGGCCGGTTCCGCTTCATATTTCTTTAGACAGCCCATCGTGTGCAGGACGGGGCAGGTCCGGTGCTGACGTCAACCACGAAGCTTTCCACTTTCGTAGAAGTAGAAGCCCAAGCTGCATAAAAGTTGTCTCCCCGGCAAGGGCGAGGAGACCTGCGGAATTGCGAAGGCTGACAATGGATTCGTCGTGGTGCTCTGTGGCCTCCGACTATTCCGTTCGACCCACGGAAGGGTTCGGCAGTTTCGTGGAACTTTGCCGGCACCAGGGGCAACCACTTCAGAAGAACGGGGTGGGGAGAGTGGTGCGTCATTTTCACCTTCCTCCGAATCACTATATATATTTGTAATGAATTGCCATCGCCCATACCACGCTGAATACACCGGTTCTCGTCCGATCCCCGAGGCTAAGCAGCATTGGGCTGGGTCAGTACTTGGGAGGGAGACCACCTGGGAAAGCCGAGTGCTGATGGCATTCTTTGCTCCCACTATCCCCCCTCCCCCAGCCCTTGTTGACGCTGAGCCGTGCTCCCGCAAGGGCTGCAGAAGACAGCGTCAATTATCCCTTCAAAAACCACTGCTCTAATGGAACCCCAGCAGTCCTTGTTGAAAGTGTCCACAAGCGGTGCCTCTCTTTTCGGCGAGCAATTTAGTCTCGCTCATCCACAATCGCGGTCGACTCAGTAGGCGCAGGCTAGTCTGACAAAACGAGGCCAAATGTCGAGCTGCTCTGCCATTTCGCTTTTGCTTGCCTGGAGTGAAGTCCGTGGATATTTTTTGAGCCGTCACATCGCCTATCAGGACCGACGCCACGTGCAGCCGTGTGGGACCTCAACTCAAGGCATCCCGGCACTGTATAAGGTGAGTCAAAGAGTTCGTGTTTTGTCGATGCATTATCTTACGTAAACAAATTTTAGGTTCAAATTGTATTTAACAACTTTTCTTGAGCGCTCGCGAAACAAGCATGGTCGAATGTTTGGAAAATGAGGCAGCCAGCCTTGAATGTAAACGGTTTATCTTGTTAATAAGAACGCGTATACACAGCCTTTGCTTCTTTTTTTGGTTATTGAGAAAGACATTAAACATTGATGAACCGAAACGGGCGACAGTAGGACGAACGTCGTTGTTCCTTAACGTAGTGAGGAGGGGCAAAGCTTCGATAACGCTGAAATATTTCGGCACAACTCCAAGTGATAAACGTGAATGGGAACTAAAACACTGCCGACACATAATCTCTTTCGCTGTTTCTCAAGACAAGGCGGGCTATTAGAGTTGCGTTCTTTTAGTTCGTTGTAGAACTGCTATAGGAAGGGGGCATATTCCATTCCTATATTTGTTGCCATACGTATGAAGACATACTTCAGTCGCATTGGACACCTTATATAGTCAATGCAGTCAGAAATTTACCTGCACACTTTGGTATGTAAAATAATCCCACGGAGGTATATCTTTTCTTGAGCAAAGAGCTATTTTTGAGGACGACAGGATAGATAATAATAAGCTTCATATCCATCAAAACGATTGAGGGGCTGTGGCTAAAAGCTGCTGAACAGCTTGACTAGAGCCCACGGTCCCCTCTACAAGGCAGTACAGGAGCTTACTTGAAACATACAGGAATGTAACAAAAGACAAACGCAAAATTGATTCGATTTAAGGTATTACAAGGAAATCAATGTTAAAATTCTTAATAGATATAACATATCACGTGGCGCAACTCACGAACTGTAGTACGACTTAAATCAATTCCACATTTATTAAGGTTATTAAGAAGTTTAGGCAACATATACGGTTAATGTACCCATAGAATAGTTAGCTTGGGAAGTGACCACCTTCCAGTAGTCAGACTGATGTCTAGTATAGAATGTGAGCTTTATTTCCAGCTTGGTTAGGTTGCGAAAAAATTTCGATTTTATTTTATATCGCACCTAAAGGCAACAATTAGTCTGTATATACAATTTCCAGAGAGGCATTATATCTGCTTGAATGAAGAGAGTACGTGTATGAGAATTGTAGGGGACAGCAATAAGAAGCCTAATTATCTTTCTTTTGTAGGATGTACACCTTCGTTAAGTTAGTTACTGTGGTAGATCCCCATAATATAAACAGTACGAGAGATTAAATTTAAAAAGAGAATTATATATCAGCAAATCAAAAAAAGATTTGCAAATTTTAACACTGACCTTGCGCCTGCTATTAGAACGACAGAAAGCTGAGCTAGTTGGTAAGGATTCATTATGCAAACTAGAAGTGAGGCGTGCAGACAGGACACAAGAGTAGAGAAGTGGACAACACGAACGCCGCGGCGTTCGTGTTGTCCACTTCTGTACTCTTGTGTCCTGTCTGCACGCCTCACTTCTAGTTTGCATAATGCCTGCTATTAGTTTACTACACTGCTGAAAGTTAGCGCCACTATCAAGGCGTTCGCTCGCGGTTCAGAGTATAGACTGACGGCCTATCGCTTATAGCCATTCGGTAATTTGTTTAGCACCGCATGTGCCACTAATTTACGTCTCACGTGAGCTGCTTGACCAAGTTCTTTACGAGTGCAGGTTATTATGCTAGGAGCTGCAAAAGCAGCTGTCCTGCACTATAAAATCCACGACCTACGGTGGCGCAACCAGTCCTCGCTTCAAATGATAGGTCCGATGCAATGTGTCTGCGCCTGCGCACAGCTTCTTGAGACGCCTGCATACCACTGCTACTGACCCCTTTGTTGTCTCGCTATCGGCTTTGCAGAAGCCATTACTCGAGACATTGCCACGACGATGGGGCGGCCGCCGTCGTGCATGAATTTTCACGGGTCAAGATGACGGGCGCGAAAGATTTTTGCAACTTGGTCGGTCATATTTGGCTCTGAAGGTATGCGGGAAAGCCAGACTCCATAAGCATCGGAGCGCGTGGCATTGCCAACAGTGTTTCAAAGCGAAGCTTTCTTGGCCTCTTCCTTCAGCTTCCCCATTGCTGCTGCATCTGGTGCTGTCGGGCACACCACGTAGGGTGGGGAGTGTGGCGAGGGGGGAGCCATTGTGTGTTCATACATGCCAGGAGCGAGTCCGAGAAGAAAGGTGAAGCTAAAAACTAGTTTTCACCCCACCGCGTCGAATGTGCACAATGACATCTGGAGCTCTCAGGCCGTCGCCACGTTAGACTTGAGCACTGTAATTACCCGTGACTCCCCTCGAAAGCATTGCAGAAACTGCAGCTGCAGCGCTTGCCTTTCTACTAAGGTGCGATTCCAGAGGGAACGTAGTTGAACTGTAGGGAGGAGACGTGGCAGTTGCCGTTCAAGCAGGCACGTACCCAGGATTTTTTTTTTCGGGGGGGGGGGGCACCACCTCAACCATCATCATCATCATCATCATCATAATCATCCTATCTATGTCCACTACAGGACGAACGCCTCTCCCTGCGATCTCCAATTACCCCTGTCCTGCGACAACCGATTCCAACTAGCGCCCGCGAATTTCCTAATTTCATCGCTCCACCTAGTGTTTTGTCGTCCTCGACTGCGTTTCCCTTCTCTTGGTACACATTGTGTAACCCTAATGGTCCACCGGTTATCTAACCGGCGCATTGCATGACCTGCCCAGCTACATTTTTTCCTCTTGATGTCAATTAGAATATCGTGTATACCCTTTCGCTCTCTGATCCAAACCACTCTCTTTCTCTCTTAACGTTATGCCTAGCAATCTTCGTTCGATCGCTCTTTGCGCGGTCCTAAACTTGCTCTCAAGTCTATGCCCCATATGTCAGCACTGGCAAAATGCACTGATTGCACACCTTACCTTTCAATAATAATGGTAAGCTTCCAGTCAGGAGCTGGCAATGTCTGCCGTACGCGATCCAACCTATTTTTCTTCTTCTGTGAATTTCCTTTCTATGATCAGGGTTCCCTGTGATTAATTGACCTAGGTAAACATACTTCTTCACAGTCTCTAGTGGCCGACTGGCGATCCTGATCTCTTGTTCCTTTGCCCGGCTATTTATCATTATCTTCATCTTCTGCATATTAATATTCAACCCCACTCTTACACTCTCTCTGTTAAGATCTCCAATCATTTGTTGTAACTCATCTGCATTGTTGTTGAATAGAACAATGTCATCGGCAAACCGAAGGTTGCTGAGATATTTGCCGTCGATCTTTACTCCTAAGCCTTCCCAGTTTAATAGCTTGAATTCTTTTAAGCACGCAGTGAATAACTTTGGAGAAATTGTGTCTCTCTGTCTGACCCCTTTCTCTATAGGTATCTCCCTGCTTTTCTTGTGTAGAATTAAGGTAGCTGTAGAACCTCTCTAGATATTCTTACGCCAAGGACGGTCAGTAAGACGAGAAACTATTTACAGATTATATTTACAGCAACGGTTGCAGCGCTGACCGGTTAGATTCATAGGGCGAGCCCAGTTCGTTCTTCCTCCTCTTTTCTGGGGTTACGGCGCCTACGCGCCTCGTTCAAACAAACAAATACCACACGAATGTAGCAATATTTTCCAAGCTTTTTACGTAAGCGTTCTGTACTCCTTGATTACGTAATGCATCTACGATTGCTGGTATTTCTACTGAATCAAATGCCTTTTCGTAATCTATATAAGCCACATAGCTAGGCTAATTGTACTCTGCAGATTTCGCGATAACCTGATTGATAACATGGATGTGATCCAGTGTGAAGTATGTCTTCCTGAAGCCAGCCTGTTCCCTTGGTTGACAAAATCTAGTGTTGCCCTTATTCTATTGGAGATTATTTTGGTAAATATTTTATATAATACTGGGAGCAAGCTAATGGTCCCATAATTTTTCAATTCTTTAACGTCTCCTTTTTTGTGGATTAGTATAATATCTGTATTCTTCCAGTTTTCTGGGACCCTTGCAGTCGATAGACACTTCGTATAAAGAGTCGCCAGTTGTCCAAGCATTATGTCTCCTCCATCTTTGATTAAATCGACTGTTATTCCACCTTCTCCTCCCGCTCTTCATCGTTTCATGTCTTGCAGGGCCCTTCTGACCTCATCGCTAGTTATAGGAGAGTTTCTGGATCCTGTTCATTACTGTTTCTAAGTGAGCTATCACGACTCCTCTGGGTAGTGTATGCAGGTCAGCTTAGAATTTTTCCGCTGCTTTTACTATATCTTCGAGATTGCTGATGATATTACCCTTCGTATCTTTTAGTGTATAAATCATGGTTTGTCCTATGCCAGGTTTCTTTTTTACTGATTTCAGGCTGCGTTCATTTTTTACGGCTTCTTCAGTCTTTCTCATGTTATAGTTTCGAATATCAGTTATTTTCGCCTTGTTGATCAGTTTTGACAGCTCCACGAATTGCGTAACGCTGTGCGGCCGCCAGTCCCATACAACCGCGTAGAGCGCAGGACTCTGCGATACTAGACGTACTGCGCTCACCGCGAAAGGTTAGAAAAACACCCACATAAGCACAGCAGAGAAGTGGCTACGTGAGGTGGTTCAAAACAAGTAATTGTTCTCCACTTCCGGCGGCGTTTTCTCTACTTCCTTTTTAAATAAAAAGGTGTTGATCCATAAATATTCTCATAAACAACGGTTAACTTATTTATTATTCGCTTTTGCTTGCAGTTTGGTTGTTGCCTTGGCTCTCTCCCTTAGTAGATCGCTTAATTTCTCAACTCCTTGCGATTTTTGTTTCCAGTTGCCAATTTTGCACGAAAAGTGCTATACAATTAGGGAAAAACAGACGAGGTAACGGGCGACAGTCATCTTACTTATGGGTTTAAGGATTATTGCATGGTTTAATGATGGACGCTCTTTCACATTATTTTATTTCCCACCTTATCTAATCCATATCAAGTGTATATGGTTCCGGGCATCTTCCAGCGTCGCGGCGAGCCGTAACTCAAGGAAATAATGAAGCAAAGGGATAAGTTAAACGAAATTGGCATTTTCCCCGGCCGCAACTCGTACCATGAGAGTACAGACCAGCTGAGTAACAGCCGCATCCCTCTCCTGGTCCAAGGACCAGCCTAAACAAAGAAGGTTGAACTAACAAAAGCAACAGCTATGCGCGGGACGGTTGAATAGATTGTGACAATTGAACGCATCTCGAGTTAATCGCGCGGGTGCGGAATCTATGAGAAAACTGTCCTTCACATTACAAGAGATGACGATAACTACCGCCATCTAAAAGGGGTGAAAAAGGCAACATAATGCTGACCGATGAACAGCTGCCAAGTCTCAACATTGATCTGGCGGCGCTTTAGGAATGTGTGAGTAGTGGTGGCGTGGGCGGGGAGGGGGGTATGCCACTTAATTTCGGGGGGGGCCCAGGCCCCCCCCCCCCCTGGGTACGTGCCTGCATTCAAGGGAGGTGGGGGGGAGACGCTGAGAGAAGGCGAAAAAAAGAAAGCCTGCTACTCTAGGACGGCCGTTTCGGGGGAAGTAGATAAGCTTAGGTTCAAAGTATCGCACAGGATGTTGCTGCTATTTTGAAAAAATAAACACCGTGCAAATATCTCAAGTGGTCAAACTATGCAGGGCGCGCAGAAGCTGAACCGCATTAATTAAAGCGCACTGCAGGGTCCCGGCGACACTACAGAAGCGGTCGACCATCAAATCAACATTTCTGTGCCCGCCGCGGTAGCTTTGCTTCTATTGCAGTCCTAGAGGTCGTGTATTTGATCCCAAGCGAGGGAGCCGAGCTTCGACAGAGGCGAAATAGAAAACGCACGTGCGCTTACATATGTGAAACGTTAACGAACATCACGGTGTCAAAATTAACCCGCAGTCCGCCACTACAGCGTGCCTCATAATCCAATTGTGGTTTCGACACGTAGCAGACCTATAATCCAATTTCAGTTTAATACTTCTGGCACAATGCGATGTGCCATGCGAGGCAATGCCTGTGCTAAACCCTGTCAGAGGTAATGTATAGGGCGCACAGCAATGCCTCACGGAAACATCTCTTCCTGTGTGTTCTGTGTACTCCGCCGACAAAATCTCAAGGTCACTTTTAATATCAGCTCATCACTCTCGTGTTAGACTAAACGCTGAACAAATTAGGCTTTAACCATCGATATCACCGCTAATTATCGTCAATCAAAATATCTAGCACGGAATGCTTCGCTTACATCGTTTCCCACAGTGCGCGGTATATGCAGAATTTTTGTTTGTTCTCATTCTTTCTTTTCTACCTATTTTGCGAGTAAAAGTAAATCCATCTTTCGAAGTTGACGAGCCTAGATTGTACGCTTAAGTGCCTTAGTACCGTGATCGTACTTATTATAGCCGTCTACGTGTGATAATACCCAAGAACGTGTGTTCTCGCACAAGTTGCAGACGATGAGAGTCTAGTACGAGCTGGAATCTCTTGCCCGCTACGTTGAATGATTGACTATATGCAAGTGATTTGTGCATATTGGCATCTGACTCCGGTGTACGAGCTGTGCAGCAAAATTTACGGGCTGGCCTAACGCTCATTAATGATCTTGTTGAAAAGCACGGACATGATTATCTCACATGATAAAACTGCTGTATTTCCTTTTACAAAGAAATGCCTCAATAATTTGTAATGATGTTATAAGAATTGTTTCTTGCCGCAAGTTAAAACACACAATAGGAACACTCATAAAAAAAGAAATGGGCGGATCTTCAAACTGATTTCATTTGGGCTGTGACCCCTTGCGGCAAAAGACATGTCTTTTAGCAAGCACCAACAAGGCCAACTAGCAGCTTTGTGGCAACATATTGGTAACGGGGCGTTGTAGTCGCAGCTCCCGAGATGCACACTGAAGCAAGGAACGCGAGTCTTCTTCTTCGTCTCCTGACGCGCCCGAGTCACGGGGGTCAGCGAGGTAGGGCTGGGCGTTCTCCGCTGGCCGCTAGGGTGCCTCGATGTCCTGCTCGTTAGCCGCTCCGTAGAGTGGAGACAACCGCGGCATCTGTTACGGCTTTGGGCACGCGAATTGCGGACGCCGTAGTAAACGCCTTTGACGGACGCTGTAGCTACGCGTTGCTGGCGCTCGTGTGTCTTGAAAGCGAACTGCGACACGGCGAAAGTGCGCGCCCGCGCGGGTCTCATCTTCAAAGCGATCCTTGGCTGTAGAGTGTGCGTAGTGCCGGTAGCTTGGTATGCGTTGTGCTTTCGACGTTTTGTTCACGCTGAAGCGATAGATGCACGAAGCTAAATTCCTTTGCTGCACCCGCAATTCCCCACTCCAGCATTTCGTCAGCGAGATGCGCTCATGGTTACCTGTGCGCGCGTGACACCGTGCTTGTTTATTTTGGTAAAACACGTTGGTAGATTTGTTGGTTTTCATCCATCATAGAAGGTGTAAGCGCGACTGAACAACGACGTAGAAACAAGCCGAAAGGCAAAAAGAGCGCTGTGTCTGGATGTCTGCTTCTTTGTACGTCCTCTTTCAGTCACGCTTACGTATTATATCATTGTTGTTAATTTCTTTAGTAAGCGAATGTCTAAAGTTTACATGGTTGCTAAAGCTACTATACTTACTTTGTGCAGCTATCCACTAATTTTCTATCGCAGTCGGTGCTTCGCCTTTCGGGCAAAACTGCGACATTCTTTCAACTGTTGGGGCGGACTGGCGTACTTCAAAGGTAAGGGCACTGACCGTGGCTTTGGTGGCGTGACCCAAATTCTTCATCACATTGGCCAGTCGTAACACCGTCCAATGTTCGCAGCGTTTCTTTCCTTTTATAGAAATGAGCCATGGTTGGCGATACTCTTTCTCTTTGTGGTAAAAACATAATATACAACGGAAGCAATATCCCTTGTGCGAAACGCGCTGGTCATCTAAAATTTTGAAGCAACTGCTTCGGCGCTAAGTATTTTGGGCACCTTTTTTTCTTTTCTTTTACGCGCAGGTTCTACGGGAGACGACTGAAGGACTGCGTTCAGGGGGCAGCACAGCGTTTCGCCAAACAAGCGGCCGGTGAACCATGTCTAAATCCTGCCAAGCTGCCGTCACCAAACGTTCACCCGACAGGGACAGCACCGACTGGAGCGCGCTGAACATCGCGTGCACCAAGAAGGATGGTGCCAGCTGCAGCTTAATGAAGCATTGTCGTGAATTGAACAAAGTCCTTCTAGGTGCTTCCCTAGAGCTTGGGGAAGATGGGCGAGGAGAGAGCAGAGGTGCCGTCCTAATCGCATGTGGCCAGACATGCACTTGTCGGTACGGTGCATACGGCCCGGTGCAAGTCTCGCGCGAAGCGAAGGCACTGGATCTCGCCGAGCGTCTACTCGCCGAGCATCGCTGCATCACAGCGATAAAATTGAGCCCCATTTGGTTGGGTCGCGCTTCCATGCGTTCAGTAATAAATCGCAATCACTTTTTGAGAAGCATTACCTTCTGCCCAGCAATTCTATTATCACCTCCCGACGACCCTATCTTTCTCGAAATGCTAAATCCTATCCCACAACGTGGAAATGTCGCCTTCAAGGTCAAAGACTTCGGAGAGAAAAGAGGCGTCGACGTGCCCATGCCTGGAAGGTCACTCGGCTTAGTCATGGATCATCTGACAACACTCGACGTGTCAGAGGTTCAAATGACCAAAACCCATGCGTGTTGGCTGATCCGGGAGCTCACTGAAAACAAGAGCATCACTGAACTGGGTGTCTCACAAGACGTGTTCGCCTACCGCGACAAAGCCTCCAACGCGCTCTTCGCCAGATACCTCTCCAAAGAAGGCCGCGCGCTACGCAAACTGACACTCAAATCGGAGGTCTTTTACTGCAGAGAGTTGCCACTGAGGGAAATAGTCGATGCAATCTGCACTATGAACGCACTGCAGGAACTCAACGCAGACATCGTCACGAGCAGCGAATTATTGTAAGTATAGCTTAAAATTTCATTGCGAACCCACGGTATACCAACAGGCCATCTCCCATCACACATTACGGGACTTTGGCTGCTTCGCCCGGTATTGCTCAACATGTTGCTTTATAAGAAAATTTGAAGTATAATACTTAGTGTCAAATCTAATTTAATGGATACAGCTTAACGTAATGCCTGCATTATTGTATTTCATGCGCTCTAGCGAGCTTTTGATTTGTGGCAAGTTCAGCGAACAAATGTTTAATTGAATAATTGCCACGCAGATACAGTTTATATAAATAAAGAATTTTTTAAATGAAACTGCTCTTCAAGGCTTGAAATGAAGTGGGACATGTTATATATTCTTGACGTCGAAGTACAATTGGAAATTGCATGCTTATTAACGCGATTTACGTCACTGCCAGTTTAGTCACTTTCTTGGACTTCGCGTTGTCGTTTGTTAAGATTGCCATTGGTGTCGTGTATTCAAGCTCCCGTTGTCTTCGCCCCTCTAGACGACAGCTGTGGGTGGTCATTAGATAAAATTGACCTTGCTCTTAAAGGGACACGAAAACGCTCTTTTTAAGTGAGTATGGTTACGTATCGTTTTCAAATGACTGCTAGTAACTGCGAAGGGAAATGATGAACACACCAGGAAAAATGCCAAACTTGGTTTTTGTTGAACTTTGTGCTGTAACCTCAGCCCTTTCTTTCAACGTGACGTCATGGATATCACAATGCTTTTTTTCGTGTATGCCGTTTCATTGACGAGACTGTTGGCGACACCTCGTGGATCGTTTGGAATATAACGTGGTCCTTATTTCTTGACACATAAATTCCCTTCTAAACGTTCAGAAACGCCAATTTCAGTTTCTTGAACTAGAATGTATTGGAGCTCAAAATAGGTTTTTACTTGAGGCATCATTTTTCAACAAATATTTTTTTTTCTCCCCATGTTTTTCCAGCATGAGTACGGTCACCCTCTTCGCCGAAGTCATCACACACAGTGCCACAATACGGCGGCTGAGACTACCTTCGACGTTATGCGAATGTCTTGCGTCATCGTGGAATCCAAATCTCCAATTTCCGGATCCCCAAGCAGCGAAGTGCATGGAGTCCTTGCGGAAGGTCCTGCAGAAACCAAACTCGACGCTCAGCCGGCTCTGCATCGACATGCGGACTTTCGGAGAAGCAGAGTGCCACGCCTTCTTCCGTGCAGTCGCGGACAACAAGGCACTGAAGACGGTGGTCGTCAACACCTTGCCCTGCATCTTCAGACTCGACAGGGTCTCCAGAACTATACGAGAGCAAGGACTCGATGACCGCGTTGTCATCAAGGGACTCTGCGCGCACGACAACACAAGGCAGCTGCAGCAATGCCCGCAAATCTGTAATGCAACCATCAATGCGGTGATGCCGATTTCGAACGTCACGCACTCAATTATCCCTTCTTTACGTGTCGTCAGTGGTCGCCATCATATAACATCGCTGCGGGTTGAATGCTATAACTGCGAACTCAATGAATATTTCGCCTTGACCGCATGTATACGGGCCTCTACCGCACTCACTGAGGTAGACATAGACTTGATTCCCACGCGCGTCCTTAGCACAAGCCCGGAGCTTCGGAGTCTGGAGGGAGAACTGGTGTCAGCTCTCGCTTCTAAAATCAAGCTAGTCAGAGTCAACCTCAAAGGTTTGCAGCTGTCCTACGACGACTTGAACGTACTCGCGCGAAGCGCTAGCAGGAGTCTCAGCCTCATCGAATTCACCGTGAGTCCTGATTGCATCCTTTACAAGAGGTGTGATAACGAGAACTGTCCTGTGCACGTGACCAAATACTTCCTTGAAGCATCCGACCACAAGGACGGCGCACTGGCGGACATCATGGTATATGCCTCTCTTCTAACTACATTTTTTTTGTCTTCGCCATTACAATGAAAGTGATAACCTGCTAAAGACTGCGCGCGCACCGGACTGTCCACACCGAATCGTCTAAAAAAGTTACTAGGCGAAAGTCTTGATTTTCATTAACATACTGCGTCATAAACGCCTCCATTCTCCATGGTCTGGGCATATGCACAGAGTCTGATAACATTGCTTTCAAGACTGGGAGTACTTACAAATTTAGAAAGCTAAATACTTTCATAAAAGGCGTCACAAGGATGCTCAAGCCTACATGGAAGCGCAGACAAAAGTACAGATTATCCATGATTGACATGTTAGCTGAATGATGAAATCGCCAGAATCCCCTGTTGGAGACTCCGTGGGACTTAGGGAATTAATCTTGGTACCGACTAATCAGACAGTCAGCTTTGCTTGGTCGCTTCCGCATAGGCTGCAGCACACTGCGCGTCTCTTTGCCTGCACCTTTTAAACTAACGTAGTGCACCCTTAAGTCTCCCACATGGAAAACTTTAGATCCGACATTTCTTGAAATTGAACTTGCTTTTCGCCTTATCCTCGCGTAAAGATGCATGTTCGAGGAATGCGAGTCGAGCATGATCGAACCACCAGAACACGTTACGGCGCGAGAGTGGTGAAGTTCTCGAAGCTGGGTGTGGCACAACGATTACTTTTCTTTCGATGTCGAGCCATCTCGTAATCCCCAGCTTCACCATTTGCCAAAGCGAGAAGACAAAACAAATTTACCGATCCTAACAGCCGTCCAAACTGGAATGTGATCTCCGTGCCACTAGCGCAAGGTACATTGTAGACTGTATACCGCGCTAACCACTGTATGAAATCGCGAAGCATCGATGTTGTGTTAATTTGAGCAAGGGTTAACGCTCCACGCTGACTTGTAAAGGAGAAGATAATGCTCATTGATTTCGTAAGGGAGAAGGACCAGTAGTGTAGTGTGCGAGGATATCATTACGTGAGCATTGGAAAACAATGTCTCCTTGAGATGATGGCGATGTCCTTTTCGCGATGTTCCTCGTTGTCGTGCTCGTGAAAATAGGGCCGGTAACACAAAAGCGGCTCTACGCGACAATGATCATGAAAGACTCAAATTTGGTATGTAACCACCATTTAAAGTTGTTGGAAGACAACCTGAGTGTAATCGCCAACGTCGATGCTAAACCGCGACGCCATTGCGTCTAACAACGCACAAATATCTCGAAGAGCAACACTTCTAGTTGTAGTGAAACATGTTGGTGCCGAACATGAAAGTCTCAGGTGGGTACTTTAAAACGAGTCACCGAGCCTTAAAACCGTGAAGCGTTTTAAGAGCGCAACGATTCCTTCACCGGCGTCCTACATGCTGATACAAAAGCCGAATTAATGAAACGATGGAAGGAGACTTCAAATTGGCAAGTCAGATGAAAAGCCACGCTGGGCTGACTAAAGGTTTCCCTAAGACCTTCTGCTCACGAAAGAAGGAAAAAATGAACTGTGTCTCTTTTACAAAAAACACATAAAAACAATTCACCAAGTTTACGTGAAATGTAATAAATATAAAACGTTGAATAGTCACGAACAAAATAAAAGGTTACATATAGCCTTTAGAATAATAGCTGCGGATGTAAAGTTCCTGAAAGCCATATAGTTTACTAAATAAACCTAGGCTACTTCGACAAGGCGAGTATGAGAATGCTGAAGTCTGTGAGTGAAGGTAGTTCGAAATTAATAACACGCTCAGCGTCACGTGACAGGTTGTCTTATGTGAGTAGGCATGTGGCTACTAAACCTTCGCACGCTACCTAATGACATCAAGGCTGCCAGATTGGAGATCCTCGCCAATGGGCAAAAAAAAAGGGCTGTGGTGCTGGCTAACACTCCTACGGCCCTAGATCTAGTAAATATGGATACCCAAGTTAGTGGCCCGATAGATGAACGTGGCTGTAGCGCAATTGCTAGTCCAAGGCACGCGTAATGCTGGCGTTGAGGGTCCAGCTACCAACGGCGGAAGGTTACCGCTTCTTCCACTTATATTTCACTTTTTCTTGATCATTGTTCACATTTCAAAAGGTAATTTCCACAATGCCCCCCCCCCCCAATTTATATATATTGTAGCGAAGAGAGACGCTAGTGGGTTCAGCGCACCTGGCTCTAAACGTTAGTGGGTCGAGCGCTCCTGCTCAGCAACGGCTCTCGTGCTTGGAAGCTGTCGACATTGCGCTGCTCCGATCTCTGCCAAATAAACACCTTTCGAATATAAATATATATATATATATATATATTGGGAGAGAGAGGATATGCGCTAGGCAAGAGCAGTACCCATTCCTTGGAGGCACGGTCTATGAAAAGTATTTTTTTCCTAAACGGCGAATGCTTCTAATTACGTGGTTCTTGACCGGGTTTGCATCGGCTTAATGTTTAATTACAGTACCATGCTATCGTATCAGCAGATGCCGAGTCCCGCGGCCCATTGCATTTGCAACGAGGCATGTGTTACGCACTACGGCTATCACGATGTAACAGCGCGCTCGTGAATCACATCGGACGCCTGCGTCAACTGCACATATGCAAAAATTTTGTTAAAGAATATACTATGAACTCTGCTAGAGTGGAGAAATCGGGAAATTTGCAAGCTACAGTTGGAATCAGTTCGCATAGCGGTGATTGGCGATCGCTGTGAGACGCCTTCGTCCTGCAGATGACGTAAAAATAGACTGATGATGATGATGGTGATGAAGGTGACCTTTTTGTACCCACAACGGCGTTCACCTGTAATGTTTCTTTGCTCTATGTGAAATCCAGTGGTTGCACTGGATGTTGCTTAAGGTAAATGCTCATAATCACGTTGTGTAGACCTCATATCGGCAACCTACGATATTATTTGTGCGACGAAGCAAGCGATGCTATGATAGAGACGGCACCTCCTGTTTTTATAGTATATGCACGGCTACCTGCAATTTCCGTATAGCTTTAGGCGTGCTAGCCACTTTAGTTACGTTTCCGCGTACACTACAGAAGTGCTTGGAACGGTTGACTTTTGCAGGCTTACATTTCTTTGGCTTTCCAACCCATGTATCATCTCTGTACACGCAGGAAGTGGCCAGGAAGAATGCATCCGCCATCTTGGATGCTGCAGACTTCGTGCTAGGAGAACAAAATGGCGTCGAGGGTGCCCGCGCCGTCGAGCTGATGCATGACCACCCGCGTCTCCTCGAAAAGGTGATGGAAGGTGCTGATGTCACTAAGGCCGAAGCCAAAAAGAGGATCCGCAGCGCCCTGCTTCGTGTCCGCAGGAGTAGCATTGATGAATTTATGACAATGACTGGCGTCGTCAAGGAGGCGGTGCAGTGCCTCAGTGATCCCGGCGCCAGGAGGCTTCAGCTCACCGACATTGACCACGACTGCTGGCTCTACATTCGAAGTTTCCTGAAGATAGCGGACGTCGTGTCACGTTGAGCCAGTCTAGGTCGGTGACAACAATCTAGAGGCTCTTTTTTTTTCGCCGTCTGCATGGGGTCGGGGCTTGAAGGAGTAGCTCGTTTAACACAGCGTGACGAAAGTGAATGTGGCTGTCTATAAATAACAAATGATAATACCACGAATGCTTCGTAGTTTGCTGAAAAGGAATTCGACAGTAACTTGCGACGAAGTTGTTAACTTTGTCGGGTTCCAGCAACGGGCATCATTAGCCTTATCACCTAATTGTAAAGCTCAGATTGATTTTTACATGTG
This sequence comes from Dermacentor albipictus, assembly GCF_038994185.2. Lineage (NCBI taxonomy): Eukaryota > Metazoa > Arthropoda > Arachnida > Ixodida > Ixodidae > Dermacentor > Dermacentor albipictus. The sequence continues at coordinate 86,735,984 of NC_091829.1, read as the reverse complement.
CCAGATATTTGCTTTGATAGTATAAAGCGCACGACCTCAGAAGGCGCATATATCGTAAATGTTGAATGTCTTCTTGGATAGTATTTCAGTCACATGGGGGTTAAAAATATTACCTTTTTATTTATACCTGTACTTTCTTTTCACATATAATAATAAACTTCTAATAACATCACTGACAGCCGAACTGGTTTTCAGTGAAGGTGGTCGGGCTTTCTTATTCATTGATAGCAGGCGAGAAAGTTTATTGTAAGGTGAACATGCTGTTCCCGTTATGCCGGCCTTGTTACCTCGTTTAGTGAGAATAAAATTGTATGAGGAGGAGTAAAATTAACGGGAAAAACTTAAGAATAAACGAGCTTGGTACTTGAGATTTCGGGTAGCATTTACCAATTTTTTTTCTGTATACGTATATAAAGAAAACTGACATGCCATTTCATGTAGCCATCTGTTGCATTAAACGAATGTCTTCGGCATGTACTATATAAAAACATACCAATAGCGCTAAACGAACCTAGAACATGTTTCATCCTAGCTGGTGCACAGACTACATTTGGTTTCATTTATCGGGAGGTCTGTGTATCGCGATCTCATAATGAGGAATATGGGCACACGGGATGCAAACATCTATATCTTGGTGCTTTGCTGTGCTACCAAACAAGGCCGCACAGTGAGTAACCGTGTAGGACATCAGTAAGCACTTCAAGAAATTATTTATTTTTCATAAATAGACCTGCTAATGGCCGTCTCCTTTTCTTGACTCCTTTATTTCTACGGCACACAAATTACCACAAGTCAGAGTAAAATGGCGGTGAAAAGGGCCAGCTGGTGGTCGGTCATACTTTCTTCTTGCTCTATGTATATAGTACAAAAAAAGAGAGACCCCAAATTATAATGCCCAAACTTCAACTACAGTCAATACTGTCCTGACACAGCGACAATAACGGAACATATAAGGTCCAATTGATTGAAAGATTAGACTTCTGCAATACATGTTTCATTCGTAACTAAAACAGAGTTTTTATAAGATAGAAAGCTATGAAATATCACAGTGTCTTATTTTGAATGAGATGGCATGCACGAATGCTTTTATTTTCTACACAACCTGCAGTGTGAGAGTGAGACGGCTAAGGGTGTTCACACATTTTTATGCGTATCGCTCCCTCGTTGTGCTATTAATGCTAATCAATAAATTTTACCAATATCTGCTTCATTCTGCAGTCTTCGGTAGCAGAGGTTGGCAGCCTGAGGGGAGAAGAAACCAAGGTGTCTCCTCCTGCTGGCGTTGAAGTACGCCTGTAAATAGGGGCTGTTACGTTTCAACTAGTAGGGCTCGGTTGGCCACCTCTTGACTTTTCCCATTCGTTACATCTCCGACCCAGGAAGCTGTTGGAAGCCACTGAACACCGTTTGCCATCGCCGATGTGGAAGTGTTTCAGCGTCAATTGAATGTGTTTTGAGGTGGGGGCGTTGAAGCAGTGGAGGAGGCGTCCTGTCGCTTTCGTTGTATTACTTCACGTGACATGAATGGCGATTGGAGTTTGCTTGACACGTGCTGATTTCGCAACGATAGCGGCGTGCCCATCTTTCTTTGTTGACCCTGATTTCAGTCCTGAAACAAAGCCTAGATGTATATCTATCTCACCCGATACTATGTGCAGCTGTTGTTTGAATTTACATTGTGCACTTCGGAGCGAGTGAGTTGAGACACTTATTGGGCGCTAGTGTTCTGCAAAGTAATTTCCATGGTTTTATTGAGGTAATTAGTAACATGCAATAAAGCGGACGTGCGTTTTCCAGCGTGTCTGGGACCATGTGTTCGAGTGCCGAGACCATTCTTCTACTCTTGTTTCACTCTCTCCGTAAAGTGTCAACTGTCAGTGTTGTACTGTGCAATGTAATCGTCATGCCTGACGAAAGTAAGAAATAATCCATGCCTGTTTCGGCAGTGGAATTCTAGCTAGCATGTAAAGCTGGAATCAGTTCGCTACAAGCAATGAATGTGAGAGACTAGCGACGAGAATTCGAACGTATATGAATTGAACGTGACGGATTATTTCCCTCGACGGATTCTCATTCCCTTTTAAAGTGTTGTATTTAAGTTTCTTTTCATACCGGGGAACGTTAAGAAGACAGTACCACGCACTCGACATAAACTGTAAGGTATAGGTATATTATCGCACTTATTACCTAGGTATGTAATGCTACATCGGCACTCAGAAGGCGTTTTGTTCTTGAACCACATATATCACAGTACGTATAGTTCTGATCTCTAACCACGCGTTGCTACTACGGTGGTGGAACTCGATGCACACAATTAGCTTCCCAGACCCAAAATAGTAATAATGTTAGGATTAGCCATGTATATACATTACCTAACTCTACTACGATGACGTATTGACACAATAGATGTTGAGAGCATGCAAATGGGGAGGCGGATGGGCAGTGAACGATTAGGCGCAGTGACAATTTCTAGTAATTTTGCCTCCATAAAGTGAGTTTAATTCACGCAGGAACCACTCACCTTGTTTTAGCAGCAGAATGTCATAGCCCCAGTGGCACGTCAATAAACAGGAGAACAAGTTTGTTGTTGACTTTTTCGTGTTTTTTGTGGCCTGTAAATAAAAATTGCAATAAATGAGCGTGCCATGGCAAAGAGACTGTCTGTGGCCTTTTATTGAATACAGTGCATGGCGTGTCAACTAGAAATGTAGAAATTTAACACCACCAGGGTTTGTTTAGGAGCAAAGTACCAATACCAAGATGGTGTATCGCAAGACGGCGCCGCTGTAGCTCAAATGGTAAGAGTACCGCTTGATCCACTTTCATGTCCATTAATGTATAATTTTTTTAAATTCAATTAGTAAGTACAAGTCATTTACCCTATGTTCTTCTTGGTGTCTTTGTTGGTTTCCTATGACATGGTTAATGGAAATGGGGCCCCTCGGCTCCCTTTCCTCTCGTTCATTACATTACGAGGGTCTCGAATCCGGCAACATTGATGCCTTTATTGTGCGTTTATTGACCGGTTGCCGTGGCCCAAATTGATCACGGACTCGTAACGCCTGCGACAAAAAAGGTGTTTTACATCCGACGCCTGGGTTTGCGAGTGGTGGCGCTAGCTAACACTCCCAGCGTTAGTTCTAACAGAGAGTGAATGGTAAACCGGGGCCGCCGCAGTAGTTCAATTGGCAAGAGGATCGCACGCTTGATGCGAGCACGTCGGTCCGTATATCACCTGCGGGCAATTCTTCAACCACTTTGATTTCCATTAGTTACCAATTTCGTTAATTATTAAATGTGTTAAAAGTGTAATTTCCCCTACGTTGCTCTTGGTGTCCTTGTTTGATGGGGTCCAACGGTTCCCTTTCTTATGGTTTGATATATATTTGGAGAGAGAGAGACGTGAAGAGGAGGGAGAAGTGGCAGTTTCCGGCAAAGTTAGATAAAACTCAACGTGTAACCAGACTGGCTCTAGGGCCGAGCCAAGCTTGCTGGAAGATAATGCTCCCTTCGCTTAAGCTTAGGATCGCTGCGTTCCCAGAAAAAAGACGAGGTCAGTTACCTCCCCCCCCCCCAACTTCCGTCCTTCTCATTAGCTCTAATGTAATCACTGTCCAAAGCTGTAGAACGGGTGAAGACACCACCGACAGCCGTCAAGGTCGCCTCCTTTGTGCGAACCTCAGCGCGATAGTGCGACTGAACATTCTGACTAGCCACCCGGGAACGTGTGTGTTCGGACGACAAGAGACAAGCAGACGCGACGAGCGGATGAAACGACACTCGAAGCCCCTTCGTAAGCGCTGAAAAACTTCCCTGGTTTATTTTTGCACACAACTGTTAAGCGCTGTTCAAATTTAGAAAAAATGAATCGTGTACCTAGGTGCGGTCAAGTCCGCGTGCATACGTATGATGCGAGAAACAAGAGGTTAGAGCAGCCGAGAATGGACACTATGTCGTGCAACCTATGCCGATAAAGAAAAACGCAAAAGGCGGACAAATTAACGGATCTCTTACGCATGAAGAGCCCTCTGGGCGGTACTTGTAGGCGACAAGGTAACCTAGCTACCTGCGGCATTTTCTTACATTTTCTTACGGTTGCGGTAGTCGGAAGTAAAAATGCGCCCTCTATTTTATTTTCTGTGTGATTTTCTTGTTTGTTTTTTTAAACGATGGTGTATATGCGTATAATCTCCTCCAGTGCACAACATCTGCAGGCTTGGAGTGGCACCTGACACCGGCGAAAGATGCCGAGAGCGAGTGGGGCTACCCTAGTCAAGGTACAACCAAATTAGGAAGGCCCTCTATGCTTGAACAAACACACTCCCTCACCAGAACAGCAATTGGTCTCCCTGGTGCAGTATTCGGCCACAACCTTCGCAATGAAATGATCTCCTCAATGAAACGGCCCTCAGTCCCCAGTGGCTGCGGAGCACCTGACCAAGGTGGCGGTCAGACTTGCAAAGCAGGAGAGGGTGCTAAGAATATCTGGGTCCGGAAAGGCCGCGAATGGAAAGTGACCCTTGCAACGTTTAACACTCGAACACTCTCGAGTGGGGCAAGCTTAGCAGGACTCTTCGAAGAACTGTCAGACATTGTTTGGGATATTATCGACCTTACTGAGATTCGAACTGCTTAGGCTTACACATCGCTGAATAACGGCCATGTCCTCACCTATAGAAGTCTCCCGAATAAGAAGCAATACGGGGTGAGATTCCTAATCCATATAGACATAGCGGGCAACATTGACGAATTCTACAGCATCAACGAGAGGGTAGCAGTAGTCGTAATCAAACACGATAGACTTTTTCATTGGACGAGGAGCAAAGTGCCGTCTGCTTGTTGCGCTGCGTGGCAGACGATCGAGCAGTGTTTTCTGCCATTTGCTGTTGGGAAGCCCTTCCACCATTGTATGCGCCACAGCGCAAAGAATGGCGGATTACGTGCCACAGCGTGCCAAATTACGTGGCAAATTACGTGCCACAGCGCAACCTGCGCTCTAATCTGATCTAATTCAGCAGAAAAAAAAAAAGAAAATGCACGGACAGCGGATAAAGGGAGCCAACACGTGCACAACTTACGCTATATAGGGTGATGACCCTGAGAAAAAAAGACTCAAGTCATTTTTTCCACTCATGTCCTTTTGTTAATCACGCTGACCTGCTCTTCAGAAACCCACAACGCACGCTGCCTAAAGCTTCTATTCAGTTATCCGTAGGCTCGCTAAATAAGCTATCGCTCCCCTAACCCACTCCCATGTCTTTCTTTTTTAATCTCCTGCGACCTTCCCACTCACCCGCCCTTGTCCTCTTGCTTCGACTTTCCCACTGGTGCTGCTGCTTTTGCTGGTGCTGTCTCTGGCACACCGGATAGGAGAGGGGGGGGGGGGGTGGCTCAGGGGGTTTGTACGCGTGACAGAAGGACGGCAGAGAGGAAAGCGACTGGAGAAATCGACTCGTTAGGACCTTTCCCTCCCGTCGCACGTGCACAATACCCTCTGAATCTCCCGCGGCGCTGCTAAATTAGCCTGCTGACAGCTGTAATTATGCGTTACCACAAGCTAAAGCATTGCGGAAACTGCCGAGCTTACTTTTCTGTTAACGTGCAAGACCAGAGGGAACGAGGAGAAAGGGCGCTATCCGACGGGCCCAATTTTAATTAATCACATCATGAGAAGCCAACAAACAAAGACACCAAAGAAAACACAAGAGAAATTACTTGCACTAAAGAATTGAATTAAATAAATGATAAATTAATGGCAATGAAAGTGGATGAAAAGCAAATTTTTGCAGGTGGGGAAGGATCCCATGTCTTCACACTACGGGTGCGATGCTCGAAGACGTGGGTTCGTTCCCCATCTGCGGCAAGTTGCTAGTTCATCCACTTTCACGGGCATTATTTTATCATTTCTCTAATTCAGTTAGTAAGTAAAAGCATCGTCCCGTATGTTTTCCTTGCTGTCTTTTTTGGCTACTCATGATAAGACCAGAGGGAAGACAGAAAGAATGGCAGACAGGAGGGGGGAGGGAGGGCAGAGAATGGCTAGAACCAACACAGTCGTGAAAAAGTGAATAACAGCCTTGCAACTCTTCACTCGCTGTTCCAAAACCAGAGGGGGGAGGGAGACAGATAGGGAGAGGGTGATGGGAGAAGGCAAGGAAACGCTACTACTATAGACACGAATGTGTTTGCAGGCAAACGGTATATATTTAAGTTCAAGCTACGGCAGGGTAGGTTTCTGCTATCTCTGAAAAATAAACACGGTATAAATGCCAGGTTTTTCAGGCGGACAACTTACGGAGGCCGTACAAAAGCAGAGCCGCATTAAAGCGCACCGCAGGGTCTAGGCGACACAACTTAAGCGGTCACAGGTCTAATCAGCACTTCTGTGCCGACCGCGGTAGCTATATGCGGCTATGCCATTGCTAGAGGTAACGGGTTTATCCTGACCGCGCCAGCCGCGCTTTCGACGGGGCGAATCAAAAAAAAGAACTCACGTGCACTTAAAATAAGGAACACGTTCGATAACGTCACGGTGTTAAAATTTATCCGGTGTCCGCCACTACGGCGTACCTAATAACCCGATAGCGGTTTTGGCACGTGCAGCTACATACTACAAATAAAGTTCTATACTCCTGACACGATTTGATGTGCCATTCGAGGAAATGACAAGGCTCAACCCTCTCAGAGGTTATTAAGTACGGCGCGCCACAACGCCTCAAGCAAACACCTTTTCCGGTGTGTTCGATTTACTACGCAAAGAAACAACAGTGTTGCACCTAAGGTAAGGCTTTATATCAACTCACGACTCCCGTAGTGAACCAAACGTTGAATAAATTAAACATCTCCGTCAACATCGCAACAAACTATGGCCAATCAAACCAAACAGCAAATCAACCTTCGCTCACATCTATTCCCACAGTGCGCGGGATTCGCATATCTTTTCTTTCTTTTTATGTTTCTTGATCTACACCTGAGTGCGACCCCGCGTGACGTCACTTTAATAACCCGATCTAACCTGCCGAGGATGACAAGGCCGCCTTTCTCGAAGGTAGGCCCTCCTATCGAAACTTCATCCAGCCTTTCTGGGGCGCTTCATCCCTGTTTGTAAATTTTATACCAAAGCGTGCTACTCGATCATTCTCCCCCTCGATTTTGAAGCAGTGAGCACCATTCTTGAACCGTTCTGCAAACGGGTGAAAGTATTGGAAATTTATTATAACTTAAGTTATATAATATTGTTTTCTTTTTTCATGTTTATTTTCGCTCCTAACGCCGTCTTTCTCAGTCTGAGTTTGTTACAGCTGTAACCATGAAGTGCGCTGTGGGAGCTACGCATCGCCAGCGCTAGGCAAGTGGGGCTCGGGCTCGGCGTTCTTCATGGTGTCTGACTGGCTAAGCCTACGCTGATGCGTCTTCCAGTTGGCGTCAGTCGTGTCTTCCACAGCCGTGTCAAATTTCTTTCTCATAATTGGTGGAGGTTTGCTGGGTATCGTGCAAATGTGGAATTTCGCAGTAGAGCTCTGCATGCTATTGTTTTGTTGCTTTACCGTTGTTATATTGTACATTGCTTTAGGTTGGGATTTCTCCTCCCGTCACCAAGCTGTCATTGATTTCTCTCGTGCAGAACTCGCCATCTCTTCGCTTGACAATGCCATATCTGACGACGTCCAGATACCTCCGCACACATCGTTTTTGGCACCTGTGCCCTGTTCCGTTGCCTCCGACTCTACCGTACTCTTCACACCTTCCACTGCTTTCATTCATCGAAACCTCTCACCACACCGAATCGCCATGCTTGTCCTTCAAGCTGGTGCGACTCACCTTCCTGTAATATACAATCACTTCCCATTCCCGAATATGTTGCTTCGCGGTGAATCTCTAGGCACTGTGACGCCTTACGACACCCGTACCACGTTGAAACTTCCTGTTGGATTCACAGAAGTCAACAGCCTCTACTGTAGTGCTATAACAGCCACATCATCGACAACGCCTTAAATCTTCTCCTTCTTATCCACAAATTTCGCCCTGCTTTTGACAGCCACAGCACTTCTCTGGGCCGAACAAAGACTGCATGTCACCGGATCGACACCGGTGCTCACTCAACACTAAGGCAGCGACTATAAAGAGGCCACAAATGGAACACGTGGTAGACCTATTTGGGTGATGTTCGCGCTAGATCTTTCTACTCACTTTCGTCACTTGTAGCCGGTATTACGTTGTCTCAGTGACGTTGGTCCCCATATAAACTCTAAAGAGAAAGGTCACTTCGGTGCACACAAGCTCACTATTCACGGACATGTCGTGCCGCAGGACGGGGTTCATCCCTGATGCCGCCAAGCTGCGTGCTGTTAAAGAATTTCCAAAACCCACGTCTAAACAAGACTTTCCCCGTTTCATTACCCTCTGGTGATACTTGCGCCACCACATTCGATATTTCGCATCGATTGTGGCACCATTGAGAGAGCTTCTTTGGGGAGTCCTCAATCTTTCCGCGTGGTCCCTGCCTTGCTATGGTGCCTTTGCGACGCTATGTCGCCTGCTCACAACACCACCAATAATGCACCATTTCGATCCAGCTGTCCCATGGAAATCCATACGGATGCTAGCGGTGTCGGTCATGGCGCTGCGCAAGCCCAGCGGAAGCTGAAGTCCATTATTCAGTCACGCAAAAAGAATGTCTAGCGATTACCCGGGCGATAACAAAATCTCGTCCATAGCTGTACGGCCGGTCCTTCGTTGTCGTTACCGATCACCACGATCTTTGCTGGTTGTCGTCCCTCAAAGATCCGTGCGGTCACCTATAGCGGGGTGAACACTGACGCTCCAAGAGTACGACATCCGCTTCGTCTACCGCTCAGACAAGAAGGACGCCGTTGCCGATGATCTTTCGCACTCGCCTATCAACGCCAATATCATCAGTGTCTACGTCCTAGACGAACCACGTGATCCATTAGCGTTCGTCAAGATGACTTTGTAGCAGCACAAGGACTCCTGTGTTTCGTGTTAGATAGATTACCCCTCTGTTACGCCTGCACGCCCGCCATTCCGAGCGCTACGCCGAGAACCGTCGCATTTCGCCGTGCGCGACGAAATGGTTTAATACCACGGCATCTCCGCACTGATGTATGCGCCGCTATTCCACGCCGGTCGTTTGTGCGCACACGCTGGTATCTTCAAGATGTACGCCAGACTACGTGATAGGTTTTATTGGCGCGGTATGTATACACAATTGTGCAAAAGTACATTCTTTCTTGCACAGAATGTCAACGCCGCAAGCTTTATCCTTCTCGCTTCTCTGGACCAATGCAATCTTTGCAGTGCCTTTCGCGACCCTCTGACCGGGTTGGGATAGAGATATACGGCCCTCTTACATACACCGCTGCTGGCATTCGCTGAGTCATCGTGCCTATAGACCACCTCACGAGGTATGCAGCAACGGCCGCTTTGCCAGCCGCGACGGCTCGTGATGTAGCCTCCATCATGCTTCAACGGTTCGTTCTGTGTCTCCCACGCTCCACGCTAGCTCCTCAGCGACCGAGGCCGCGTCTGTCTCGCCCATCTCATTCCAGAACTTTCCACTGAATGCCGCATTATTCATCGCTGTGCCACCGCATATCGCCCGCAAACAAACGGCTTAACAAAGCGCTTTAACCGAACTCTTTCCGACATACTTTTGATGTATGTCGCCTCCAACCACACCGACTGGGACCTCGTTCGTCTCCGCTGTCACGTACGCCTGTAATACAGCACCCCAGGCAACGAGGGGCTTTTCTCCCTTCTTTCTACTGCATGGCCGAGAACTGTCCTTCCCCATTCACACTATTCGTCCTTACCGTCGCGAACTGTCAGAGGGTGCAACGGTTTCCGAAGCCTCGCGATATACATAATAATGTCGACAATTAGCATGCTCACTTACAACGCAAGGACAAGCGCTGCAGAAATTGACGGTTTGCAAGAATGCTGTTGTGCATGCTCGAACACGGCTGTCACGTGCGCCCTGTATAGCAGCCATTTCATAGCTGCCATCCACAATCCGCCTTTTTTCATGACGCGACAGCACATGAGCTCTGTCCTAGCGGATTAGTCGCGAAAGATTTTGGAAGGGTTGCGCGCGTGGCCTGGCGCCGGTAAGTCCCCCGAAAAAAGAAAAACGCGCTCGGACGCGCGCTCCTAAAGAACTCGTGCCGTGTACCGTGTTGGAATTCTACTGGTAGCTCGACGTCGGTACGGCACCCAAAACATGCGTAGCGTAAGACTGCAACTCCACTTTAAGATAGGAATCCGCCAGGGCTTCGTCTGGGTCGTCCAGACTGCACCGTGAGCCGGGCAGTTGCTGCCTTTCATTGATGGCTACCAAATTTAACAAAAAAGGTGTGCGTTACACTTGGACGACACCTAATTAGATCAAGCCGCTTACGAAGTCTTCTTGCAACGTCGGTCCTCATTTGCTGGTGGTGTAAGCGCGTACCTGACTTCACGTACTCGTAAAGCGCGGTAACACAGGGTCGATACGCGACCGACAAGACGCTCATTCCAACGATTGACCGACTATTGTGGGTCACCGAAACGATCCGATCGTACCAGGCCTACAACGACGCAACCGACGAGTGCTAATTGTCGTACTGCGACGGGTTTTCTTGTCGACGGCACCGGCAAAATCAGCGTGCCGACCATCGTTCGACCGAACCCCACGCGATCGCCCATCGAACCGACAACACGATAGCAACAGCGTCTTCGCTTGTATGTATAATTATTCGTGCTGAAAATGAGCTAAACACGCCTACGAAGTTTAAATGCACAAGCTTCAACCATATCAAGCCCTGCCCACGAAGTTTAAGCCAATGTTGATCCTGTTCAGCGAAGGCAAACCCTGGCGCCGTCGAGTTTGTTCATCCTCTAACGGTGGACCTGAACTGAACTGTAGGCAGTTAGGTCGAACGATACTGCTTATGTAGTGAAGTCCAGGGCTTAGCGATTTGAAATCAACTATACTTCACTTCGCATGACGCGCACACAATGACCAGCAAGTGGCGATACAGCGCTGAGCCAAAAACTGTGATATATGTATCTGGATGACAGCTGCCATTGCTTAAATGGTTCGGCCGCTCATATTAACATGTCTCAAGCTGTAACAAAACAGCACATAGGCAGAGATATGTATGTTTTCCTACGTCTTGACATTAGTTCATATCATCGATGCACCTTTTCCACAATATTTGGCGATAACAACGATCTGCAGATGTAGATGTCGATGTAAACAAGTGCACCGCTTTGATAAATCCGACGCAGAAGGTTGCGATCGAAGCCTTCTTAAATAAGTGATATGTCTGAATACTGCGTAAAAAGAATACAATCAGCGATGTCCCAGTGCTGAGTTCAGCGACAAATTCCAAGGCAGTCGCATCACCCAACGGAACTCGGCGTGCCATTACCGGCCGCACTGTTTGCAGAACAGCGCACTCAGGCTAAGCCACCCTACTCAGGCCTGCTCACCCAGCCATATTTTTTCTCACTATATTACCTAGAGGAAAATCTGGCGCTGCTGCTCTAGAGTACTCTCTAACTGTGCTGTGGTATGCATGGTAATGCCGGTATATTGTGAATTCGCATTGGCATCGTTCTTGGAGAGCCAGGGAAGCACAGTCTCGTCTGTCACGATGATTAATTTTTTTACTAAACGAGCATGCAAAAATCTCTTATATCTTTATTGTTACACAAAAACATGTTTTGTTTAACTATGAAATCTTGTTATTGCATGTACAATTATATGCAATGTAAAAAGCATCAGCGGGCCTCTAAAGTTGGGAGAGAGACGACAAGATTCGCGCTCGCGTTTGAAGCATTCATCATCTGTTCTTTCTTTTCTTCGCTTGATTATGAATTGTAGGTGAGTAAACGTCACTGGAAGATGTAATATACGTTAATGGAAATATTTATGAAGATCTCACATTAAGAATGCAATATTTGTGTAGCGAAATGTACGTCTTAGGCGAAGCCTCTTACAACACCAGCCAAAACAAGACTCGCCGACACGTACACCGTCAATCCCATGACGGCACAGGGCACCTTAGCAAACTCCCATAGACGGTGGCGCCAGATTTGCCTCTAGGTGCTATAGTGAGAAAATCTATGCACCCAGCAGTCGGTGAGCGCTACGTGGTTTCCAGGAAATACATGCGGTCCCGAAGAAGCCATGAACAATGATTCGCGATCCCGGAAACGCACAACCGACGCGCACTCAAAGTGGACGCAGGTACACAAATCAACCGGCGAAAGCCCCGGGATCCTTCCAAAAAGTTTTCAGCGGCGTGCGGCATGCGGCAGCGCAGGAAAAAGAAAAGGCGGATTGCGACACGGGTCGGCTTGGGGTGACTCTCTCTCTCACAATGGGCCGGTTCCGCCTAATATTCTATTGGGCTTGCCATCGTGGACAGGAAGGGCCAGGTGCGGTGCTGACGCCAACAACGTCTTTTTGCTCTTTCGTGGAAGTAGAAGCGCAAAGTGCAAAAAACCGGCCCCCACGGCAAGGGTCAGCAGATCTCTGGAATTCTGAATGCTGCCAATTGATTCTTTGTGGAGGTCGGTGGCCTTGAACTATTCAGTTCGGAAGGGTTCGGCAGTTTCGTGGAACTTTGCTTGCACCAAAGGCAACCACTTCAGAAGAACGGGGTGGAGAGAGTGGAGCTTCATTTCCTCCTTCCTCCTAGTCACTAAATATATTTGTAATGGATCACGAGAATTTCTTACTGAGAGTGTCCACAAGTGGTGCCTCTCTTTTCGGCAAGCAATTTAGTCTCGCTCATCTACATTCACGGTCGACTCAGTTGGAGCGGGCTCGCCAGAGAGCACGAGACCAAAGGAAGAGTTGCTTGCTGCCATTTCGCTTTTGCCTCCCTGGAGTGAAGTGCGTGGATATTATTTGAGTGGTCGCATCGCCTATCAGGACCGACGCCACGTGCAACCGTGGGGGACCACAACGCGAAGCATCCGGCACTCGTATAAGGTGAGTCAATATCTCGTGTCTTGTCGATGCATTATATTACGACAACAAATTTTAGGTCGAAATTATATTTTACAACGTTTTTGTGAGCGCTCGCGCAACAAGCGTGGACGAATGTTTGGAAAATGACGAAGCCAGTCGTAAATGTAAGCGGTTTCAATTGTTAATGAGAACTCGTGTACATTGCCTTTGCTTCTTCTTTGGTTGTTGAGAGAGACATTTCGTCGCCGAACCGAAATGACCGAGAGTTGGACGAACGTCATTGCTCCTTAACGCAGTGAGGTAAGCTAGCGCTGCATGTCAGATCTTGCGTGCGCATGCACGACATTTAAATGACGAACACTGAAAACACGGGTCCGTAATTGCGAAGCGGTCGCTTTTTGTCATCAGTGGTTGATGTCAGTGAGGCGCATGTAAAATAACATTAACACTATCTTGACAAGGTCACTACTGCCAGGGGCAGGTGCAGTTGTCGCCTAAGCGTTTGAAAGAGGTATTTTCATTGCGGCGATTTTGTCCTAATAGATGATGAGACAGGGACAATGCTTCGATAACGCTGAAATATTTCAGGATACCTCCAAGAGATAAACTTGGACTATATTTGTGTTTGTTTACGTTGCTGTAGAACTATAGGAAGGGGGCATATTCTCTCCATATATTTGCTGTAATACATATAAAGACAATTCAGTTGCATTGGGCACCAGATACAGTGGGCGCGTTCAGAGATACCTTATTATACATGTCAGCGTCCCTCTACACATTATGATATCAAAAATAATCACACGGAGGTATGTCATTTCTTGAAAAAACGGATATTTGTGGGGACGACACGATAAGCAAAAATGTATATATATATGCAAATTTCAACACTTTCCTTGTGCCTGCTATTAGTTTACGATACTGCTGAACGCTAGGCGCCGCTATGAAGGCATGCGCTCGCTGCTGATAGTACAGATTGAAGGCATATCGTCTGTAGCTATGCGGGAATTAGTTTATCACTGTATATGCCGATAATTTACGTCTCACATGAGGTGCTTGAGAAAGTTCTTTACGAATGCAGGTTACTATATCAGGAACTGCAAAAGCAGCGGTTCTGCGCTACCATAATTTGCGCCCAACAGTGGCGACACAAGTCCTCGCTGTAAATGATGGGTGCGATGGACAGTGTCTGCGCCTGCATGCCAATGTTATAGACCACTTTGTAGACTCTCTATCAGCTTTGTCACGCCATTATGATTGCAATATTTCATTTTGCAGTGGCGCTCTTACGAACTGCTCCTGGAACTCAGCTAAGGCAATTGCAGGAGCCATCACTCGCGACATTGCAACGATGATGGGGCGGCCGCCTTCGTGCATGAACTTTCACTGGGAAAGATGGCGGCCGCGAAAGACTTTTGCAACACAGTCGGCCAGATTTGCTATAAAGTTATGCGAGAAAGCCACACGCCCCGAGAATAGGAGCGCGCGGCATTGCCAGCAGTGTTTTACAGCGAAGCACACCGCGTCGTGGGAGGTGGGGGTGGATCACTGGGTTTGCATACATGACAGAAGCGAGTCGGCGTAGAAACGCGAAGCTAAAAACTAGTTTCACCCCACCTTTTGATAGCTGTAATTATGCGTGACTCCCCTCAGAAGCTGCAGCACTTCCTTTTCTACTAAGGTGCGAGTCCAGAGGGGACGTAGATAAAACTGTAGATTGGAGGAAGGACAAAAAGCAGTTCACATACAAGGGAAGTGGGAGGTCCGGATGGAAGGCAAGCAAGCCTATTACTATACGAGCTGGATAAGCTTTGGTTCAAGGTACGGCACAGCATGTTGATGCCATTTCTGAAAAATAAACACCTTACAAATATCTCAAGCGGACAAACTACGCAGGGCACGCAGCAGCAGAGGCGCATTAATTAAAGCGCAATGCAACATCCAGGCAACACTAGCGAAGCAGTCGGCAGTTAAATGAACATTTCTGGCCCGCCGGGGTAGCTTTGCTGCTATTGCATCTCAGCCGCGGCAGCCGCATTTCGACGGGAACGAAATAGAAAACGCACGTGCACATAGATTTCGTGACAAGTTAAAGGGACCCTGAAACGATTTTGACAATTTTGTACAAACGTATTCAGTCGTTAGAGTAGGTCCTTCAGATCATTATTTCAGGCATATCAGTGCTCCGCGTAAAGCGTGTGATTTATTATAAGATTTTAAAAATGCACATCACTGCCGATTGCAGCACACTGATGCGGAGGAATTTTAAGCCTCCCCTACCTATATTATGCAAATCTCCCCAATGACGTCAGGGGATCGAGCTATCCCATTGGCTGACCAGGGCGTGTGTTTGATAATTTTTCCAACTTTATGGGAACCAAATGATCTTCGTATTAGTTGGAATGTTAGTTGTTTGTTCTTATAAAAAGAAAGAAACATAGAGGGAATGCACAAGAAAAATTTTTAAGTACACTTAAGCACGTCCTGCACCCAGCAAGTGTCGTCTGCTTCTGTTATAACCTGGTCCATCTTTGACGACAACTCCGCCGTCAGTGTCGGTCTGTGTTTTCGCGAGCGCTATGATTCGACTTTGTTGCTTTGTGGACCGCAAACGTAGCGGCTGGCAATATGTCAAGCTGCGACATCGTGTCCCTCTGTAAGCCAGTAGACGAGTGGACTGACTGCAGTGCATTGTACTGCCGCTATCGGATCCGCGCCTGGATTTGCGCGATTGCGGCCGTCACTTTACACCGGAAGAATACTAACGCAATCGCGTTTCGCGAGTCCGGTATTTGGGTGAACGAAACCGCGAAGGGGGCAGGGCCTGGCCGTGTCCCCTTGCATGTCGTTTCAATGGATGAATAGAAACACAAATGTGAATGGTCTGCATGGTGCAGCCACCTGGTTACATAGAGCTCAAACAGAGACAGTAGCAGTAACAAAATGTATTCTTCTTTGCTGCTGGTGTAAGTTTTTCGCACGAGTGTAATTCTTTATACGTTTTTTTTGGTAAATGTTTAAAATGTTTTACACTTGGTTAGAGCAATATCAGCGCTTTTGCTGGTTAAGCTCTTTGCCAACGGGTGACTGGACCGCGGAGACCAATCATGCAGCTGACGTACGTCTACGGTTCATCAGTTCCATCATCATCTTGAGTTTATGCTTCAACCCTTCTGTCGAAACGTTCCGCTAGTGTGTGCTTAACCGAATACCATACACGTTCGGCGCTGCGACAGAATGCTCGCAAGGAACGCTGCTTCGATAGATCTCGCGTGGTGTGGACGGCCAAGCGGCCAGCGGAGAGGTTTCGCGCGGGCGGGCGGTGTTCCACAACAACCGAGAGTGGACGATGTGACGTCGCATCGTGATGCAGAACCAGTGAAGGCGGAGCTTAGCAACGATGGCTCGGCGAGCGAGCTGAGGGGGGGGGGGGAGAAAGAGATAAGAAGAAGGCAGGGAGGTTAACCAGAATCACGTCCGGTTTGCTACCCTACACAGGGGGAATGGGAAAGGCGGAAAACAAAGATAACAGGGAGAGAGAGGAGGGAAGGAAATTGCAGTGAGTTCGATGACGTGTGTGGCCTTACAGAAATTGCATTGGTAGTCACAAATGGTCGCACAAGCCCGTCGTCCTTAAGAAACACAAAAGTGCCTTCACTGCTTTATGGGCCGACGGGCGATGGGGGCGGTGTTCCAGCAGCACCTGCACAGAAAGCGGCCGATTGTCCAGTTTTTGGAAAGCTTTGGCAAGTTCTTGTCTCTCTAGGTCATATCAGAGTCCTTCCATGTTTTTCTGGTCACGAAACTCCGCCGTCACGCTATGGGAGAGGTTCATATGCTGCCCAAAGGTGCCGCGACGCGGCGCCACTGTGCCACAGAGGGTATCGTTCGCGTACCGAAATGCGTGCGCAGTGCGAGGCGAGCTGCCTTTTCGGATGCGTTCTGTGCATGTGCTGTGCTATTTTTCGAGTGTTGGGCTGTTTGGTTGAAGTGGTGGGGTGGGACAACGATGCCGAACACGTGTTGCGTGCCTGGGTGCCGTTCCGGCTACAAGGGCACGACCGAAAAGGTGTCGTTGTTCTGTTTACCTAATAACAAGGAGCAGCGCGAGAAATGGAAGCGGGCCATACCGCGGCAGGAAAGTGGCGGTTTTAATTTCGAATCGAAGTATACACGTGTGTGCGCGGAACACTTTCACGCCTCGGACATCGTCACTGCGTACAATTTCAACATCAACGGCGACGACGTGTCCCTGGAGCATGAGAAGCCGACGTTGAACACATTTGATTTATGCTTTGTTGCAACCCCAATTTGTGTTATACCAGGATAGAGTAGTTCACAGCAATAGCGCCCTTACCCCGGCCATCTATGAAAGATATAGCATTAGAATTCCTTTAAATGCAAGTGTTAAAACAGAATAATATACATTGTTTTATTTTCCATTGTCCTTTAGTCTTGGCTAATGATGGGCTACAATTCTTCAATTGCACGTACTTTTAAGTCTATAAGCTGCTATGAGTAAGGAGGTTATTAGCACACTGTTAGCTACATTTGTATTGTGATTTGCTGAGCAAGTTTTGTCTGCATGTTTAAGTAACAGCTGAAGAAGTAGAAAGGTGGTATCTCTAACAAGCCACTTAAAAAAAATTGCTGTATTTGTGATGTGGCTACTTGTGTTCGTTTGAGAGTTCTTTAGCCGTGTGTTATGAAATGCTTATGCTTTACACTTTCTTGTTTATAGAAACAATCGACTATGCATTCTGTACTTATTGCCATTCGTTTGCTGCTGTTTGTTTCCTGCCTCCCTATGCATACCTCTCACGTTTGATCTTATTTCTTTATGCGTATGATATTAGTGCCATGCATTTAACAAACTTCTTGCATTGTGAATGGTGGACCATTTGTGATCGCACGCCTCCGTGCTATCTGTATTTCGCTCCGCTTATTTTACATGATAAATAAATGATCGTGCTTGTATTTTGTTTTTGCACCAACACGTTTTATTTATTTTCCTAATCGAACTATAAAGTTTCTTTTTTTTCATTTTTCGACCATGATAAGAATATCAGGACCGGTGATTGCAACATTTTAACATATTGTTACAGGAAGAAAGCCGTAACACCGTAACCGTAACAATATTGTAAATAGTTGCGAATAAGGAACCAAAATACCTAGTCTCGTCGTTTCTGCGTCGAAACCACGAGCAGTGTGAATAAGTGCTGGGCTTACTGACGCTTCTAAACGACTGCTTGCTAAGGCAATTGCCTAATTACAGCTAGTTTCAACTGTGCAGGTCCTAACATTTCAGGTTCGCCTTAATCCGTTGTTAAAAGCCGCACCTAAGGCATTTAGCAGGATGCGTTGTTGGGCAAGTTGGTTCATTGTAATAGGAAACATTGGGTGCGCTTTCTAGACAATCACATGTAAGAAGACAGGACAGGTCTGTCTGTCCTGTCTTCTTACATGTGATTGTCTAGGAAGACATTTAGTAGCGAAGTTCGTCTTGCATTAATTCTACCTAAATCTTATTCAGAAATGACATCGCTTTGCAAGAAATCTTAAGCGCATGGAGCAGCTCAGTTCCCTTTTCTTTGTCATTAAGTATTCTACGGTAGCAGCCCTTTGCAAAAGCAATTTCATTCTTTTGAATCTCATTATAAGATACTGCCCACAGAGTCCTTCTATGCCACAGTTTAACAGAAACTGAACAGCTGTGCTCGGCGAACAATCTGGCGCTATGCGCAATGGAGAATTGGCGCTTACTCCTTTGGTGATAAGTGGGACCGCTGGCGTTTTGTTGCGAATGCGCGGTGTTTAATTTCAGGCAAATATTAAAAGCGGAGCCCACCGAAGCGTTGAGGCGAACGGCGATGACGAAGAAATCCGGACCGGGACCGCCCGGCCGTGTACAGCGGACGCACTTCGACGGGGGCGAAATGCAAAACACCCGTTTATTTAAATTTAGGTGCATTTTAAAGGATCCCAGGTGGTCAAAACTAATCCCGAGTCCCCCGCTACGGCGTGCCTCATAATCGTATCGCGGTTCTGGCTCTTAAAATTCCAGATATTTCTGCTTTTTGGTCTGAGACCGCCGCAAGCTCCATGTTATGAGCGGCTTTTTTTTTTCGTCCCGTGCGCTCATATCATCCCAGAAGACACGTTCAGGCAGTAATTTAATTATATTCAATGTTAAAAATAGTTACGTGAGAGTAAAGCGATCGTTGAGGAAGTTGAGAAAGCTAGAATACCGAGGCTGCCCCACACACAACCACAGCGGTAGCGGCGTTCGCATGCCCTCTCATGCACGGTTGCGCCTCTAGCGGCGGGCGCTGGCGCTATATGAAACTGAGGCGGCAGTTTCGTGACCAGAAAAAAACATGGAAGGACTCTGGTCATATCTTGGACAATGGCACAGCTGGTGGTCGATGTTTTCTTCGGAGCCACAGACCTCGCATGCTGCACTGTCAGTCCCTCCAATTAATGTAGAGTATGCCTTTGTGAAGGCCACTCTTAACCAAAGGCGACAGAGAAGCGTAGCTTCACGTCGAGGAAGTCCGGGTGGAGGTCGGAGCTGAGGAGGAACAGCATGGCTAGGGAGCAGGGTACCTTCTAATCGCTTGTAGCTCCATTAATACATAACGCTTCACTTAAATTGTGGTGCGAATGTTCTACTTAAGCTGTACCCTACGCGTGTACAAAATTTGTGTGGACCGCTTCAGGGGCCCTTTAAAGGACATTACCCTGTCAAAATTAACCCGGAGTCTGCTTGTACGGCGTGCCTCATACTTCTGGTTTTGGCGCGAAAAGCCCCATTAACCAATTCAAGTTTAATACTTCTGCCACAATGGGATGTGTCATGCGAGGCAATGCCTATGCTTAACCCACTCAGAGGATATGAAATGTGGCGCACAACAGCGCCTCAAGCAAACCCCTCTCCCAGTGTGTTCTGTGCACTACACAGACAAACAGCAGTGGTGCACGCAAGGTAAAGTTTAATACCAACTCATCAGTCTCATGTTAAACTAAACGCTGCCGAAATTAGGCTTTCGCCATCAACATCGGCGCTAATTATCGTCAATCAAAGCATCCAGGACAGAATGCTTCGCTTAAATCTATTCCCACACTGCGTGGGATATGCATACAATTTTCGTTCTCTTCCTTTCCTTTCGTTATATTTAACTATGTTGCGAGTAAAAGTCAATCTGTCATCCGAAGTTGTCGAGCCTAGACTTTACGCTTACGTGCCTTAGTATTGTGATAGTGCCTATGATAGCCGTCTACCTATGGTAATAACCAAGAACCTGCGTCAGCGCACAAGTTGCAGACGCTGAGAGTATAGCTCGAACTGGAATCTCTTGCCTGCTACCTTGAATGATTCACTGTTAGGAGGCGACTTGTGCATATGGGCATCTGAGTCAAGTACTCATTGAGGCCGTTCATTAAAATCCACAAGCTTGTCTAACGCTAATATTTATATCTTTCGAAGCAGAGGCATAATTATTTCACAAGAGAAAACTGCTACATTTACTTTTACAAGGAAATGCCTCTATAAGTAGGTGATAGTGCGTTGTAGTCGCAGCTCCCGAAGCGCACACAAAATACCTCTTGCATAAACTTTGGCAGCCAGTGGTTTTCGCGTTCCCTCAAATGAACGGTGAAATCGCGACGAACACCGGTGGCGCGTATTTACGCTGGTGCTTTCACAATAAGGGTTCAACGCCCCGGGGTGCATATTGAGCGAAGTTAAAGCGAACGGACGCCTTTGATTTCGTTTTGCGTCGCCGAGAGGGCGATGTTACCAGCTGCCAGTGTGACGTCGACGTCCCCGCACTTGAGATGCAGATCGCCGGCGTTAACATCACCGTCAACAATTCCGCACCTGGCTTCGCAATCCGGTGGTCAGGGCAACATTCCCGTCCCTTTGGACGGACGGGTGGCCACTTCGTTCTTGGAAGTGGCCACTCCAGCGCACCTGTAAGACTGTCGCTTCCAGTAGCACACTCGTTGGAAGTCGGTTGCGGGTCGGTACTGCATGTTTCCGACAAGGCGATGATGTCTGCTTTCGGCATTGCGCAATTCGCTTAAATGTATGGGGCATGTAGACTGAACATTGAAGGACACGATTGAGACTTATCCGATTCTTGCCGACCGTTGGAGATAATCGACTGTGTGATCATGTGGGTAGTTACCGCTTATTCAGAAAAACCATCCCGTCACGCAGCGTTCGATCCATGGTACCACTGCGATGTTTAAGTGTAAAGTCATTCTTTCAATTTATAAGGTAGAAGCCTTCGAAGGCGGTCGCACGCAATAGTGCGACGTACACGATCCGCAGAGGGTGCCTCTTATCCCATTCGTGCGCAGCCGATGATTTGTCGATGGTCATTGCATTGGCTTGTACAAGGGGAAGGCTGTCCCTCTCGCAAGTAACGTTGTCGCGCATGTACGAAGTTACGGTCACATTGCGCCTGCCTATGGGAACCCACTGGGGTCGTATTGCAGGCTGGCGCACTCTAGCGTGTTTTGCCTTGGCCTTTGCGACGGCACCCGCAGATGCACCCGGAAAGTCCCGAGTCACAGACGCTGTGCATAGTCGTTCTTGTTATTTCCTATGTAGCTTAATACAGCCGACTTTGCAACGGACTAAGTCGCCTTTGTTGACTGTTACGATGGAACGTTTTGCAATGTTCAACCTGAATTCTCTGGGCACAGAACACAGGGCATGCCATTCATTCACTCACTCTACAGAACAGACCTGAAGGAAGCATTGTTCATTTGCAAAGCTTTTTGGCGGCGCAATATCGTGCCATCGTGTCAGGTTACGTGAACTGGCATGAGCGCCAGAAGTGTAAGGTTATTCACCCCTTTCTTGACTGCGTCGGTTTGACTGTGTCGGACTGATTCGGTTGTACCCTTTCCCTTCCTCCTCCCTGGTCAGTCGTTGCTGTCACATGTGAACACGGAGGCAAGCGCGGCAGTCCCTGCAATGCTCCTGCAGGGGGAGGGAGGGGAGTCACGCCTAATTACGGCGTCCAGAGCGCAACTGTGTACCCGCTATGTCGAAACGTGGCTGACGTCACCTACCTTGCTTCCCGCACCCCTGCCGTGAGGTCAACCCCCCCACACAACCCCTCCCCCCCCCCCCCCCCGCCGCCTTCAACGCGGCGTGCCAGGCAGCCACACAATCAGCAGGGGTGAAAATGTTGAAGACTCACGTTAACCGTGTTGTCGGTCCCTTCAAGCAGTGAACTAGGGCTGTCGGTATTGAACTGGACTCAAATTCTGCAGCGCCATGCTTAGATAAAAAAGAACAGTCGTTTATTTCCTTTTTTTAACACCCGTAATACTGCAAGGGTTATTCTTGTGTCCATGACAATGTTTATGCAATTTAACCGCGACAGCATTTACGAATATACATCTTTCGGCCAGCAACATCAAGAAGTGATCAAGAGATTTCAGCGGAGCTAGTCAATGAGCAAAAACAAAAAAACTACTTCTACGAATGAAGTACCGCGTGCGTTGAGTTTTTTTCGACGTGGAATATTTGGGCACAATTTTAACGTATAGAAGAAAAAATGAATATAGAATTTTTCAGTCCATGTGTGAATGTGAAATACACCCGTTCTGGAGGAGGGCCCGATAATGGACACCTGCCTAATGACCTTTGAAATGTTTAGCCAACGTAACACACTTTCAAGAAAATGAAATCAATTTAAATTACGGGGTTTTACGTGCCAAAACCACGATCTGATTATGAGGCACGGCGTAATGGGGGACTTGGGAATAATTTCGTCCACCTGGGGTTCTTAAAGACGTGCCTAAATCTAAGTAGCGCGGTCTGTTCGCGTATCGCAAGAAAATCAATGATGCTGATAAATATGACACGTTATTCCACTAGGTTTGTGTGCTTTAAAAACCCCAAGAGAACGACACTGCATCTGGCGATGTTATGTCGAGATTTATTGATTTATTACGCTGAACTAGTGCTTATGGCGCAGCATTTATTAGCATATACAGAGTAAGCGAACAATCGGGAAGGCAACACATTTAAATGTTTGGAGAATCACAACTGCCAGTAAAAATTATAAGCAATAATTGCATCGAACATGTCTGCGTCATTAAGAAGCACGCATAGGACGACATTATAAGTACAGTGATTCGCCGTGCATGCTCTATTGTACAAGTACGGAAAAGAAGCTCACACGCATTTTAATTAGTCGGTCAGTGAATATTCATCATCTTAAGTGCTCGTTTCGTGGAGCCAAGATCATTCATATATGAGAAGAGAAACCAAGAACACACGCGAAAAGCCGTGGCAATAGCCTTCGCAAAGTAGTCTTCGCTTTAATATTCACCTAAGTACGTTTTCTTTAAATTTTGTTTGCAGTGTCCCAATATACCGGACACGAAATGCGCTGGTACGAAATTTCAGGGAAACGCATCCTCTACTTTTATCCTGTGACTTGATATAGCGATTTCCACCAAGAATAAAAATTCTTACTACCAAATTAATTGCACTGAAGTCTTTTTGAGCGTTTCATAGTTAAACCAAAATAACATAAAATGTAAGTAACACGTATAAACACTTATCAGAGTTTAGTTAGCTCCCGTCGAACAGGTGTCAACATAATTTCGAGGCCGATACATGAGCTCGTGCTTGCTTAGACATGTTGGCAATCTTGGACCGTATGACGCAAAACTATTGCTATCTGCTTTTATGCCACTCTCCTGACGTCAAAGTTACGTAACCAACAGCACAAGCTTCGGGCGGTGACCTGCAGCATTGTCTGAAGAGCTCAATCAAACGTTCAAAACGAATAACATTGCCTACATTGAGCGGTTTTTCTTATCTAATTGGCAGTCAAAAAGTGAGGAGTACGCTAAAGTAGAGAGGCTTTCGATGGGGCTGAGCCACTGCAGTGAATATAGATAACCATATAGATATATAGATACCATATAGGTATATATATATATATATATATATATATATATATATATATATATATATATATATATATATATATATATATAGATGACCGTATAGATATAGATATATAGATATATATAGATAAATCAAGAAATATAGATTTCTTGATTCCTGCGCCTAGACACTCCCAGAGGATGGACTCGGCGGATACGCTAGGCCTAAGTTTCGGTGGGGAGCGATCTCGGCGCGGGTAGTTAAAATAGCAATCGCAATTGAAAATCGATGTTGTGGCACTTCGAAGCATACTGCTGAATACGGACAGCCACTTTTTATTTCTGGTACAGGCGTGAGTTTTAGTTGCTGGGCTCAAACTAAACAGACATGGTTGCGCATCAACCATGTCTGTACGAGACGTAGCTCTGCGAAACAAACTGCTTCTCGGCTTTGACATGGCAAATTATCCCCAAATTTGTTCCTTCCAGTGCGATCGGGAGGACTGGGTTTGATTCATTTGTTCGTGAGACAAATTGTCTCTAGGTTCGTATATTATCGCAATGAAAGAAATCCTTTTTTAAGAACCCAGGTAGCACAAAAGAGATACGTAACGTTTTCGTAGCGTTTATCCAAGACGATAAAAACGGGTTAAAGAAGACACGAATGAGAGAACTTCGGCGGGAAAACGTCGTATATCTCTGCTAATGTCCGGCTTAATTACTTTCTTTAGACGATCTAGAACAGGTTTGCAAGACGTATTCGAAAAGCTGGTCTAGAAATAGGATTGGGAAAGACACAAGTAATCCCTTTGCCAAAACTATTCGTAACCAATTTCTAAGCGTTTTTAGGAGGTTATCAAAAAGCTGGTCTAGAAGTGGTCTTGGAAGGTTTGCGATCATCTGAAGCTAATTTTCGCGGGTGACGGGTGCGATCAGACATCGTTGTTCAAAACACGCGTTTAGTTTCGCCTCACGCGACTGGCCTATGCCGCGCAGACGTCGTCAGCCGCACCCGTCGGCACGGTCTAGGCCAATCGCGTGAGGTGAAACTGATCGGGCGTTTCGAACAACGATCTCCAATCGCGCCCCAGATGAGTAGAAGCGTCGTGTTGACTGTAAGAGCCATGGCGCAGTGCCAAGCATTGTTCCCCGCATGGCCGGCGTATCCTCTACCAAGTCCCACGAAAATAAGCCTGTTAGGAATAATTAATCCTTAATACCACCTTTAGTAAGCTACGATGCTTACAACCAAAATGGGAATGACATCCTGCAAAGAACAAATGGTCACGACTTGGCAGGCGGCAAGACCGAGCCCTTCATGCCAAAAGTGAATGAAATGAGAACATTGTGACCAAGCAAAAACACTTTATTAAAATGTAATGCTTATGCAAGCTTCAAACAAACTGTGTGAGAAATGCAAATAGAAGTAAAAGTACATCAACAATGACAAAAGTCGCAGAAAGTATTCGTAATTAACTCGAAAGTGAACATTCACTAGCACATAAACAAAATTCCAAGTACACATACAAAAATGAACAGAAGAACCTGGAGTGTACTAAAGTTTCTCATTTATCATAGTAAAGAGCACGTGCTATTAGATGGACTAGAGTTATGCAGAAGTGACATTCGGAGCGAATGGAAGTAGACTGAAAAATGCAAGAGTATGAGTCGGATGGTAACTGCCTCCAAGCAATGTTACCAATCAGCTAGAAGCTTGAAAAGAGCACAAAAAGAAATACCACCGCATACCATTATAAAATAATCCTGTGACAGAAATAAAAAAATGGGAACAATGCAAAATTGGAAATATCGCCTTTAGGATATATCAAAGAAGGTAATGGCGAGAAAAATAACCATACAAGAAAAGCAATAAAGTGAAATTAGTACAGAATACTTAAACGGGGGATTCAGTGTAACAAGTGAACACTACTGTAGTACAGCGAGCGATGAGACAGTAATGCTGCATCTTGCCACTCCAGAACGTGAGAAATGAATATGCAAGCCTCATATTAGTAACTTACATAAACATGGAAATAAACTGAAATGCACTGGAAGCTGCATTTGTGTAACAAAGGAAGCAATGGTCGTAATAAATAGTAAGTGTTTAAAAAACCCTGTACAAGAGGCAAAGTTGTACAGGCGCCCAAATCTTTAACTGGTGTGCGGGAGCGGCGACTTTTCCGGGCGTCAGCGCCGTATGACGCGGCGAGGCTGGAAACAGCCTAGTAGACGATGGGCCCAGCTGAGCGCGCTTTGTCCGCATGCGCTTAGCCTCAGACTGTTTCCAGCCTCGCCCCGTCAAACGGCGCTTACGCACGGAAAAGTCGCCGCTCCCGCACACCAGTTAAAGATTTGGGCGCCTGTACCTCTCTGGCAAAGACAAAGTTGCAACGAATAATTTGCAAACCAGCAAATACATTAATTAGCACACTGACATGTCACACTTTGCGAACATCTTCAGTCTCATAAAGTAAAAAAAAAAAGCACTCTGAATGAGAAAAAACGTTTAACACATGTAGCCCATAGCAAATTCTTTGCCAGTTCACCCACACTTTCACATCCAAAAACATTTGCCACAAAGTCCAGGCACAGTTCCACTGATGTTTACCAATTCACCCCCACTTTCACGTCCAAAAATATTTGGCACACAGTCGAGGCAGAGCTTCATAGATAAACAGCTTGAGCGCACCCTACTGATTATTCTGCAGTCCCGCCGGAAATAGAACTGCCGCACAAGCTGGTAGTGGTTTAAATGTAGACACACTTGCTGCCCTGGACAGGTATGCTTAGATATCTGCACTGGTGCTCCGTTTTGTGAAGTAGACACATTGATGCACTAAGCTGGTAGTTGAAATGTTTTGAATGCACAAGTATTGGCTTCACCAGAAAGACTTGCCCACATACCACCACTGGCATGTATATGCACTTGCTCTTCACTCAGTAGCATTGAACTTAAAGTGTTCCCTATGTGGGAGCCATGTGTAAAACCGGTGTCTCACGACCACTCTCAATCGCCATCACGCCCGATCCGGATCGAAATTATCGATGCGACTGGCTCACTCTCGTAACTTGCGCAAAGGAGCCAATCACGACCGAGAAATTCGATTTGTAACGGATTGGATAGCGGTTAAAAGAGCCCCGTGTGAAACCGGTATCAAATAATGCACAGGCGTACGCTAGGAAAATGTGTTGCACAAGGACAAAGAACTGCGGCATGCCGTGGTGTGCGAAGCGCGCGAACAGAACACATATAAAAAAAAACCGCGCGAGCGCTTCGCAAACTCCACGCGCACACATTGCACCCGCACGAACTCGGCAGGCCGCCGACTAAATAAAGCGCGAAGGGCGCACAGCGTACATTCCGACACATGTCCCAAACGGCAAATAATCGTACTACCTGAAGCATACTCGACTCACGTACGCAGTATCCACAAGCGAGTTATGCAGCGTACATGCTGCATCCATTCGCCAAGTAGTAAAATTGATAACGAGCACAAAGCTACAAGGGACTCAATACATTAATACCATTTGAGGCGTCAAATAAAATAGAGTTGGGCCGTTTCATATATTGGACACAATATATGGACACAAGTGGTACCCCGTAAGACCATGAAATACCGCTCACGTGGGTAAAGGGAGCGAAAACACAATCGAGAACCTAAAGCGTAAACGATAAAAGCACGGTATATATGGTGCACGCAAAATTCTGTAAGTGCGCTGTAGCGCGAGGGAAGAAAATAGGGCGAGCACTTGACCTCACCTTTTGGGATACCGTACTAGTACTGTATCATAAAAAAAAGCCTGTTTGAACCAGTTATCTTGTCTGCAACACTCTTGCTAAACGGGAGACTAAAATACCACGATGACGGCTCTATTGCGGAGATTGGCAAGGTGCGCAGCAATTTTGCCATCTTTCTTCGCATTCTGCAAAATGCTTTCTTGTTAGGATCACGCGTAGCGGCCGATCCCGACGCTAGGGACACACAGGCACGATTTCTTCCCCCTAACTTTCGTCCTTATACTGCCCTTAACGCCTGAATTACGCGTCAGTGAAAAGGCGCCTCAAATAACATGACAACGAACTTGAAGAGCTGATTAGTGCCCTCCACTCGGCGCCCTGCAATTGAAAACACTACTGAATTCGAAATTAAAACTACACAAACAGATCGCACAACCCAAAATAATCACAGAATGTCGTTTTCTTGACGGCAAAACACTGCAACACTTACATGACAAAGGGCAGCGGCAGCACATTCAGAACAGCCGCAAACATACCACAGCGCAATGCAAGTGCGATAACGCAACTATGCCAGGCTTCACGAATAACGTGGCCGCCATGGTCCGATAACAATTGAAAACACTACTGATTTCCGAATTAAAACCACACAAACAATTTCGCACAACCCAAAATAATCACAGAATGTCGTTTTCTTGACGGCAAAACACTGCAACACTTACATGACAAAGGGCAGCGGCAGCACATTCAGAACAGCCGCAGACACACCACAGCGCAATGCGAGTGCGGGGACGCGACGACGCCATGACGACGCGACTATGCCCGGCTCGCCCGGCTGCCCGGCATCACGAATCACGTGGCCACCTTGGTCACATGATAACTAAAGAGATAGAGCGAGTCATATGAAGTCGTTTTCAAAACGTATTCACCCCTCGTTTTTAAGCTGCCAGGCTTCCAACGTTATCAAAACGTATTCACCCCTCGTTTTTAAGCTATCTTGTTTGGAACGTCTTTGATGCGTCGATTTTGGTCAAAAATCCGTTTGAGACGTTGAATCCCTTAACACGACGTTTTCAAGACTTTGTGTGCTACCTGGGAAGTGTTATGCAAGTGAGATTGGCGAACGCATTGCCAGATGTCATTGTGTCATCATGCGCCCATATGCAACGCAATGTCCGCGGATACATGCATGAAATTGTTGCGGCTGTGCAGTTTCTAAAAGAAGATTTTCAATGGAATATCTCAGCGAGGTCAAGAGAAAACGCCTCTACAAAGATCTAATTGATGTGATGATGCCTGTTCCCTTGTATCGAAGGATGTACAATCCTGGGCCAGGCAGCAATGTTTTAAAAAGGGTTAAAAGTATGACTATCCGATCGTCAGTCAAAACTTTCTTTTTCATGCTCCATAGTGGCACACTTTCTACAATACCGTGGCTAAAGGAAAAAGGGTTGTTGGTACCATGGTCGGTTGACTGTGTAATATGCGAAAGGCCTGAAACAATCGAGCACATTTTTATCGATTGTTGGGATGCCGTATTCTTATGGGACATCTTGCAAAGAACCCTGAAAAAGGAACTGCCGCTTACACCCTACGGCATTCGATTTCTTCCCGTCGAAAGCGAATGTGTGCCGTACGATATGCTAATGATTCTAGTAATGCACAGTGTTTGGAAAACCAGAATGCCAGTGCGTAATGCGGACGTCAACGCGAGGTCAGCCCGGGACAACTTCAACAAAAGCATCGGATATTTACGAGATGTGTACAAACAGAAGGAAGAAAAGCCAGATTGGTGTGTTTATCTGGACGAACTCCTGACCGTAAAGCGTTTTTTTATCCACTTATGCTAGCCAGACACAAGCTAGCATTTTTAATGTGATGTTATGATGGTGTTTTTCACTGTATTGTGCCAAGTTGGCAATAAAGACAAAAAAAAACTGGCGTGGCGTAGTGGTAAAGTGACGGGGTTGGGATCTGCCGGTCGGTCGTGCGAATGCTTGTCGGAGCAATCTTATTTTTCACGTTTTTTTTTCTTTTTTTTGTTGCACTAAAGCGCTCTTCCTTGCTTTCTGTATTCAAAAAAACATATACGGCGTCCAGGCACCCCATATTTAACACGCTAGAGCTGTTTTACGCACGAGTAGCCAGTGCCTCCCAGTACGCCGCACCCTCCCAGCGCCTTCCCAGCGCCCCAGCGTCCAGCGCGCTGCAATGGGCCCATAATCCGGCGCACTGGGTCCCAGTGGCGCTGGTTTTTGCAATGGGGTATTGAATGTTTCTTATGGACGATGCACGCGGGCGCCCTGACGAAGACGACGAACGCTCTCCGGCTCTCTAGCTGTCGGCTGAACTGGCCAGCGCTGCTTTATCCTTAGTAAACATGCATTGTAAATAGTCTCCACTCCTTAATCCTTTTCCTTAATCCTTTCACACGGCTCATAGGCCGTGTGAAATTTCTGGCCCAGTCGATGCTTAACGATAACAAAAAAAGAAAAAAAAAGCGGTACATCCTCGCAGCGTTTCTTACCTTTTATATACATGGCCCATGATTGGCGATAATCTTTCTCTTTGTGGTCAAAACATGCTATACAACAAAGCTAACATCCCTTGAGGTAAACGCGCTCGTCATCTTTCACCGCGAAGCAACTGTTTACTCGCTAAATCTTTCGTGCACCTTTTTGTTTTCTCTTCTTCTACGCGCAGGTTCTACGATTGACGACTAAAGGACTGCTTTAAGTGGGCAGCACAGCGTTTGGCCAATCAAGCGGCCTGTGAAGCATGTCTGAATACTCGCAAGCTGTGGTCACCAAACCTGCACCCGACAAAGTCACCACCGACTGGAGTGCGCTGAACATCCCGTGCACCAAGAAGGATGGTGCCAGCTGCAGCTTAATGAAGCACCGTCGTGAGTTGAACAAGGTCCTCCTAGGTGCTTGCCTGGAGCTTACGGAAGATGGGCGAGGAAAGAGCAGAGGTGCCGTCCTGATCGAGTGTGACGAGGCATACGCTTGCGGGTTCACTGAACACAGCCTGGAGCATGTCTCGCGCGAAGCGAGGGCGCTGGATCTCGCCGAGCGTCTACTCGCCGAGCATCGCTGCATCACAGCGATAAAATTCAGGCCTTTTTTGATGGATCGCGCTTTGATGCGTTCAGCAATCAATCGCAATCGCTATTTGAAAAGCATTACCATCTGCCGAGGACTTATATTATCACCTCTAGACGACCCTATCATGCTCGAAATGCTCAATCCGATCCCTCAGCGTGGAAATGCCGCCTTCAATGTCAGCGAGATCGAGGAGGAATGGGGAATCGACGTGCCCATGCCTGGAAGGTCACTCGGATTAGGCATGGATCATCTGACAACACTCGACGTGTCAGAGGTTGAAATGAACGGTAATCACGCATGTTGGCTGATACGGGAGCTCACTGAAAACAAGAGCATCACTGAACTCGGTGTCTCAAAATGCGTGTTCGGCTACCGCGACGAAGCTTCCAACGCGCTGTTCGCCAGATACCTCGGCAAAGAAGACTGCGTGCTGCGCAAACTGACTCTGAAATCGCAGGCCTTTTACTACAGAGGGTTGCCCCTGAAGGAAATCGTCGATGCAGTCTGCAAGATCAATACGTTGGAGGAACTGAACGCAGACATCGAGACGACGAGCGAAGTATTGTAAGTATAGCTTATAATTGCATTACGAAGCGACGCTACCAGCAGGGCATCTCGCAGCATGCATTACGGGAATTTGGCTGCTTCGCCCTGCAATGCCCAACATTTCATATAAGAAAATTTGAAGCATCATACGTACTGTGAAATGTAATTTAAAGGGCACAACGTAAAGCAGTGCCTATATTATTGTATTTCATAAGCTGTAGCAAGATTTTCAATTATTGAGAGTTCAGCGAACAAATTCTTAATTGTATATTTGCCCCACAGTTTATTTAGGCTACCGCAGATTTTTTTTTTAACGAAATCACTCTTCATGGCATGAAATAAAATGGCACCTGTTGTTTTATACAAAGTGTCTCAGCGAACATCTTCAAACTTTTTTAAACGTTGCCTGTGACAGATAACTCAATTCTAGTTTTTGAGCAGGTCTACACGAAGCGACCGACACTACTTGCACAAGAGATTGAAATCCAAAATTAACTAATTAACAAGAATTCACTAATTAGGTTTCAGCTAATGATCGTATTACCCATATTGCATTTTAAAATTCTAGCAGTGGACTTCGCCTCTTGGAACGAATGTTTAAGGTGACGCCAGTTTCCAGATATAAATTCCCGAACTTCGCGGAGAAATGCAGTGGCGTTCCAGTTACTTGTGTACTCCAGTGCATGAAACGACGTTATGTTAACAATTTAAACCAGCTCATAAACTAGAATTGTTATATCTGCCACAGGCAACCTTTACAAATTTTTGAAAGTGTTCGCTGAAACACCCTGCGTTTCCATGAAGTCGAACTAGGATTGGAAATTGTGTGCCTATGAACGCGATTTAGGTCAGTGCGAGTTTAGTTATTTTTTTGGACTTCGTACTGTCATTTGTTGAGATTGCCACAGGTGTCATGTATTCAAGCTCGTGTTTTATTCGTTACTCTATACGACAGCAGTGACTGGTCATTAGCCAAAATTGAACTTGCCCTTAAAAGAATACGAAAACGCTCTTTTTAAGTGATTGTGATTACGTATCGCTTTCAAATGAATGCTAGTAATTGCGAAGGAAAAGGATGAGCACCGCCAGAGAAAAGACCAAGCTTGGTTGTGGTTGAATCTTGTGCCGGAATCTCAGCGCCTCATTTCGATATGATCTCATGGATATCAAAATGCCTTTTTTTTTTACTGACGCCGTTTCATTGACTAGACAGTTGTCGACACCTTGAGGATCTTTTGAAATATAATGTGGTCCTTATTTCTTGAAACATAAATTCTCTTGTACACGTTCAGAAACGTCGATTTCTGTTTCTTGCAGTTCAGTGTATTGGAGCTCTAAAACACTTTTTTACTTGAGGCATTATTTTTCAACAACTATATTTTTTTTCCATATGTGTTTCCAGCATGAGCGCGGTCGCTCTCTTCGCCGAAGTCATCACACGCAGTGCCACACTACGCCGACTGAGGCTACCTTCGACGTCATGCGAATGTCTTGCGTCATCCTGGAATCCATGTCTCCAGCTTCCGGATCACCAAGCCGCGAAGTACATGGAGTCCTTGTGCCAAGCCCTGCGGAAACAGAACTCGATCCTCAGCCGACTCTGCATCGACATGCGGACTTTAAGAGAAGCAGATTGCAACGCCATCTTCCGTGCAGTCGCAGACAACAAGGCACTGAATACGGTGATCGTCAACACCTTGCCCTGCATCGACGGACTCGGGAGCGTCTCCAGAACTATCCGGGAGTGGGGACTCGATGACCGCGTTGTCGTCAAGGGACAATGCCCGCACGACAACACAAGGCAGCTGCAGCAGTGCCCGCAAATATGCAATGCAACCATCCATGCGGAGATTCTAATTGTCAACGTCCCGCGTACGATAATCCCATCTTTACGTGTTGTCAGCGGTTGCCATCACATAACTTCACTGTGGGTTGTATGCTATAGCTGCGAACGCAATGAATATTCTGCCTTGGCAGCATATATAAGGGGAGCTACCACGCTCACTGAGTTAGAAATAATGCTGGTTCCCACGCGTCTCCTTAGGAGAAGCCCGGAGCTTCGGGAAGTGGAGGCAGAACTGGTGTCAGCTGTAGCTTCTAACACCAAGCTAGTCAGAGTGAACCTCAAGGGTTTGAAGCTGTCATACGACGACTTGAAGGTGCTCGCGCGAGGCGCTAGCAGGAGCCTCAGCCTCACCGAATTCGCCGCAACTTCTGCGTGGATCTTGTACGAGAAGCGTGCTAAACAGGTGCGCAGCTGTCCTGTACACGAGACCGAAGCGTTCCTCGAAGCATCCGACCCCAAGGACGGCGCGCTGGCGGACATCATGGTATGACTCTGTCCTAACATCTTTTTTGTCTGTTGGCCATAACAAGGAAAGTGATAACCTACTAAAGACAACGCACGCATAGGACTGTTCACATTGAATCTTCTATGGAAGTTACAAGGTGGAACTCTTGATTGTCATTAGCATATTGCGTCCTAAACGCCACCATTGTCCTTGATCTGCGCATATTCGCAGAGACTAATATAACTGCTTTGAAGACAGAGTACTTACCTATATAGAAAGCTAAATGGTGCCATAAGGGCGTCGCAAAGGTGCTCGAGGCTACAAGTAGCTGCTGACAAATGTACCTATTATCCATGATTCACATGTTAGCTGAATGATGAAGATTTCCCTGTGGGAGACGGCGTACGACTTCCGGAGTTAATCTTGGTACCGACTAGTCGTACAGTAAGCTTCGCTCGGTCGTTGACACATAGGACTGCGACACACTGCGCCTTTCTTTTCGTGCAGCTTTTAAACTAATGAAGTGCATTGTTAAGCCTCCCATATGCAAAATTGTCCCTCCGGTACTTGAATGAATGAATGAATGAATGAATGAATGAATGAATGAATGAATGAATGAATGAATGAATGAATGAATGAATGCTTTATTTAGACAACACATTGTCTGGGATGTAGAAGCTGAAGGCAGATGCAATGTCTGACAAAGGCCCCCCTAACCGTACATTGCTCAGGGGTTGGAACATCATGAAAATACAGTGGAACAACGTAGAAACAAGAAAAAAGATGTATGCGGCAAGCAATCAAGGATACAAAGAAGTAAGATACTTACACTTTATACGTAATATATCATCACTAATGCGTGAGAACATCGCAATATTTTGACAAGCGAATAATACGTATGTCTGTTACAAAACATCATATAGCAAATAGGAGAAAAAATGTAAAAGAAGAAACGACTAAAATAAAAAGAAAAGTTACCGAGACCACAAGTACCGTTAAGTACCATTAGGAACTTAGCATAAAATAATTCCTAACCTTTTTCTTTATACTATAAGTAGATCTGCATTCCTGAATCATAGTAGCGATTTCTGGATTATAATTGAGGAAATGAGGTACTAGGTAGGCGAGTGTCTGAGTACCATATTTGGTTTTAAACATAGGTGTTCTAAGTCTGTTATGCCTACCGTGATATTGTGAGTGGTCGAATGACAAAAATGTGGACAGGGTATTTGGGTCATGCAGAATTTCCCTATGTGTATACATAGCGAGCCTAAGTTGGAATAGATGATCTATTGTCAGTCTGTTTAGCTTGAAAAAGTTTGGTGCAATGTGGTGACTACTTTGAAGGCTTTCTTTTAAACGCAAAACTCTTTTTTGTAAAATTATTAACCTCTCTAAATTTGTCTTATTAGTTGTATCACAGATGAGTGGACAATAGTGTATATGCGAATGAAAAAGAGCACAGTATAGCAGTAGGTATAACCATTTTGGCACCAAGGTTCTGGTACTATCCAACATAGAAATTGACCTGCACATATTTGTATGTATTTCGTTTACATGGTGCGTCCAGCTCAAGTTTTCTTCAAAGACGACACCTAGAACCTATAAGTAGAAACCCCTACGATAGCACAATTCTTTAATCTAATACAGGTACTATAGTCTTAAGTTTTGTTACGGCTTTTTAAAATAATATACTTAGCCTTTTGTACATTTTATTGAAGTTCATTACAATGCAACCAGTTTGATAGATTAGTTAACCATCTATTAGCTGCCTTTTCAAGTTCAAATAAGTGTTTACTTGTAAAAAAAATACTTGTGCCGTCTGCATTAAGAACTAAGTCAGGAGTTCACGGTATGTTCAGAAGGCCATTTATATAATGAATAAAGAATAATGGTCCAAGGATAGAGCCTACTTTATCCGCTGTAATTGGGAACGGTACCATTTAGGCTAGTAAGTTGCACCCTGTTGGATTAGATAACTGCCTATCAAATTTAACACCAAACCTCTAACACCGTAGTGTGGGAGTTTGCGAAACAAAATGTGATGTTTAATAGAATCGAACGCATTTTTAAAGTCTAGAAATAAACCAAGAAGGTATTGCTAATTATCAATATCATTAACTATTTTTTATTTAATACCTAACAACGCTGTTTCAGTTGATTTCATTTCACGAAGCCAAATTGCTGTTTGAAAAGCATTTGGGGGTCGCCAATAATCTTCATTAATCGTGATTTTAATGTATATTCTAACACTTTATAAAATAAAGGTAGCACAGATATAGGCCGATAGTTATTCACGTCATTATGAGAACCACCTTTGTGAATTACTACTACTCTGCCTATCTTCATCCCTTCAGAAAAGTTACCCGTAGTGAAAACTTTATTGCAGAGATGTTAAAGTGGGCCACATAGTAATTCAGCAACGCGCTTAATAAGGTCAGCCTTAATATTGTAACGATGTTAGTAAAACAACGATATTTATTAAAGGCGAACTTGTGCCCACAAGGAAAAGTCACTGCGGTCGCGAAGAAGTCCGCGGCAGTCGCGTTCGCAAAACTGGGCTCGAACCGTCTTCCTCTTCCCCTCTCGTGACACCTCGTGCGCGTGGCGCATTCGAGCCGGGTCTAACTGGCTGCCCGTGCCACGAAGATCGCTGCCTGTTGTTGCTGAACAACACCGTTGTACGGCGTGCACAGTACCCAATGCAAAGGGCGCGCAACTTGAATGTCACCAAGTTTGTCGTGGCAATATCATCATAGCCAGCGGCAGTATTCTCATTTAACGATTTCAGGTATGTAACTATTTCTAATTCACTACATGGGGCCAAGAAAACAGATTGCGCGCACGAAGAAGAAATGTATTGTTCACAGTCATTTGTTGTACCATTTGTCTGACCTGCTGCACCAGAGGTTAGGAACAGATTATTCAATTTGTCCACTAGGTCGGCTTCAGTGAACTTAACGCCGTCATGGTTAGTGTCGTAGGAAGGCTAGCCTTTGTTTTTCTTATGACCAGACGTGCCGAGTTCCAAGCTTTCCTGGGATTACGGCAGACCCAAGCAAACCTTGCCTGATAATATTGAATACGAGCTCTCTTCAAATCTGAGTTCACATTCTTGCGAACTTTTTGTATTCACGTAATATAGATATGTCTCCTAGTTTAATGAAGTTATGGTATAGTTTATCACGTTCTCTAATTCTACTGTAAAGATATCTGTTAATCCATGGTTTCCTGAATTGCTGTGCCTTTTGTAGTATTCATCAAATTGAACCTGCTTTTCGCCTTACGTTCACGTAAAGACGCTTGTTCGAGATATGCGAGTTGAGCATGACCGAACCACCAGAAAGCGTTACTGCGAGACCGGTGAGGTGCTCGAAGCTGGGTGTGGCACAACGATTATTCTTTGTTTCGACGTTCCAAGCTACCTTGTAATCTCCAGCTCCACCATTCACCTAAGCGCGAAGAAAAAAAATTACTACGGATCTCCGCAGCCGACCACACTGGAATCTCACCTGCGTGTCACTGGAGCAATGTACATTGCAGAGTCGAACGCGCTAACCACTAAGTAATCGCGGAACATTGATGCTGGGTAATTAGTTCGAGGCTTCACGCTAAAGGCTGATGCTCAAAGGAGTGCAATATATTCATGCATTTAGAAGGCGAGAAGAAGCAGCATTGCAGTGCGCGAGGTTTACAGTACGTGGGCATTGGAAAACAATGTGTTCTTGAGAAGATGGCGGTGTTCTTTTCGCGATGTTCCTCGTTCTCATGGTCGTGAAAATAGCGTCGGTGGCACGAAAGAGACGCTACATGACAATAATGATAAAAGCTTCAAACAGGGCACGTAACCACAAGAGGAGATCCACTGAAATTTAAAGTTATTTGTGGAAGACAACCTGAATATGCATCGCTAACGTCAATGCTCAGCAGCGACGTCTAAGCGTCAAAGGTCGCACGCATATCTCGTGGAGCCGCACTCCGTTATTTCGCTCCTCGCCTCAGTTGTAGTGAAAGATGTTGGCTCCAAACTCTGCTTGAAAGTCTCAAGCGGGAACTTCGAAACGAGTCACCGGGCCTTAAAACCATAAAGCGTTTTAATAGCGCAACGATTCCTTCACCGGCGTCCTACATGGTCATACAAAAGCCGAATTAATGAAACGCTGGCAGGAGACTTCCAAGTCGCAAGTCATTTCGAAAGCTACGCTGGGGTGACTAGATGTGTCACTGAGACTTTGTGTTAAAGAACGAAGGAAATACTGTGTCCCTTTTACACAAAGCAAAATTAAAAAAAAGAACGATTCACCATGTTTACCTCAAACATATTTAAAACTAATGCGTTGAATGGTCGCGAACAAGTGGAAAGGAATGGTCGCGAACAAAGGAAACTGCAAATATACAGTTCTAGAAAGTTCTTGAAATAGTTTACTAAATAAACGTAGGCAACTTCGACAAGGGGAGTCTGAGAATGCTAAGGACTCTGTGTAAAGGTAGTTCGAATTTAATAACATGTTCAGCGTCACGTAACAGGAGATCTTAGGTCAGTAGGCATGTGGCTAATAAACCTTCGCCCGCTACCTAATGACATCAAGGCTGCCAGATTCGAGACCCTCACCACCGGGCAAAAATAAAGGGGGATGTTACAGATACGTTTAGCAGGAGGGGTGCTGGCTAACACTCCTACAGCCTTATTTATATATCTAGTAAATATGGATACCCAAGTTAGTGGCCGGATTGATGACCTTGGCTGTAGCACAACTGGTAGTCCAACGCACGAGTGATGCTGAAGTTGTGGGTCCAGCTCCCAACGGCGACAAGTTACCGACTCGTCCGCTATCATTTCCATTTTTTTTTTACTATTTTCCACATTTCAACTACAGATAAATTCACCTATGCTTTCCTTGGATTCATTGCATGTTTTCTATACACACATATATATATATATATATATATATATATATATATATATATATATATATATATATATATATATATATATATATATATATATATATATATATATATATACGCACACAGACCAGGCAGGAGCAGTAAGTTATCGTTGGGGACACGATTTATGCCAAGTAGGTTTTTAGTAACCGGTGAATGCTTCAAAATACGTAGCAGTGGAGCGAGCGGGCTTGCTTCGGCTTAGTGCTTAATAACACAAGCAATCTATCGTGTCGGCAGATGCCAAGCCTCACGGCCCATTGCATTGCAGAGGAGGCATGTGTTACGCACTGCGGCCATCACGATGTCGCAGCACGCTCGTCAATCACGTCGGACACTTCCGTCAACTGCACACGTGCGAAAATTTTGTGAAGGAATATATTGCGTACTTTGGTAGAGTGAAGAAATCGGGAATTTGCAAGCTACACTTGGAATCAGCTCGCACAGCGGTGATTCGAGATTTCTGTGAGAGGCCTTCGTCCTGCAGATGACGTAAAAATAGACTGCTGCTGCTGCTGCTGCTGCTGCTGCTGCTGATGATGATGATGATGATGAAGGTGATGTTTCTGCACTTACAACGGCGTTCGCCTGCAATGTTTGTTTGCTCTATGTGAAATCCTGTGGTTGCCCTGGATGGCGCTCGACGTTAAAATGCTCATAATCACGTTGCGTAGACTTCATATCGGCTATCTACGAGATTATTTCTGGGGTGAAGCAAGCGATGCTGTGATCGAGACGGCACGTCATGTTTTTATAGTATGTGCACGGTTATACCTCCAATTTTCTTATCGATTCGCACGCGCTATCCACTTCAGTTCCGTTTTCGCGTAGACTATAGAAATGCTTGGAGCGTTTGACTTTCGCAGGCTTACATTTATTTAGCTTTGTACCAACCATGGCTCATCTCTGTACACGCAGGAAGTGGCCAGGAAGAATGCATCCGCCGTCTTGGACGCTGCAGACTTCGTGCTGGGCGAACAAAATGGCGTCGAGGGTGCCCGCGCCATCGAGCTGATGCGTGACCACCCGCGTCTCCTCGAAAGGGTGATGGAAGGTGCTGACGTCACTAAGACCGAAGCCAAGAAGAGGATCCGCAGCGCCCTGCTTCGCGTCCGCAGGAGCAGCATTGACGAATTTATGACAATGACTGGCGTCGTCAAGGAGGTGGTGCAGTGCCTCAGTCATCCCGGTGCCAGGAGGCGTCAGCTCGCCGACATTGGCCACGACTGCTGGCTCCACATTCGAAGTTTCCTGAAGATAGCGGACGTCGTGTCATGTTGAGCCAGTCAAGGTCGGTGAAAACAATCTAGAGGCTTTATTTTTCGCCGTTTTCATAGGGTCGGGGCTTGCAGCAATACCTCGTTTAACAACGCATGACGAGAGCGAATGTGGCTGTCTATAAACAAAAAATGAAAATAACACAAATATGTCGAAGATTTCTGAAAAGGAATTCGACAAAAACTTGCGATGAATTTGTTGAGTTTGTCACATTCCTGCTGCGGTCGGCATTAGCCTTTTCATGACTTAATCGTAAAGCTCAGATTGATTTTTCTATGCGCCACATATTTGGTTTGATAGTATAAAACGCCCAAGCTCAGAAGGCGCATAATTAGTAAATATTCATTGTCGTTTTGGATAGTGTTACATTCACATGGGGTATTCACCATTTTTCATAAACAATAATCTTGTGATCACATCACAGACAAACCAATTGGTTCCAGATGGTCGGATTTCTTTTTCGTTGACAGCTGTACAGGCGAGTGAGTTTATTCAAAGGTGAACATACCATGTCACTTAGGCAGGCCTTGTTAGCTCAATCAGTGAGAACAAAATG
The DNA here is from genome assembly GCF_038994185.2 of Dermacentor albipictus. Lineage (NCBI taxonomy): Eukaryota > Metazoa > Arthropoda > Arachnida > Ixodida > Ixodidae > Dermacentor > Dermacentor albipictus. Next base: position 86,695,624 of record NC_091829.1, on the reverse strand, counting down.
GTAGTAGGAGGAATAGAATGAAAGGGAAAAAATAATAATAAACGAGCTTGACAGTTGAGATACCGTGTAGCATTTACCAATTGCTTCTTTTTTTGTGGCCGTGTATATATACCGAAATCTGACATGCCATTTCATCTAGTCATCTTTTGCATTAACCGAATGTATTCGGCATTTACCATATAAAGAATGCCAACATCGCTAAACGAACCTAGAACATGTTTTATACTAGCTGGTCTACGGACTACATTTGGTTTCATTTCTCGGGGCCGCGACACAGGGCCGCGCAGTAAGTAACTGTGTAGGACACAATTGAGAATTTCACTCGAGTTAATTAAATGACTTTTCATAAATTAACTTGCTAATGGCCATCATTTCCTCACGGTTTTATTTTCAAGGCCCACAAATTAAGATGTTACACAAGTAAAAATATGATTTTGAAAAGAGTTAGGTGGCGGTTGGTCATACTTTCTTCTTGCTCTATGTATATAGTACTTAAAAAGAGAGACCCGAAATCATAATGCCCAAACTTCAACTACTGTCAGTACTGTCATGACACAGCGACACAAACGGAACATATAAACTGCGATTTATTGAAAGATTAGACTTCTGCAATATATACTTCATTCGTAACTAAAACAGAGTTTTATAAGGTAGAAAGTGATGGAATATCACGACCTCTTATTTTGAATGAGTTGGCATGCACGTAGCTTTTATTTTCTACACAACCTTCAGTTTGAGACGGAGACGAGGAAGAGTATCACTTCGTCGTTGTGTTGTTAATGCTAATCAATAAATTTTACCAATATCTGCTTCATTCTGCAGTCTTCGGCAGCAGAGCTTGGCAGCCCGAGGGAAGAAGAAACCAAGGTGGCTCCTCCTGCCGACGTCGAAGTGCGGCTGTAGAGAGGGGCTGCTACGTTTCATCTAGTAGGGCTCGGTTGTTCACAACTTGACTTTTCCCACTCGTTACATCGCCGACCCAGGAAGGTGCTAGGAAGCCATTGAACACCATTTGCCATCGCCGATGTGGAAGTGTTTCAGCGTCAATTGAATGTGCTTTGAGGTGGTGGCGTTGAAGCAGTGGAGGAGGCGTCCGCTCGTTTCCGTTGTATTACTTCACGTGACATGAATGGCGATTGGAGTTTGCTTGACACGTGCCAGTTTTGCAACCATAGTGGCGTGCCCATCTTTCTTTGTTGACCATGATTTCAGTCCTGAAACAAAGCTTAGGTGTATATCTTTCTCACCCGATACTACATTTAGCTGTTTTAATTTGCATTGTGCAGTTCGGAGCGAGTGATTTAAAGCACTTACTAGGCGCTAGTGTTCTGCAAAGTAATGGCCATGGTTTTATTGAGGTAATTAGTAACATGCAATAAAGCGGACATGCGTCTTCCGGCGTGTCTAAGACCCTGTGTTTGAGTGCCGAGACCATTCTTGTACTCTTGTATCACTGTGTCCGTAAAGTGTCAATTGTCAGTGTTGTACTGTGCATTGTAATCGTCATGCCTGACGAAAGTACGAAATAATCCATGCATGTTTCTGCAGTGGAGCCCGAGCTAGCATTTAGATCTGGAATCAGTTCGCTACAAGCGTAGAATGTGAGAGACAAGAGACAAAAACTTGAACGTATTTGAATTGAACGTGACGGAGTTTCGTTTATTTCCCTCAACGGATTCATCTTTCCTTTTAAAGCATTGTACTTAAGTTACTTTTCACACAGAGGAAAAGTCTAGTATACAGTACCACGCGCTCTACATAAACGGTCAGGTATAGTTATATTATCGCACTTATTATCTCGGTATTTAATGCTACATCGACAGTCAGAAGGCGTTTCGTTCTTGAACTAGACGTACCAGAGTATGTATAGTTCTCATCTCAAACCAAGCGTTGATACTGCAGAGGTGAAACTCAATGGACACAATTAGCTTCCCAGACCAAAAACACTAGTGATGTTAGGATTAGCCAAGCATATCGATTGCCTAACTCTATTACGATGAGATACTGACACAGTAGATGTGGACGGCATATAGATGGGGGGCGGAGGGCAGTGAAAAACTAGGCGCAGTGACAATTTCTAGTAATTTTACCACCATAAAGTGAGTTTCATTCACGCAGGAACCACTCACCTTGTGTTAGCAGCAGAATGTCAAAGCCACAGTGGCACGTCAACAAACTGGTCGACTGATTTGTGTTTTTTGTTGCCTGTAAATAAAAATTGCAATAAACGGGCATGCCATGGCAAAAAGACTGTTTGTGGCCATTTAATAAATAAAGTGCATGCTGTGTATACAAGAAATGCAGAAATTTAACACTCCCAGGGTTAGTATAGTAGAAAAGTACCGACACCCCAGATGGTGGATGGCAAAACGGCGCCGCGGTATCTCAAATGGTAAGAATATCACTTGATCCACTTTCATCTCCATTAATTTATCATTTATTTAATTCGATTAGTAAGTACAAGTAATTTACCCTATGATGTTCTCCTTGGTGCCCTCGTTGGTTTCTTATGACATGGTTAATAAAAATCGGGCCCCTCGGCTCCCTTTCTTCTCGTCATTACATTACGAGGGTCTCGAATCCGCCAACATTGATGCCTTGATTTACGTTGTGTGCGTTTATCGACCAGCTGCCGTCACCCAAATAGATCACCGTCTCGTGACTCCTGCGACAACAAAGGTGTTTCACATTCGACGCCTAGGTTCGTGGGGGGTGGCGCCGGCTAACACTCCCAGGTTTAGTTGTAGCAGTAAACCGCATAGAGTGAATGGCAAACCGGGGTCCCCGCAGTAGCTCAATTGGCAAGAGAATCGCACGGTGGTTCGTATATCACCTGCCAGTTCTTCAACCATTTTCATTCCCATTTGATTCTCATTTTTTACTTAATAAGTGCGTAATTTCGCCTACGTTGCTCTGGGTGTCCTTGTTTATTGGCATATGTTGTGGTCAACAAAATTGATGCGCCTCGGTTCCCTTACTTCTGGTTCGTAATATATATATATATATATATATATATATGTGTGTGTGTGTGTGTGTGTGTGTGTGTGCGTGTGTGTGTGTGTGTGTGTGTGTGGAGAGAGATAGAGAGAAAGACGTGAAGAAGAGGGAGGAGTTGTAGTTTTTGGCAAAGAACAGCCCCCCCCCCCCCCAAATACTTTTCTTGCTAGGCCACTACATTCTTCGTCACTTTGAGCCGCACATGTCGGCTTCCCACTAACACCAGCGTTTCATGGATATCGCACTCTTCTATCCCTCTTTCCAGCAAGTTTAATGAGCACGACAAGATCGGTAAAAGCATATCGGAAAATTTTCACTAAATATGTGCCATGCCGTTTTGCGCGTTACCACTATGTGATTGGATACTCAGTGCAGTAAGCTTTCCGTTGCACTAAAACAATGGGTACCATAGAAATTAGTTGTCAGTCTCTTTAAATCATCGTTTTCAATCTTTTCAGAGACTGTTGAGGTGAACGAGTGACTTTGGTAATTCGTAAAAAAAAAATTAGTTTCGACGTGAGGGCCAAGCAATGAATGCGATGGGCATGATTACACGAAGTGCAACGTTCGTAGCTGTAGTGGCAGTACCTATTAGCGTAAACGTATGCAGCCTATGTAAAAACGAGCTGTTGCGTTAGACAACCTCTCTTTGAATCCTTCCATCGGACTATCTCATTTTATTTATTTTGAAAATTTTATTTCAGTACAAACTAGAGGCCCTGGGTTGAAAAATATTACATAGAGGGGAAATGAAACATCGCCAAAGGTAACATGTAAGAGGTGACAACAAAATTAAAAGCAATATAAAAATGAAAGCCAATGTCTTTCTTGGCGAACACCATTTTTCCGTATCGGGTATGTTTCAAATCTCTTTTCTGGGCCGATCACGGAGGTAGTGCAAATCCGGGTCTAATAAAATAGCATCACTTTCAGGTTTCCGCTCTGTAATTGTTTCGCACTTCTAAAATTTAAGTCTCAATGGAATTATGGATGTGCTGCCGTTGTTTTTTTTTCGTGGCATTTGTTTGTGGGCTGCCATTCTCAAAATTCTGAGGAATAACTTTATCAAGAATGTACTTCCTGGTCTGAACATCTCTCTGTCAGGGACAGATGCTTGAAGGTGTTCTCTCTGTCCTCAAAGTAGCGGCTGATAACAGATACAAAACTGGCACCCATATCTTCCCAGAACGTCAGATAAAACTGAATGGGTAACCCGTCCAGCCCTGGGGCCGAGCCACGCTTCATGGAAGATAATGCTCCCTTCTCTTCATCCGCTGATGGTCGGGCGCAAAGACGGTCAGCTACCTCAAGTGGAACCTCATCAAACCAGCAAGTGAGGGTGTTGGCATCACGCTTGTGAGCCGCCTTGCAACATCGCGCTGCGTCAAACTGATCTTCAAAGGAGATTGCTTACCAACACACGTCAAAGTCTGTCACTTCCGACACCCTGTTCGGCTCTTCGTACAAAAGCCTCTTCAATGCCATCAGTGCTTTAGGCTTGGACATGTCAAGGGTGTCTGCCCAAACTCGATACTGTGTCCCCATTGTGCTGAACCTCACGCGGAGTAGACGTGCTCGGCTACTGTACTGAAGTGCGGCAACTCTAATGGGTCCCATGCTGCCACGTCTAGGGGCTGCCCTAGCATCAAGAGGTCGATGTTCTCAAGCAAATGATTTGGGACAATTCGACACACAGGGAGGCTGCTGCAACGATCCGGCATCGGCGTCACCGAACCTCCTCAAGAAAGGCAGAGCCGCGAAAGGAGAGGGCCGCTTCCATTGTAGCACCCACATTCTCCAATCAGGCCAAAAAGGGGCTGAACAGCACAAGGAAGTCGCCTGAAAGGAATTTGTCTCAAGAAGAATGGCCTGCGCGTCCGAGCCAGCAATCTCCCACAGAATTACAAATTGTCAAGGCCGCTCGGGAGCCTACTCCTGCCGCTGATGCCACGCCCAAAGCAGATTGTCAAGTCCTTTCAATGCTGCTTCCCCTCATAGATGCCATTCCAGTGATTCTGTCGAACCTTGGAACTACGTCTGCTCAAAATGCACTGAAAGTACTGGACGCCTTAAGCCCAGTGCTTGAGTCCCTCGAATAGAGACATGGCCAACCATCGCCCATCGTTTCGAGAGGAAGTCAAGGCAGCGTCAATCATACAGTGGAACGCAAGAGGTCTAAAATTACGCCTTTCAGACTTTCGTCAGTATATATATACTAATTTGTTCCCAATCATTGTCATATGTGAGCCTAATGTGTCAAAAGCAGTCAGATTATCGGGATACGAAGCTGTTACATCCGCAACAACTGTTGCATGCAGCAAAGTCGTCGTTTTCATTCGTCAAAAACTGACATATGTTCGCCAGCCGATTCCACCTCATGATAAGAATCAATATGTTTGCCTAACAATTAAAAAGGGCAAACTCATGTTTACACTTGTAGGCGTTTATATAGCGCCTTCAAGAATTTTCGATCCCAAACGATTAACGATTATCTTGTCTGCGTGTCCAGCCCCATATGTCATCATCGGAGATTTTAATCCGCACCATATAGCATGGGGAAGCACAAGGACAAATGCAAGAGGGCAAAGACTTGCAAATGTCACCTGCAACCACGGCCTTTCTTTGCTGAATGACGGCAGCCCAACGTTTATGCGAGGCGTGAATTATGGCAGCTGTCTTGACCTAGCTTTCGTCTCCAGCACTTTCACAAGATAGGTTAAATGGCTTTCGGATATTGAGACACACGGGAGTGATCACATTCCCACATACCTTGTCATCAAAGGGATGTCCAGTCCCATCTCACGGAACACCATTCGATTAATTGATTGGACCAATTTTACTTCCACCATGGAAGACGCTTGTCGAGAGGGGTTGTCCTCTGGATTAGAGGAAGCAATAAAGTCTGCAATGCTACACGACGAGCGCACGGTCACGGTTTCGTCGAAGCACACGGAATTGGATGTAGAGTTGGAGCGACTTCGTGCACTCCGTCGTCGTGCGGAGCGCCGTTACCAGCGCAGAAAATCCGTCGAAGACCTTAGGACAGCCAGACGACTACAAAGGAGGCTTCAACGTCACATGGATAGATTGGATAGATTGGCATCTCGACGTTGGACAAGATTTTGCCAGACACTAGACCCCCAAAAGCCATTTTCCCACATATACGTTCCCTCCCTGAACAACGCTTCTCATTCAAACCGCTGGCGCTCTTCCAAGGGCGGCTAGAGGCTGATGCTGCAGAAGTCTTGTGCAAGGAGAATCGTTTTCTCTGGTTAACCTCCCTGCCTTTCCCCTTTCCTCTCTCTCTCTCTCTCAAGTGGAACCTGAGGCAGCCCACTAAGCATTACACGAAATCCACGAGAGAAAAAATCTATTTGCATAGTCGTACGGGCCATGTTTTCAATATGCGTTACAATGAGCGAATAATTAGGAGAGGGAGGCGACGCAACCCGAAGTGCTCTTGCGGCGCCGAACCGAATGCATGCGCCTGTCTAAAAATCGAGTTTCTTGCAAACCGCAAAACTACAGGGTGTGCACACGGATTACGCATGCATCGCCAAGCAGCAGCTGACAAAGTGAACGCTGCCATGACGGCATCAACGGAGTCAGTTGATTGACCCGAAGGGCAACACGGAGCTTCGTGGCAGTATCCGCCAGGTTTTCTGACACACGTCGTCCGAGTGCACGTCTTCCGGCTGAACAATGCATACGCCACTGCACCTTGAGCGCATCCCATGACTCTGGCTCAGATCTAGAATTAGAGGCCTGCAAAACTCTTGACAAACAATAGCACGAGTGCGCGTGTAGAATGTGGATGTCTAGACGCGATGGTTTAGGTGAAGGGAAAGTTGGGAAGCGAGTTTCAAGCATAAATGATGTGTGATTGGAAATATAAACGGGGGATCAAGGTAAAGTTATCACATCAGATCGGTGAATGGCTACAGTTCAACATAGGGCTCTTTGTTATCAGCAATATCTATGGCAAATGTGTTCTGTTGATTTTTTTTTGAAGTTATGCCTCTATATACTGACAAATATCATTCGCGATAAGAAAGGAGAAGGCTGCTTTTTAGGCAGGAAACGTCACACCTTATTTCAAACTCTCGAATTTAGAGAACTGATTTGGTTTAAAGCACAGTTGTCACGGCAGGAACTGCAACAGCATTCTACACTGACGTCTTTGACCTGAAATTTCGCCTCGCAGCTTGTGAAGGAACTCAGAGCTGGCCAGAATGTGTTGTGAGATGTTGAGGGAAATGAAATGACCCTGATTCATAGTGATAGAAACCAGCACGCTGTTCGCGATTTAGGTTGGAATTGTAATTTTACGATTTCGTGCGAGCAGCATTCCTTGGGATTCTTGCTCGGCGAATTTCCCACGCTAAGGCGCTAAGCGTGCGAACGTCGCCTCGCACCTGCTTAAGCTTTTCCTGTAGCCTCTAGAGCCGCTCGAGTTTCCTCTTATTGACAGTCGGCCATTTTCCCAAGAAAGTATGCCTTCCAACCACTGGGACTCAACCATCGCCGACAACGTCAGCGCCTTTCCACTTAGGTACGAAGATCAGGACAGGGGCTGTGCCGCTTCAAGGTAACCTGGGGCCTGGCAGACCAACCTAACTGAGCCATCTTTCTGGCGAACATCCAAGGATCACGAGTTCAAAACCCCGATTTCCTTCCTTTTCTTTATCTCTTTTCTTTAAGTTTATCATTATAACAGAGAATTACATATCTTCGCCACGACCATCCGCACAGGGACCCTCTTAAATATTTTTTCTTCAAACACTGGTTGTAATTTTGTTTCCTCTATTATTTATGGCCATTCACGTGCAGGTCATAAACTACGCGGTTTCTCCAGTTTAGTGCCATGTGTGCGGTTTAACCGAGCTCAGATTGGCCGACCTTGACTATCGATGAAAGGAACACTGTAGGTTAAATGAGGCATACAACTGCCGTCTCCCTAGTGTTTAGGGTCGCTGCGTTCCTAGAAAAACTACGAAGTCAGTTACCCCCCCCCCCCCCCGCCATTCCGTCCTTCTCATTAGTCCTAGTATAATCACGGTCCAAAGCTGTAGAAAGGGTGAAGACACTACTGAGAACCGTCAAGGTCGCCTGCTTTGTGCGAATCTCAGCCCGATAGTGCGACTGAACATTCTGACTACCACCCGGGAACGCGGGTGTTCGGACGATAAGAGACAAGCAGTCGGGACGAGTGGATCATACGGCACCCGGAGCCTCTTGGTAAGCGCTGAAAGGCTTCCCTGTTTTATTTTTTGCACACAAGTGTCAAGCCCTCTTCAAATTTAGCAAAAATGTATCGTGTACCTAGGCGCGGTCAAGACCGCGTGCAAGCGTAAGATCCGGGAAACAAGAGATTACGGCAACCGAGAATTGGCACTATGTCGTGCAACCTACAGCGATCAGCAAAAACCTGCAAAGGGTGGACAAATTAGCGGATCTCTTACGCATGAAGGGCCCTCTGAGCCGTAATTGTCAGAGACAAGGTAGCTTAACCACCTGCGGAAATATCTTACTGAGCTAAGCCTTACGCTGGGTTGCGGTAGTCGGAAGTTCCAATCGGCCCCTATTTCTCTTTCTGTGTTTTTTCTTTTTTTTTAACGGTGGTGTATCTGCGTATGACATCCTCCAGTGCACTGCATATGTAGGCTTGGAGTGGCACCTGACACCGGCGAAAGATGCCGAGAGCGAATGGGGCTATAGTAATCAAGGTGCAACCAAATTAGGAAGGCCGACTATGCTTGAACAAAGACACTCCCTCACCAGAACAGCAATTGGCCTCCCTGGTGCATTATTCCGCCACAACCTTACTAATGAAATCATCTCCTCAATGAAATGGCCCTCAGCCTCCAGTGGCTGCGGAGCACCTGACCAAGGCGGCGGTCAGACTTGCAACGCAGCAGAGGGTGCTAAGAATATCTGGCTCCGGACAGGCCGCCAATGGAAACTGACCCTTGCAAAGTTTAACACCCGAACCCTCACGAGTGGGGCAAGCTCAGCAGGACTCTTCGAAGAACTATCAGACATTGTTTGGGACATTATCGGCCTTAGTGACATTAGAAGACCTGGTGAGGCTTACACATTGCTGAATAACGGTCATGTCCTCTTCTATAGAGGTCTTCCGCATAACAAGCCATACGGGGTGGGATTCGTAATCCATAAAGACATAGCGGGCAACATTGACGAATTCTACAGCATCAACGAGAGGGTAGCACTACTCGTAACCAAACTCAACAGACCTTTTCAGTGGGCGAGGAGGAAAGGGCACGCTGCGAGCCTTTCTTTCTGCTGGCTTGTGCGATCCGCCGCGGCGCTGCTTGAAATTATTGCTTATGCGTGCTGCGGAATGATTTCGAGATGTTTTAGACAGTACTTGGTGAAATTTACGCAATTTCCGTTCGTATAAGGTTGTCAGGGGAATCTTTCGGTGTATAGGTAACTACAGTACGGGGAAATATCTCTTGGGGGCGCAAAGATGTGATGCGCATTGTCAGCGGCAGTATGTGTTGTGAACTGTTTTGCGTATATCGGTTTTGATTCAACGAAGACAACCAGCGTCTCTGTATTACCTGCATGAAATGGTAAACCTGCTCACTACCTGATTGCTTGGCGTAAGGACTAAAGCTAGATCGCCTGCTCGTGTACGGTCAACCTAAGTCAACTATGCAACATCTAAGCCGCAAACGCAATCAAATAGTTGTGATACAGCGGTGTCGTTCTCGCGACGATTCAAGTCTAGTAGGCTTGAAATCACTATATGTCTACACTAGCCTCCTGCATGAGGCCGATGGCGCTGTACAACACAGTGATCACTGCGGTTGGCGTACCAGCATGATACATATGAATAAGCTATGTGCTTCGGCATTGTCTTTTTGCCCTGTAAATCCATAATATCCGACATGGGTCCCATAAAAAGAATGCGATGGTTATCTTGAGGACAAAATAGATATGCCTCTAGGTGTTATAGTGAGTCAATTTAAGCACCCAGCAGTTGGTGAGTGCAACATGGTTTCTAGGAACTACGTACGGACTCGAAGAAGCCATTAATGATGATTCGCGATCCACGAAACGCACAATCGACGCGCCCTCAAACTGGGCGCAGGTACACAAATGAACCGGTGAAAGCCTCGGGATCCTTTCAAAACATTTTCAGCGCCGTGCCGCATGCGGCAGCACAGGAAAATAAAAAAGGCGGATTGCGACATGGGTCAGCTGGTGGCGACACTCTCTGTCACAATGGGCCGGTTCCACTTAATATTCCTTTGGACGCCCCATCGTGGACAGGACGGGGCCGGTCCGGTGTTGATGTCAACGGCGTCGTTTGTCTCTTCCGTGGAAGTACAAGTCCAAGCTGGATAGAACAGGTCTCCAAGCTAAGGATCAGCAGATCTGTGGAATTCTGAAGGCTGCCCATAAATTCGTCGTGGTGCTCTGTGGCCCCCGACTATTCAGTTCGACCCAGGGAAGGCTTCGGCACTTTCGTGGAACTTTACCGGCACCAAGGGCAACCACTTCGGAAAAATGGGGTGGGGAGAGTAGAGGGTGATTTTCTTCTTCCTCAGAATCACTATATACATTTGTAATACAAAACCAGACGTTCTTGTTTAAAGTGTCCAAAAGTGGTGCCTCTCTTTTCAAGCAATTTGGTCTCGCTCATCCACAATCGCGCTCGACTCAGTAGGAGCAGGCTAGCCTGATAGCACGAGAACAGAGGAAGAGTTGCTCTCTGTCATTACACTCTTGCTTGCCTGGAGTGAAGTTTGTGGATATCGTTTCAGCGGTCGCATCGCCTATCAGGACCGACGCCACGTGCAGCCGTGCGGTACCACAATTCAATCCGGCACAGGTGAGTCTAGAACTCGAGTATTGTATAGAAGATGTTATATACGTGAATGGAAACATTTTATGAAGATCTCACTTTAAGAATGCATTATTTACGTACCCAAATCTAAGTTTTCGGCTAAGCCTCTTACAACACCAGCCAAAACAAGCCTCGCAGACACGTACACCGTCATTCCCATGACGGCACAGGGCACCTTAGGAAACACCCATAGACGGTGGCGCCAGATTTGCCTCTAGGTGTTATAGTGAGACACTCTATGCACCCAGCAGGCGGTCAGTGCTGCATGGTTTCCAGGAACTACGTGCGGTCCCGCAGAAGCCATGAACAATGATTCGCGATCAACGAAACGCACAATCGACGTGCACACAACGTGGGCGAAGGTACACAAATCAACCGGCGAAAACTCCGGGATCCTTCCGGAAAGTTTTCAGTGGCATGCGGCACGGGGCAGCGCAGAAAAATGAAAAAGGCGGATTGCGACACGGGTCGGCTTGTGGCCACTCTCTCATTAACAATGGGCCGGTTCCGCTTAGTATCCCTTAGGGCGTCCCATCGTGGACATGACGTGGTAGGTCCTGTGCTAATGTCAAGCACGTGGCTTTCCTCTTTCGTGGAAGTAGAAGCCCAAAGTGCATAAAACCGGCCCCCACAGCAAGGGTCAGCAGATCTCTGGAATTCTGAATGCTGCCAATTGATACTTCGTGGAGGTCGGTGGCCTCGCACTATTCAGTTCGGAAGGGTTCGACAGTTTCGTGGAATTTTGCCTGCACCAAGGGCGGAGAGTGGAGTGGGGGAAGTGGGCAGAGAACGGGGTGGGGAGAGTGGAGCGTCATCTCCTCCTTCCTTCGAACCACTAAATATATTTGGAATGGATCACGTGAATTTCATACTGAAAGTGTCCAGAAGTGGTGCCTCTCTTTTCGGCAAGCAATTTAGTCTCGCTCATCTACAATCGTGTTCGACTCAGTAGGAGCAGGCTAGCCTGACAGCACGAGACGAACGGAAGATTTGCTCTGTCATTTCGCTTTTGCTTGCCTGGAGTGAAGTGCGTGGATATTTTTTGAGCGGTCGCATCACCTATCAGGACCGACGCCACGTGCAGCCGTAAGGGACGACAACTCGAAGCATCCGGCACTCGTATAAGGTGAGTCAATTTCTCGTGTCTTGTCGATGCATTATATTACGGCAACAAATTTTAGGTAGAAATTATATTTTACAACGTTTTTGTGAGCGCTCGCGCAAGAAGCGTGGACGCATGTTTGGAAAATGACGATGCCAGTCGTCAATGTAGGCGGTTTGAATTGTTAATGAGAACTCGCGTATATGGCCTTTCCTTCTTTGGTTCTTGAGAGAGACATTTCGTCGCCGAACCGAAACGGCCGAGAGTTGGACGAACGTCGTTGCTCCTTAACGTAGTAAGGTGAAGCTAGCGCTGCATCTCGGATCTTGCGTGCGCATGCACGACATTTCAATGACGACCGCTGAAAACACGGGCCCATAATTGCGAAGCGGTCGCTTTTTGTCCTCAGTGGTTTATGTCAGCTAGGCGCATGTAAAATAACATTAACACTATCTTGACATGGTCACTACAGCCAGGGGCAGGCGCAGGGTTTGCCTAATCATTTGAAAAGGGTATTTTCATTGCGGCGCTTTTGTCTTAATAGATGCTGAAATAGGGAACATGCTTCAATGACGCTGAAATATTTCAGCATACCTCCAAGACATAAACTTGGATTATAGTTGTGTTTATTTACGTTGCTATAGAACTACAGGAAGGGGGCATATTCTCTCCCTATGTTTGCTGTCATACTTATAAAGACAATTCAGTTGCATTGGGCGCCAGATACAGTGGGAGCGTTCAGAAATACTTTATTATACATGTCAACGTCCCTCTGGACATTATATCAAAAATATTCACATGGAGGTAAGTCCTTTCTTAAAAAAAAAAAACAGATATTTGTGGGGACGACACGATTAGCAAGAATGTATATACATATGCAAATTTCAACACTCTCCTTGCGCCTGCTTTTTTTACTATACCATACCATACTATACTATACCATACTATACTGTACTATACTATACTATAGTATACTATACTATATAGTTTGCTATACTGCTGAACGCTAGGCGCCGCTATGAAGGCATGCGCTCGCCGTTGACAGTACAGACTTACGGCATATCGTCGGTAGCTATACGAGAATTTGTTTAGCACCGTGTATGTCGATAATTTACGTCTCGCATGAGGTGCTTGAGAAATTTGTTTACGAATGCAGGTTACTATGTCAGGACCTGCTAAAGCAGCTGTTCTGCGTTATAAGAATTTACGCCCAACAGTGGCGCAACAAGTCCTCGCTGTAAATAGTAGATGCGAAGGGGAGTGTCTGCGCCTGCATGCCAATGCTATATACTTTTGTAGTCTCTCGATCAGCTTTGTCACGCCATTATGATTGCAACATTTCAGCTTGCAGTGGAGCTCTTACAAACTGCTCCTGGCACTGAGCTAAGGCAATTGCAGAAGCCATCACTCGCGACATTGCAACGACGATGGGGCGGCCGCCTTCGTGCATGAATTTTCACGGGTCAAGATGGCGGCCGCGAAAGATTTTTGCAACTCGGTCGGCCATATTTGGTTCTAAAGTTATGCGAGAAAGCCACACGACTTGAAAATAGGAGCACGTGGCATTGACAGCAGTGTTTTAAAGCGAAGCACACCGCGTCGTGGGAGGTGGGGGTGGGTCACTGGGTGTGCATGCATGACAGGAAGGAGTCGGCGAAGAAACGCGACGATAAAAACTAGTTTTCCGCCCACCTCTTGATACCTGTAATTATGCGTGAGTCCCCTCAGAAGATGCAGCTGCAGCGCTTCCTTTTCTACTAAGGTGCGAGTACAGAGGGGACGTAGACAAATCTGTAGATTGGAGGGTGGACAAAAGGCAGTTCTCATACAAGGGAAGTGGGAGGTCCGGATGGATGGCGAGCAAAGCCTACTACTATACGAGCTGGATAAGCTTTGGTTCATTACGGTACAGCATGTTGCTGCTATTTCTGAAAAATGAACACCTTGCAAATATCTCAAGCGGACAAACTACGCAGGGCACGCAGTAGCAGAGGCGCATTAATTAAAGCGCACTGCAACGTCCAGTCAACACTAGCGAAGCAGTCGACAGTTAAATGAACATTTCTGTGCCCGCCGGGGTAGCTTTGCTGTTATTGCATTCCTAGAGGTCGTGGATTTGATCACAACCGCGGCCACCGCATTTCGACGGGGGCGAAGTAGAAAACCCACGTGCACCTAGATTTTCGGACAAGTTAAAGGGACCCTGAAACGATTTTGACAATATTGTACAAACGTACAGAGTCGTTACAGTAGGTCCTTGTGATCATTATTTAACGCATATAAGTGCTCCGCGTAAAGCGTGTGATTTATTATAAGATCTTATGGCGTTTTTCACTCGTCGATTCGGAGCAGGATTTTTTGCTCCGCGGCAACGCATCCGAATTTCACTGGTCGATCTGGAGCGGGTTCGCGCGTTCCACTGGTCGTTTCGGATCAACTCGCTCCGCCCCGGATCGCTCTCACTTGCTCCGCCGCCGAGACGCGGATTCGGGCGGAAATAGAACGCGTCACATGGCGTCACTTCCGTCTTCAAGCGAAATCGGTACCCGGTTGGTACGCACAACATTGTGCTGGGCATAGTTTGCGGAACCGGTTTGTGTCACGTGCACGTACACTTCCTGTGTGATCTCCCGCAGAGCGTTCGTGCGCTCCACTGGCAGACTAGGATTCGTGAAAGCCGAGCGCTCGCTCGAGGATTCAGGCGGCTGCTCCAGTTCGACCAGTGAAAAACGCCATTAGAAATGCACATCGCTGCCGATCGCAGCACACTGCACGGAGGAATTTTAAGCCAACCCTACCCATATTATGCAAATCACCTCAATGACGTCCGGGGGGCGAGCTATCCGATTGGCTGACGAGGGCGCGTGATCGATGATTTTTCCAACTTTACGGTAACCAAATGATGTTTGTAAAAGTTGGAATGTTAGTTACTTTGTTTTTATAAAAAGAAAGTAACATAGAGGCAATGCACAAGCAAAATTTTTCAGTACACTTAAGCACTTCCTGCACCCAGCAAGTGCCGTCTGCTTGTGTTACAACTTGCTCCGACTTTGACGAGAACTCCGCCGTCAGTGTCGGTCTGTCTTTTCGCGAGCGCTATTATTTGACTTTGTTGCATGTTGGACTGCAAACGTAGAGGCTGGCAATATGTCAAGCTTCGACATCGTGTCCCTCTGTGCGCCAGTAGACGAGCGAACTGACTGCAGTGCATCGGAGTGCCGCTATCGGATCGGCGCCTCGATTTGCGCCATCCGATAACAAAATGTTACATCCGTCAGTAACAAAATGTATTCTTCTTTGCTGCTGGTGTAAATTTTTCGCAGGATTGTTGTTGTTTATACGTTGTTTTGTAAATGTTTAAAATGTTTTACACTTGGTTAGAGCAATATCAGCTCTTTGGCTGGTTAAGCTCTGTGCCCACGGGTGGCTGGACCGTGGAGACCTAATCAGGCAGCTGACGTACGTCTACGGTTCATCAGTTCCTTCATCATCTTGAGTTTATGCTTCCACCCTTTTGTCGAAACGTTCCGCTAGTGTGTGCTTAACCGAATACCATACACGTTCGGCGCTGCGACAGAATGCTCGCAAGGAACGCTGCTTCGATAGATCTCGCGTGGTGTGGACGGCCAAGCGGCCAGCGGAGAGGTTTCGCGCGGGCGGGGGGTGTTCCACAACAACCGGGAGTGGACGATGTGACGTCGCATCGTGATGGAGAACCAGTGAAGGTGGAGCTTAGCAACGATGGCTCGGCGAGCGAGCTGAGAAGGAACAGCATGGCTAGGGAGAAGGGTACCTTGTAATTGCTTGTACCTTCATTAATACGTAACGCTTCACTTAAATTGTGGTGCGAATGTTCTACTTAAGCTGTACCCTACGCGTCTACAAAATTTGTCTGAACCGCTTCAGGGGCCCTTTAAAGGATATTAGCCTGTCAAAATGAACCCGGAGTCTGCTAGTACGGCGTGCCTCATACTCTAATTCTGGTTTTGGCACGAAATGCCCCATTAACCAATTCAAGTTTAATACTTCTGCCACAATTGGATGTGCCATGCGAGGCAATGCCTAAGCTTAACCCACTCCGAGGTTATGAAATGCGGCGCACAACTACGCCTCAAGGAAACCCCTCTCCCTGTGTGTTCTGCGCACTACACAGACAAACAGCAGTGGTGCACGCAAGGTAACGTGATAAACTAAACGTTGCCGAAATTAAACTTTCGTCATTAACATCGGCGCTAATTATCGTCAACGAAAGCATCCATGACAGAATGCTTCGCTTAAATCTATTCCCACACTGCGTGGCATATGCATAAAATTTTCGTTCTCTGCCTTTCTTTTCTTTATATTTAACTATGTTGCGAGTAAAAGTCAATCTGTCATCCGAAGTAGTCGAGCCTAGACTTTACGCTTACGTGCCTTAGTATTGTAATAGTGCCTATGATAGCCGTCTACCTATGATAATAACCAAGCACCCGCGTCAGCGCACAAGTTGCAGACGCTGAGAGTCTAGCACGAACTGGAATCGCTTGCCTGCTACCTTGAATGATTCACTGTATGGAGGCGACTTGAGCATATGGGCATCTGACTCAAGTACTCATTGAAGCCGTTCATTAAAATCCACAAGCTTGTCTAACGCTTATATTTATATTTTTCGACGCAGAGGCATAATAATTTCACACGAGAAAACTGCTACATTTTCTTTTACAAGGAATTGCCTCTATAAGTTGGTGATAGTGCGTTGTAGTCGCAGATCCCGAATCGCACACAAAATACCTCTTGCATAAAAGTTGGCAGCCAGCGGTTTTCGCGTTTCCTCGAATGAACGGTGAAATCGCGACGAACACCGGTGGCGCGTATTTACGCTGGTGCTTTCACAACCAGGGTTCAACACCCCGGGGTGCATATTCAGCGATGTTAAAGCGAAGGGAAGCGTTTGGTTTTTTTTTGCGTCGCCGAGAGGGCGATGTTACCAGCTGCCAGATTAACGTCGCGTCCCCGCACTTGAGATGCAGATCGCAGGCGTCAGCATCGCCGTCAAGAATTGCGCACCGGGCTTCGCAATCCGGTGGTCTAGGCAACATTCCCGTCCCTTTGGACGGACGGGCGGCCATTTCGTTCTTGCAAGTGGCAACTCCGGCACACCTGTAAGACTGTCGCTTCTAGTAGCACACTCGTTGGAAGTCGGTTGCGGTTCGGTACTGCATGTTTCCGACAAGGCGATGATGTCTGCTTTCGGCGTTGCGCAATTCACTTCAATGTATGGGGCGTGTAGACTGAACATTGAAGGACACGATTGAGACGTATCCCGTTCTTGCCGACCGTTGGACCTTATCGATTTTGTGATCAAGTGGTTAATTACCGCTTATTTAAAAAAACTATCCCGTCACGAAGCGTTCGATTCGCGGTACCACTTCGCTGCTTAAATGTAAAGTCATTCTTTCAATTTATTAGGTAGAAGCCTTCAACAGCGGTGGCACGCAATAGTGCGACGTACACGAGCCGCAGAGGGTGCCTCTTATCCCATTTGTGCGCAGCCGATGATTTGTCGATGGTCATTGCATTGGCTTGTACAAGGGGAAAGCTGACCCTCTCGCAAGTAACGTTATCGCGCATGTACGAAGTTACGGTCACATTGCGCCTGGATATGGGAACCCACTGGGGTCGTATTGCAGGCTGGCGCACTCTAGGATGTTCTGCCTTGGCCTTTGCGACGGCACCCGCAGATGCACCCGGAAAGTCCCGAGTCACAGACGCTGTGCATAGTCGTTCTTGTTATTTCCTATGTAGCTTAATACAGCCGACTTTGCAACGGACTAAGTCGCCTTTGTTGACTGTTACGATGGAACGTTTTGCGATGTTCAACCTGAATTCTCTGGGCACAGAACACAGGGCATGCCATTCATTCACTCACTCTACAGAACAGACCTGAAGGAAGCATTGCTCATTGGCAAAGCTTTTTGGCGGCGCAATTACGTGCCATCGTGACACGTTACGTGAACTGGCATGAGCGCCAGAAGTGTAAGGTTATTCACCCCTTTCTTGACTGCGTCGGTTTGACTGTGTCGGACTGATTCGGTTGAACCCTTTTCCTTCCTCCTCCCTGGTCAGTCGTTGCTGTCACATGTGAACACGGAGGCAAGCGCGGCAGTCCCTGCAATGCTTCTGCAGGGGGAGGGAGGGGAGTCACGCCTAATTACGGCGTCCAGAGCGCATTGTGTACCCGCTATGTCGAAACGTGGCTGACGTCACCTACCTTGCCTCCTGCACCCCTGCCAGGAATAACACTGCCTACATTGACCGGTTTTCCTTATCTAATTGGCTCTCAAAAAGCGAGGAGTACGCTGAAGTAGAGAGGCTTTCGATGGGGCTCAGCCAGTGCAGAGAATATAGATAACCATATAACGGCACTGGCGCTGGAATCCGCGATTGGTCCGCTTCCCCAACGTGATGAGCACTGGTTGTGCTCATCACGTTGTCACAGAGACGCGATCGTCGTGTCGGGCGCGTTCCGATACGTTGGCGGCGCCACTGCGTCATACCATCGGTTGCACTATGGGCGCTGGTTGTTCTCAACAACCTGACGTCACGTGTGCGCGCGCTGACGCTACGTCGGACTACATTCAGCCACACAAAGGGCAACTCCGGTGTTTTTTAAACCAGATAAGACTATTTTGAAGTAGTATTGAAAGCCGCTGGGGTGGTTCAATTTGCATAGAAATCGAACAACAATTTAAGTAACCCATAAACGTAATACTGGAACGGGTGCCTGCATTGTGTAACGTCACGATGAGTCGATGACGTCAGATCATACACTACCACAGTGTAAACACGCATAGTACAGCGTAAACGCGTGGTAGACACGCAATACACGTGGCGCTGACGCCAAAGAAGCGCAGCTGATGGCCGATGACATGTCCTGACGTGATTGACAGACAACGTGATTTCAGCGACAGTGGCGGCGTAGTCTTTGACGTCAGAAGCAGGGGGTGGCTAGAACTCGCGACCAGTCTTCAAAATTCAGTTTAAGTAAACCTAAATGTCTTTCAGCCATATTGTTTGGCACCGGTCGATAACCAGAGTGCAAAAGCGAGCGTATTTACAAACGTTTATGAACAGAGATGGACACCGAGAAATCGACAGGGTTGACCTTTAAGGATTTCCATCAGTCACTGTCGCAGCAGAGGGAAAGGCCGACGCACGCAGAATCACCGCCGGCGATTGCCTCAGTGAGGAAGGATTGGGACCGATTGGGACCTTGCCCCACCCTATATCACTCTTGCGTATAATTATTCGCGTCACGACACTGCCGGTTATTCGCTGTTCTTTCTGCTGTTTGGCCGAGAACCCACATTGCTACTGGACGCATCCCTTCCATCCGCCGCAGCAGAGACCACCGAAATGCACTTGACGCCATCATGAGGGCAGGGCAAGCACGCGAAATTGTCCGCGCTCGCCTCCTGTACTCGCAAAAAGAGCAACGGCGTTTGTACGATTGCCAACACAGAGACGTCCACTTTTCGCCTGGATCTCTGGTACTCCTGTGGTCCCCGACTCGTCATGTTGGTCTGTCAGAAAAACTCCTGTCTCTGTACACAGGCCCATATCGAGTGCTGCTTGCCGTGACTCCAGTTACGTACCAAATCGCCCCAGTCAGTACCAGTGCCTCATCTGCCTCGAATTTCACTGACGTTTTGCATATCGCACGCCTCAGACCATATTACTCTCCTGTTATCACCGCTATTTAGATGCACCGGGACGGTGCTTCTGCCACCGGGGATAATTACGCATGCACATTGAATGTTTCTTATGGACGATGCACGCGGGCGCCCTCACAAAGACGGCGAACGCTCTCTGGCTTTCTAGCTGTCGGCTGAACTGGCCAGCGCTGCTTTATCCTTAGTAAACATGCATTGCAAATAGTCTCCACTCCTTAATCCTTTTCTTAATCCTTTCACACCGCTCATAGGCCATGTAAAATTTCTGGCCCAGTCGATGCTTAACGATAACAAAAAAAGAAAAAAAAAGCGGTACATCCTCGCAGCGTTTCTTGCCTTTTATATACATGGCCCATGATTGGCGATAATCTTTCTCTTTGTGGTCAAAACATGCTATACAACAAAGCTAACATCCCTTGAGGTAAACGCGCTCGTCATCTTTCACTGTGAAGCAACTGTTTACTCGCTAAATCTTTCGTGCAACTTTTTGTTTTCTTTCTTCTACGCGCAGGTTAAACGATAGACGACTGAAGGACTGCTTTCAGGGGGCAGCACAGCGTTTCGCCAATCAAGTGGCCTGTGAAGCATGTCTGAATCCTCGGAAGATGTGGCCAGCGAACGTGCACCCGACAAAGTCAGCACCGACTGGAGTGCGCTGAACATCCCGTGCACCAATTGTGCAAGCTGCAGCTTAATGAAGTACCGTCGTGATTTGAACAAGGTCCTTCTAGGTGCTGGCCTAGAGCTTGGGCACGACGGGCGAGGAAAGAGCAGAGGTGCCGTCCTATTCGAGTGTGACCAGGCATACGCTTGCGGGTTCACTGAACACGGCCCGGGGCACGTTTCGCGCGGAGCGAGGGCACTGGATCTCGCCGAGCGTCTACTCGCCGAGCATCGCTGCATCACAGCGATAAAATTCAGGCCCTTTGTGATGGGTCGCGCTTCGATGCGTTCAGCAATCAATCGCAATCGCTTTTTGAAAAGCATTACCATCTGCCGAGGACTTATATTATCACCTCTCGACGACCCTATCTTGCTCGAAACGCTCAATCCTATCCCTCAGCGTGGAAATGTCGCCTTCAATGTCAGCGAGATCGAGGAGGAATGGGGAATCGACGTGTCCATGCCTGGAAGGTCACTCGGATTAGGCATGGATCATCTGACAACACTCGACGTGTCAGAGGTTGAAATGAGCGATAATCACGCATGTTGGCTGATACGGGAGCTCACTGAAAACAAGAGCATCACTGAACTGAGTGTCTCGCAATGCGTGTTCGGCTACCGCGACGAAGCTTCCAACGCGCTGTTCGCCAGATACCTCGGCAAAGAAGACTGCGTGCTGCGCAAACTGACTCTGAAATCGGAGGCCTTTTACTACAGAGGGTTGCCCCTGAGGGAAATCGTCGACGCAGTCTGCAAGATCAATACGTTGGAGGAACTGAACGCAGACATCGAGACGACGAGCGAAGTATTGTAAGTATAGCTTATAATTGCATTACGAAGCGATGCTACCAAGAGGGCATCTCGCAGCATGCATTACGGGAATTTGGCTGCTTCTCCCTGCAATGTCCAACATGTCATATAAGAAAATTTGAAGCATCATACAGAGTGTGAAATGTAATTTAAAGGGAACAACGTGAAGCAATGCCTTTATTATTGTATTTCATGAGCTGTAGCAAGATTTTCAATTAGTGAGAGTTCAGCGAACAAATTAATAATTGTATATTTGCCACACAGTTTATTTAAGCTAACGCAGATCTTTTTTTTTTAACGAAATCGCTCTTCATGGCTTGAAATAAAATGGCACATGTTGTTTTATACAAGGTGTCTCAGCGAACATCTTCAAACTTTTTTAAACGTTGCCTGTGACAGATAACTCAATTCTAGCTTTTGAGCAGGTCTACTCGAAGCGGCCGACACTACTTGCACAAGAAATTGAAATCCAAAATTAACTAATTAACAAGAATTCACTAATTAAGTTTCAGCTAATGATCGTATTACCCATATTGCATTTTAAAATTCTAGCAGTGGACTTCGCCTCTTGGAACGAATGTTTAACGTGACACCAGTTTCCAGATATAAATTCCCGAACTTCGCGGAGAAATGCATTGGCGTTCCAGTTACTTGTGTACTCCAGTGCATGAAACGACGTTATGTTAACAATTTAAACCAGCTCATAAACTAGAATTGTTATATCTGCCACAGGCATCCTTTACAAATTTTTGAAAGTGTTCGCTGAAACACCCTGCGTTTCCATGAAGTCGAACTAGGATTGGAAATTGTGTGCTTATGAACGCGATTTAGGTCACTGCGAGTTTAGTTATTTTCTTGGACTTTGGACTGTCATTTGTTGAGATTGCCACAGGTGTCGTGTATTCAAGCTCGTGTTTTATTCGTTACTCTATACGACAGCAGTGAATGGTCATTAGCCAAAATTGAAATTGCCCTTAAAAGGATACGAAAACGCTCTTTTTAAGTGATTGTGATTACGTTTCGCTTTCAAATGAACGCTAGTAATTGCGAAGGAAAAGGATGAGCACCGCCAGAGAAAAGACCAAGCTTGGTTGTGGTTGAATCTTGTGCCGGAATCTCAGCCCCTCATTTCGATATGATCTCATGGATATCAAAATGCCTTTTTTTTTTCACTGACGCCGTTTCATTGACGAGACAGTTGTCGACACCTTGAGGATCTTTTGAAATATGATGTGGTCCTTATTTCTTGAAACATAAATTCTCTTTTACACGTTCAGAAACGTCGATTTCTGTTTCTTGCAGTTCAATGTATTGGAGCTCTAAAACACTTTTTTACTTGAGGCAATATTTTTCAAGAACTATATTTTTTTCTCCATATGTGTTTCCAGCATGAGCACGGTCACTCTCATCGCCGAAGTCATCACACGCAGTGCCACACTACGCCGGCTGAGGCTACCTTCGACGTCATGCGAATGTCTTGCGTCATTCTGGAATCCATATCTCCAGCTTCCGGATCACCAAGCCGCGAAGTACATGGAGTCCTTGTGCCAAGCCCTACAGAAACAGAACTCGACGCTCAGCCAGCTCTGCATCGACATGCGGACTTTCAGAGAAGCAGATTGCAACGCCTTCTTCCATGCAGTCGCAGACAACAAGGCACTGAATACGGTGGTCGTCAACACATTGCCCTGCATCGACGGACTCGGCAGCGTCTCCAGAACTATCCGGGAACGGGGACTCGGTGACCGCGTTGTCGTCAAGGGACACTGCAGGCACGACAACACAAGGCAGCTGCAGCAGTGCCCGCAAATATGCAATGCAACCATCCATGCGGAGATTCCAATTGTCAACGTCCCGCGCTCGATAGTCCCATCCTTACGTGTTGTCAGCGGTTGCCATCACATAACTTCACTGCGGGTTGTATGCTTTAGCTGCGAACGCAATGAATATTCTGCCTTGGCAGCATATATAAGGGGAGCTACCACGCTCACTGAGTTAGAAATAATGCTGGTTCCCACGCGTATCCTTAGGAGAAGCCCGGAGCTTCGGGAAGTGGAGGCAGAACTGGTGTCAGCTCTAGCTTCTAACACCAAGCTAGTCAGAGTGAACCTCAAGGGTTTGAAGCTGTCATACGACGACTTGAAGGTGCTCGCGCGAGGCGCCAGCAGGAGCCTCAGCCTCACCGAATTCGCCGCAACTTCTGCGTGGATCTTTTACGAGAGGCGTGCTAAACAGGTGCGCAGCTGTCCTGTACGCGTGACCGAAGCGTTGCTCGAAGCATCCGACTCCAAGGACGGCGCGCTGGCGGACATCATGGTATGACTCTGTCCTAACATCTTTTTTGTCTGTTCGCCATAACAAGGAAAGTGATAACCTACTAAAGACAACGCACGCATAGGACTGTTCACATTGAATCTTCTATGGAAGTTACTAGGTGGAACTCTTGATTGTCATTAGCATATTGCGTCCTAAACGCCACCATTGTCCTTGACCTGCGCATATTCGCAGAGACTAATAAAACTGCTTTGAAGACAGAGTACTTACCTAAATAGAAAGCTAAATGGTGCCATAAGGGCGTCGCTCGAGGCTACAAGTAGCTGCTGACAAATGTTCGTATTATCCATGATTCACATGTTAGCTGAATGATGAAGATTTCCCTGTGGGAGACTCCGTAAGACTTACGGAGTTAATCTTGGTACCGACTAGTCGGACAGTAAGCTTCGCTTGGTCGTTGACACATAGGACTGCGACACACTGCGCCTTTCTTTTCCTGAAGCTTTTAAACTAATGAAGTGCATTGTTAAGTCTCCCATATGCAAAATTGTCCCTCCGGCACTTGAATGAATGAATGAATGAATGAATGAATGAATGAATGAATGAATGAATGAATGAATGAATGAATGAATGAATGAATGCTTTATTTAGACGATACATTGTCTGGTATGTAGGAGCTGAAGACAGATGCAATGTCTGACAAAGGCCCCCCTAACCGTACATTGCTCAGGGGTTGGAACATCGTGAAAATACAGTGGAACAACGTAGAAACAAGAAAAAAAAATGTATGCGGCAAGCAATCAAGGATACAAAGAAGTAAGATTCTTACACTTTATGCATAATATATCATCACTAATGCGCGAGAACATCGAAATATTTTGACAAGCGAATAATACGTATGTCCGTTACAAAACATTATATAGCAAATAGGAGAAAAAATGTAAAAGAAGAAACGACTAAAATAAAAAGAAAAGTTATCGAGACCACAAGTACCGTTAAGTACAATTAGGAACTTAGCATAAAATAATGCCTAACCTTTTTCTTTATACTATAAGCAGATCTGCATTCCTGAATCATAGTAGCGATTTCTAGATTTTAATTCCGGAAATGAGGTATTAGGTAGGCGAGTGTCTGAGTACCATATTTGGTTCTAAACATAGCTGTTCTAAGTCGGTTATGCCTAACGTGATATTGTGAGTGGTCGAATGAAAAAAATGTGAACAGGGTATTTGGGTCATGCAAAATTTCCCTATGTGTAAACATAGCGAGCCTTAGTTGGAATAGATAATCTATTGTGAGTATGTTTAGCTTGAAAAAGTTTGGTGCACTGTGGTGACTACATTGAAGGCTTTCTATGCAACGCAAAGCTCTTTTTTGTAGGATTATTAACCTATCTAAATTTGTCTTAGTAGTTGTATCCCAGATGAGTGGACAATAGTGTATATGCGAATGAAAAAGAGCACAGTATAGCAGTAGGTATAAGCAATTTGGCACCAAGGTTCTGGTACTATCCAACATAGAAATACCTGCACATATTTGCATGTATCTTGTTTGTATGGTGCGTCCTGCTCAAGTTTTTTTCAAGGACGACACCTACAAACTTATAAGCAGAAACCTGATCGATAGCACAATTCTTTAATCTAAAACAGGTACTATAGTCATCAGTTTTCTTACGGCTTTTCAAAATATTATACTTTCTCTTTTGTACATTTCATTGAAGTTGATTACAATGCAACCAGTTTGATAGATTAGTTAACCATCTATTAGCTGCCTTTTCAAGTTCAAATAAGTGTTTACTTGTAAAACAAATACTTGTGCCGTCTGCATTAAGAACTATCTCAGGAGTTCACAGTATGTTCACAAGGTTATTTATGTAAAGAATAAAGAAGAATAGTCCAAGGATAGAGCCTTGCGGTACGCCATATTTTATCCGCTGTAATTGGGAACGGTAACTATTTAGGCTAGTAAATTGCACCCTGTTGGATAGATAACTGCCTATCTGATTTAATACCAAACCTCTAACACCGTAGTGTGGGAGTTTGCGAAACAAAATGTGATGTTTAGTAGAATCGAATGCCTTTTTAAAGTCTAGAAATAAACCAAGAAGGTATTGCTTATTATCAATATCATTACTAATTTTGCTTTGATATCTAACAGCGTCGTTTCAGTTGATTTCATTTCACGGAAGCCAAACTGCTGTTTGAAAAGCATTTCGGGGTAACCAATAAACTTCATTATACGTGATTTTAATGTATATTCTAACACTTTATAAAATGAAGGTAGCACAGATATAGACCGATAGTTATTCAAGTCATTATGAGAGCCACCTTTGTGAATCACTACTACTCTGCCTATCTTCATCCCTTCAGCAAAGTTACCCGTAGAGAAAACTTGATTGCAGAGATGTTAAAGTGGGCCACATAGTATTTCAGCAACGTGTTTAATAGGGTCAGCCTTAATATTGTACCGCTGTTAGCAAAACAACGATATTTATTAAAGGCGAACTTGTGCGCACAAGTAAACGTCACTGCGGTCGCGAAGAAGTCCGCGGCAGTCGCGTTCGCAAAACTGGGCTCGAACCGTCTTCCTCTTCTCCTCTCGTGACACCTCGTGCGCGTGGCGCATGCGAGCCGGGTCCAACTGGCTGCCCGTGCCACGAAGATCGCTGCCTGTTGTTGCTGAACAACACCACTGTACGGCGTCCACAGTACCCAATGCAAAGGGCGTGCGACTTGTAGTGGCAATATCATCACAGCCAGCGGCAGTATTCTTATTTAACGATTTAGGTATGTAACTATTTCTAATTCACTACATGGGGCCAAGAAAATAGATTGCGCGCACGAAGAAGAAATGTATTGTTCACAGTCATTTGTAGTACCATTTGTCTGACCTGCTGCACCAGAGGTTAGGAACAGATTATTCAATTTGTCCACTAGGTCGGCTTCAGTGAACCTAACGCCGTCATGGTTACTGTCGTAGGAAGGCTAGCCTTTGTTTTTCTTATGAGCAGACGTGCCGAGTTCCAAGCTTTCCTGGGATTATGGCAGACCCAAGCAAACCTTGCCTGATAATATTGAATATTAGCTCTCTTCAAATCTGAGTTCAATTTCTTGCGAACTTTTTGTATTCACGTAATATAGATATGTCTCCTAGTTTAATGAAGTTATGGTATAGTTTATCACGTTCTCTAATTCTGCTGTAGAGAGATCTGTTAATCCATGGTTTCCTGAATTGCTGTGCCTTTTGTAGTATTCATCAAATTGAACCTGCTTTTCGCCTTACGTTCACGTAAAGACTCTTGTTCGAGATATGCGAGTATGACTGAACCACCAGAAAGCGTTACTGCGAGACCGGTGAGGTGCTCGAAGCTGGGTGTGGCACAACGATTATTCTTTGTTTCGACGTCCGAAGCCACCTTGTAATCTCCAGCTTCACCATTCACCTAAGCGCGAAGAAAAAAAAATACTACGGATCTCCACAGCCGACCACACTGGAATCTGACCTGCGTGTCACTGGAGCAATGTACATTGCAGAGTCGAACGCGCTAACCACTAAGTAATCGCGGAACATCGATGCTGGGTAATTAGTTCGAGGCTTCACGCTCCAGGCTGATTCTCAAAGGAGTGCAATATATTCATGCATTTAGAAGGCGAGAAGGAGCAGCATTGCAGTGCGCGAGGTTTACAGTACGTGGGCACTGCAAAACAATGTGTTCTTGAGAAGATGGCGGTGTTCTTTACGCGATGTTCCTCGTTCTCATGGTCGTGAAAATAGCGCCGGTGGCACAAAACAGGCCCTACATGACAATGATGATGAAAGCTTCAAGCAGGGCACGTAACCACGATAGGAGATCCACCGCAATTTAAAGTTATTTGTGGAAAACAACCTGAATATGCATCGCCAACGTCGATGCTCAACAGCGACGTCTAAGCTTCAAACGTCGCACGCATATCTCGTGGAGCCGCACTCCGTTATTTCGCTCCACGCGTCAGTTGTAGTGAAAGATGTTGGCTCCAAACTCTGCTTGAAAGTCTCAGGCGGGAACTTCGAAATGACTCACCGGGCCTTAAAATCATGTAGCGTTTTAATAGCGCAAAAATTCCTTCACCGGCGTCCTACATGCTCATACAAAAGCCGAATTATTGAAACGCTGGAAGGAGACTTCCAAGTCGCAAGTCATTTCGAAAGCTACGCTGGGGTGACTAGATGTTGCACTGAGACTTTCTGTTAACGAACGAAGGAAATACTAACTGTGTCTCTTTTACACAAAACAAAATTAAAAAAAACGATTCACCAAGTTTACCTCAAACTTATTTAAAACCTAATGTGTTGAATGGTCGAGAACAAGTGGAAAGGAATGGTCGCAAACAAAGGAAACTGCAAATATACAGTGCTAGAATGTTCTTGAAATAGTTTACTAAATAAACGTAGGCTACTTCGGCAAGGGGAGTCTGAGAATGCTAAAGTCTCTGTGTGAAGGTAGTTCAAATTTAATAACATGTTCAGCGTCACGTAACACGAGATCTCAGGTGAGTAGGCATGTGGCTAATAAACCTTCGCACGCTACCTAATGACATGAAGGCTGCCAGATTCGAGACCCTCACCACCGGGCAAAAAGAAGGGGGGTGTTACACATACGTTTAGCAGGAGGGGTGCTGGCTAACAATACTACGGCCCCATTTGTATATCTTGTAAATATGGATACCCAAGTTAGTGGCCGGATTGATGACCTTGGCCGTAGCACAACTTGTAGTCCAACGCACGCGTGATGCTGAAGTTGTGGGGCCAGCTCCCAACGGCGACAAGTTACCGACTCGTCCGCTATCATTTCCATTTTTCTTGACTATTTTCCACATTTCAACTACAGATAAATTCACCCATGCTTTCCCTGGATTCATTGCATGTTTTCTATATTACATATATATATACACGCGCACACAGACCAGGCAAGAGCAGTAACTCATCGTTGGGGACACGATTTATGCCAAGTATGTTTTTAGTAACCGGTAAATCCTTCAAATTATGTAGCTGCGGAGCGAGCGGGCTTGCATCGGCTTAGTGCCTAATAACACAAGCAATCTATCTTGTCGGGAGATGCCAAGTCTCACGGCCCATTGCATTGCCGAGGAGGCATGTGTTACGCACTGCGGCCATCACGATGTGGCAGCACGCTTTTCAATCACGTTGGACACTTCCG